>NC_069662.1:90186353-90489383 GCF_027244095.1 Hemicordylus capensis | reverse complement strand
TTTCCAGAAAGCAGAGAAATATTGCTTTCCTCCCCCTAATATGAACATGTATATTGAATATTTATATTATATCATTGAAATTCCAGACACACTACATGGCACTCTTGAGTTAACACTGAAATCCGGGTTTTATCAGAGGTGCACCCACATTGTGAAGCCTTTCCAGTCCATTGTGACAGCGAGGTAAATTTTTCAAAGTATGAGTATGGAAAAAGTGCATATTCAGGGCCATTACTTGTTGGGCAAAATTAAAAACTGGATTGTGGCCAGTATGTAAACAAATTCATGTGATAATAGATATGAAAAGGCAAGACTAGTCCTGTAAATGTTATATGTTTAATGCTAGTGCTTTACTTTTCAGCATCTCCTTGATTGCAGCCTCCAATAAGGCAGAATTCTCCTGTTCAACAGTCAGTCATAGGTTTTCCTCCTCCACGAATAGAGGAATCCATCATCACTTTGATGTGAAAACAAATTCTCCCAGTGTGGCCACAAGCTGAGCTAACACGGGAAACATTTCCTACCAGTAACCATGGAGGATGGGCCTTTCCCTGGACATTGTATTTTGTTGCAACTGAGAGCTGTGGAAATCAGCCTGAGGCTGGGAATCCCACCCTTTGCTTGGTATAAAGGAAGTGGTGTTGAAAGCCAAGCATTTGACTTCAAGGGCAAAGATTATTTCTGAACACCAAAGTTTTAGCTGGAAAAGGTATAAACTGTGTAAAGGGATCCCATCAACGGTATGTGTTAAGCGAGAACAACATACATTTCACAGTATTTATAGATACATATTCAAACACAGATGTCAACATCTTTTGATAATATAACAAGAAGAGGAGATGCCCTTAATGAGGGATGCCTAGCATAGAAAACCAGAGGCCAAGAAGGACTTTCTGGTCTTTGAACTATTGTACATGTTAAAATAATAATAATCATGCTGGAAAGTGGGTACACTCTCAAACAGAATACTTTCTCCCCCACCCTCTCTCTCTCTCTCTCGCTCTCTCTCTCTCACACACACACACACACTTCATAAATCTCATTCACACAAGCAACAGCTAACCCAGTCTAACTGGACAAAGAGACACATAAGAACAGCCCTGCTGGATCAGGCCCAAGGCCCATCTAGTCCAGCATCCTGTTTCACACAGTGGCCCACCAGATGCTATTGGAATCCTACAGCAGGAGTTGAGGGCATGCCCTCTCTCCTGCTGTTACTCCTCTGCAACTGGTACTCAGAGGCATCCTGCCTCTGAAGCTGGAGGTGGCCTATAGCCCTCTGACTAGTAGCCGTTGATAGACCTCTCCTCCATGAAGTTATCCAAACCCCTCTTAAAGCCATCCAGGTTGTTGGCTGTCACCACATCTTGTGGCAGAGAATTCCACAAGTTGATTATGAGTTGTATGAAAAAATACTTCCGTTTGCTGGTCCTAAATTTCCCGACAGTCAATTTTAAAGTCTCGTATTTAGCAGAACCCACCACTCTGGATTCTTCAGAGGGAGAGTGGGATATATCTGTAACAATAAAAATAAATAAAATGTATTTTATAATTAAAAATATTTATTTTTACAATACATAATTTGTTATAATAAAAAAGCAGTTGATGGAGGGTTTAAGCACACAAATTGCCTGCTGCTTTCCCCCTGCAAATACCCCCTCCTTGAAGTACTACGCATGTTGTCAAATATCTAGTTCTGCCCTAAGATTTGCTTTTCCTTTGAAGGATGCAATGCCATGTTCAGCAGGGACATGGAACCCAACATGGAAGCTTCATTGGTTACATGCCTGGGACTTATACGTACCTACCGTTTCTTTGTTTGTGTGTGTGTATTTATGTATGTATGTATGTATGTATGTATGTATATACCGCCTAATATAGAAATCTCTAGGCTGTTGTCACATCATTCTGGCTTCCAGGCTCATTACTCTAAGCTGCCATCCATACGCTGCTGAGAAGCATTTATAGACATTTGGCCAATTATAACAGAGGCTTTAGCATCACTGGCACATGAACACCTTACATATTAAGAGGGGCACTCCCCCTCATTCAGGTGAAATGAAAAAAAAAAGATATGTACATTCTGGTCATTCCAGGCATTCTGTAAACAGACCATTTCAAACAATTCCAATGGTCCAGGGGACAGACCAGAGCTGGAGACTGTCTGCTTCAGTTTAAATCCATCTCTGAATGATGTCCATGTGTTAGCGGAGCAAATGACAAGGAAATAAATAAACAATGGGGGAAATGGGGAGGCGAGAGAAGCAGCCAGACATGTTAAACAATCAGACTCCAGAATGTTTCCCAGGCTAACATGCATGCCTTGAAAAATGTCTCTGTTGGAACACAGCAATATTCAGCACTCAGGCTAATATACCTATAAAGAAACACACAGAAGCCAGACCAGAACTGCATACAGAACAGGAAAGACAACTCTAGTCTCCAGCTTTGTTTTACCCTTTAAAAAAAACCCCAAAGATTTATAGAAAATGGGATTCGAGGATTCTGTTGTCTTAAGCTAGCAGTAACCGAGAAGACTTGCACTGCTGATGAGGCTGAGGCAGGGGCACAGCTATAACTGAACGGTGGCGGGAGGATGTCCTGGGCCCCTAAGGGAGAGGGAGCCCACTTGGGGGGCTGCCAGCTGCACAATGGCTTGCTCTTCATTCCTTCCCTCCTGCCTCTCGAAAGAAGAAAGTGAGAATCTTCACTTTTTGTCCTGGGGCCCACTCCAACCTTGTTTCTACTCTGGACCAAGGCTTACTGTATTTCCAACCAGGGGCGTAGCCAGGGGAGAGGGGGCCTGTGTTCACCCCTCTCTCCAGCAGCCCCTTGGAGTGAGGGAGATAATGAAGAAGATATGGAGGGGTGGAGCGGGGGGGGGGCTCAAGAGCTCAGGGGCCCAGGTTCTTTGGACCCATCTGCTCAATTATAGCTACAGTCCTGTTTCCAACCCTGGATGCCTCAGGAAATTCACATACAGGGGCATGAAGGTAGATTTAAGTTCAAGCTGAAGCAGAGCCCACTTTTTGCACTGTGACATGATAGCCTGCCTGAGGCAGAAACAAAGTTCCCAGGAGGTTTTACACACAGGGCTTCTACCCTGAATCTCCTTCAGAAGAGAGTGTGTGTGTCCATACACTAGCCAAACTTACCCCGAAGTCCCTTCAAGATTCTTGGGCCCACTCCACACACAAATTGAACTTTGTGATGCGAATTCTAGCTTATCTTGCCGTATTTCTGGATTTTTAAAATGCTGGTTTTAAGCTACTTTTTCTGAAAATGCCGGAACAAATAGGGAGAGGCACTGATGTAGAATCATTAGCATGATAAGAGGGATGCTCTCTTTAGAAATTCAGATATTGCTCTTTAGGAAGCTCTCTCCCCCCCACCATTGGCTAGGATGAAAACACGGATGCCTGCCATGTGAACTTGTTTCAAAACAAAACCTGAGAGCAAAGGGGCTGCTTCCCTCAATGCAGCGTGTGTAGTTTGATGTGGCTTCGCTCAACATTTACCCTGACGCATGAAGCCATGTGCAAATAACTCCCATGAGAAAGACAGGGAAGTATGTCTGTAACCCACTCTGAAAACTAGTTCAGCTCATTAAGGCTTCTCCAGAGGAGCTCTGGAAACAGCAGCAGTGTTGTGAGGGAATTGAGTCAGAGTGTGCGAAGTGGAAGAGAGGCAATTAGGAGTCTGCCTCAGTGCTTCAAAGGGTCCCCAATCTGAACCAGAACTTCAGCGGGGCCAGGTTGATTTGACTCGGCCCAATTTGAAACAGTCACTTTGATTCTGAGTCAATATGTCAGTGCCCTCCCCCTTATCTTAATGGGCTAAAGGACAGGCGAGACACTCCCAGCAATGCAGGAGCAGCAGTGCTTGTGATTCACAGCTTAAGAGAGTCCGTATGCAACTCAACAGACTGACTGCACTAACGGCCACCACTTCTAAGAGGTAGGTACAATATTTTAGATACCCCAGAGGGGTAGCTGCATTAGTATGCAGCAGCAAAAACAATGAAGAATCCTGTAGCACTGTGAAGATTAAGTTTTATTTCAACATAAGCTTTTGTGTGTTCCAGTCCACTTCATCAGATCCTTGAAGTTCCTCCTCAGATACATTAACACTTGCTCACAGAGAGACACATATAGCAATAGCAATAGCACTTACATTTATATACCGCTCTATAGCCGGAGCTCTCTAAGCGGTTTACAATGATTTAGCATATTGCCCCCAACATTCTGGGTACTCATTTTACCGACCTCGGAAGGATGGAAGGCTGAGTCAACCTTGAGCCCCTGGTCAGGATCGAACTTGTAACCTTCTGGTTACAGGGCGGCAGTTTTTTACCACTGCGCCACCAGGGGCACATATGCAGTAGTGGTGTAGATTTCTTTCTGTGGCCTGTTGAAGAATGGGCACCAGTTCATATGATCACCTTTCCTTGCTCCAGCCATGTATATGAAATGAAAGTACCAATCCCATTTTCTCTCTGGGCACAGGCTAGGGCTGTGCAAGCTGACTCGAGGTCAAGCCAGCCCAAGCTCAAACCAGCTTATTTCAAAGGCTCGAGCTGAGCTGGGCCTGGTTCGGCTCGAAGTAGAGCCGATCCAACCAACCCGGTTTAAGCCTGTTTTAAGAGTGGTGGAGGGCATTAAAATTGTGGTTGTTTTTTAAAAAAAAGATGCCTCACCCCTGAGTGCTTTGGCAACCTTGTGTGGGGGGGTGCTGCTGTTCGACCCATTTGGGGGCCATTTCAGCCCTGTGTGTGCAACTGTAGCCATGTTTTGGGCCACTGCACATGTGCACTGACCATTTGCATGACCCGAAAATGTCAGCCGTGCATACACACAGGGCCAAAATGGCCCCATAATGGGCTGAACCAGTCTGAATTGGCACAGGGGGAAGCCGGTGGAGGGGAGGGGGAGCTTCTGGATACCCACCCATGGCCACTGCAGCTCCCCTGAGGCTGCCAAAGCCCTCAGCAGCTGTAATTTATCTTTTATTTTGTTTGGCCCATTTCGGGGCCATTTCAGCCCTGTGTGCATATGCAGTGGCATTTGGGGGGGGGGTGCTGCCGCACACGCAGACTGGCCGTCTGCATGATCTGGGTCATGTAGATGGCCAGTGTGCATGTGTAGTGGCTCAAAAATGGCTACCACGCATGCCCCGAAATGAGCTGAACCAGCCCAAACTGGCCAAGGGGGAGGCTGGTGGAGGGAGGGGTAGCTGGAGATTTTCCTGTGGCTGCTGCAGCATCCCCCAAGGCCACCAAAGACCTCGGCAGAAAGTTATTTTAAAAAAACAAAACAATTTTACCACCCCCTGTTCCCCTTGAGCTGGGCCCGAACCAGTTTTACTTGAACCGGGCCTGGCTCCAATGTGCACAAAACTGGACCAGACCCAGTTCAGCTCTAGGGATGTGCAAACTGGTTTGGTTCAATGGTTTGAATTCGAACCAAACCAGGCATTGGGTTCAACCTGCTGGTTCGAATTTGAACCAAACTGAGGCTGGTTTGTTTCAAACCAGTTTGAACTGGTACAAGCCTCCAAAACTGGTTTCGGTGGTTGGCACCTATGGGTGCCAACTACCACCCAAACTCCAAAGAAATCAGACAGTCCTGCGATTTTTAATTAATTTTTGAAATTTTTATTATAATTGCCCATTATTCCCTATGTGAAGTACCTGGGGGGAAAACCTGGAGTGAGTGGTAGGCACCCAGGGGTGCCGTTCAGAGAATGGCAAAGCAATCAGAGACTCCTGCAATTATTTGTGAATTTTTGAAGTTTTTATCAATTTTTAATTCCTCCCATAGGGAATAATTGAGGTTTCAGCAAATGTATCGCTTCATACAGGGGTGGCCCAGAGAGGAGTGTGGTGGGTGGTAGTGCCCAATGGGAGCAAGGAAGCTACCAGAATTTTTTCAAAGGAATTGGGCAAAGGGCTGATTTTTTAGTGATTTGTTGAAGTTTATGCATCTTTAAGGTTTTTCTCCATAGGGAATAATTGAGGTTTCAGCAGCCCAATAACTGCACTTGCGGGGTGCTGGAGTGGCCCAGAGCAAGTGGTAGTGTAGTGCACAGAGGGTACCAACCACCTCCATGGGTTGCTAACCCATGGAGTACTGGGTTTTGTTGTTTCTGAGATGTTCTGAGCATCAGGGGCATAGCTATAATTGAGCAAAAGGGTTCAAAGAACACGGGCCCCCAGCTCCTGAGGGCCCTCCAGCTCCATCCCTCTCTATTATCTTCATTATCTCCCTCACTCTGGGGGCTGCCAGCAAGAGGGATGAACACAGGCCCCCTCTCCCCTAGCTACACCCCTGCTGAGCGTAGATTCTTTGGCAGTATATGAGAGTGGATTCATGGTTTGTCATTGAAAATCTCATATGCTGCCAGAGAATCTACCCAAATCAGTTTTGGAGGCTCAAACTGGTTCTAACCAGTTTGAACCGGTTCAAAATGGTTTGAATCAGTTCTATGGTTAAAGCTACGTGGATCTGTCCTGTTAACCTCCTTGAATACGAGGAGGTCTAGAAATCATAAACAATCCGTAAGTGCTAATGGAAGTTGTAAATTGTTGAAATGTTTTTATCTTCTAATTGTTGAAATGTTTTAATCTTTTATTGGCTGTTTTTATTGTTTGTAAACCACCCAGAGAACTTGTGTTTTGGGCAATATAGAAATGTATAAAATAAAATAAAATCTTATATTAATTTGGTCATTGACATGGTTTGAATATAAGAAAAGCCCTGCTGGATTAGGACATGGCTTTTCTAGACCAGCATCCTGTTTCCCACAGTGACCGACTACCCAACAGATGCCTCTGGGGAGTTCAAAAGCAGGAGATGAAGGCATGCTCTTTCTCCTGCTGTTGCTCTCCTGCAGCGTATCAAGAGGCATACAGCTCTTGAACCTGGAGTATATAGTCATCAAGACTAGCCATTGATAGACCATTGATAGACTAGCCATTGATTCCTCCACAACAAGGAAATCTCATCTTATTTGTGCCTGTCATTAGGCATAACTATTTTTTCTCAATAGGTCCTTAGAAAAATAAGAAAACAAATATCAAAACTGTCAGACCAGAGAACCTTTTACGTGCCAAATGTGAACTCAAGTTTAATTGCAGGTGTCCTTTAATAAAAAAGCTGCACTCTAACCCTACTGAATTTCAAATTACAGTAGATAGGGAATCCATATCCTCCCAGTGTCTATGAAGACTTGTACCATATTTCAAATGTATCCTTCAGAATTTATATTGTGACAATTTAGTCTCTCCTGCATGATCCAAAGACTGGGCATTAGCAGAGCTATGCAAAAGTATAGCCAACCACTTCTATGAAACTAGAAAAACACCCAGAACTAATATAGCAATCATTTATTTAAATTATTCCCAAACTGTTCAGAAAACTCAATCAGGAATCCAGATTTGCCTGCATCTCTTGATCAAATTTACATCCAGACTGTAAGTATGAATTTCAAGAGTTGAGGAATAATGTGTATATTTCCTATATTGGAAAATATTAGGCAAGTCAATGCAATGAAAAGCTTTCCCCATCCTTTCCCCTGAAACTCTTACTCAACGTAACCCAATTTCCTAAGTCATTTAGAGGCCTTTAAACAAAATGAAATCCTAATGATGTCGCTGCCATGAATAATTAATTGTACTTGTACAATCTCTCCAACAAAATCCATTCTCATTAGATTAGAGGTTCTCTCAAGACACAAGAGTTCATGATGGCATTTTTACATCCTTCTTGTCTCTTCTGTTTCTTTGTCTATTCTTATCTTTGTCTGTGATCAAGGATTCCATCACTTCTCCAATCGTCTTAAGACTATTTGCATTGCTTGGCTTGGACATCTTTAAGAAATTGCTGTTTAATTGAAAAGCGCTCCTTCCCTGCCAAAAAAATGGCTGTGCTTTTTAAAGGTAAGGATTCTTTAACTGCCAATCAGCTTAAGTGGATGAACATGCACTATGACTTGTGCAGACCTCTCAGAATTAATTCCACTTCTCAGGTTTTGGAAATTTGGTACTACACATGCCGAATCCTCATAAACCAAGTGTTGGCTGGGATGGGTGTTTTCAGTTTTGGGCCAAGTTGCTGAGATGAGATGAAGCCTTTTTAGTCATGGGGAAAAGAAGTTCCATTCTTAAATGCAATCACTCATGAGTCGGTGATGAAATGTTTAGAACACCTGCAGAACCACCCCACTGAAGGAGCTCTCCCTGTGGTGGAAGAAAGCCAATGCACACCATCAAACCATCCAGGGATGATCTGTCACCCTAGAGCAGCTTGGTTATTTATTTATTTATTTATTTATTTATTTATTTATTTATCTATCTATGTAGTTATTTACTAATTAATTAATTAAAAGTTTTAATACACCACCCATTCCACAGACTCAGGGCGGTATACAAAACTGTTATCTGTATCATTCTTCCTAACAGTGAGGAAAATTCGACCACCTATCAGATGCAGCTGTGTGGTAAAATGGTAATTGTTTTCACTCACACTGAAAAACAGTTTCAGGCTGGGTGGTGCTAGAGTCTACTCTCTCTCGAGCAGGGGTAGGCCACCTTGGTTCTCCAGCTTGTTGTTGAGCTACAATTTCTACCACCCCAGTCACGAGGTATTATTATATGATAGGAGTTGTAGTTCAACAATAGCTGCAGAACCAATGTGGCCTACCCCTGTTCCCAAGAAAGGAAGCACCAAGCAACCAGGGAGGGTTTTTCTTGCAGGTTCATCTGGCAGTCAGAATCATGTGGCTTTCCTGCAGCCTATGGCAAATGAAGGAAAACATTAAAGCCTTATTACATCCAACTGTTTTTGAGCTCCTCAGTGCAACAAACCAACATCAAAATCTTGGTCCAGGTCAGATAACTAAGTACCTGAGAGGTGGGTGGGATTCTCACCAGCAGCAGTAAGATTCCAGGCTCAGCATAACTGGAAACAGGACTTCATTCTGTGCAGTGGCACTCTTACCCTTGGTGTTCAGAGCCGAAGTCCAGGGCCTCCACACCCCCTGGGAGCCTCAAATCCTCTTTAGTCTGTTCTGGATGCTGTGGTTGCTGCTGGCCCACATTGTTCTGGGCAGCCAAGTGTGATCATGACCTGTGCCAGGTGCTTTAGAGGCATGGGGGGAGTGGGGAAAGAAATATGTGGTATAGGAATATGTTAAGTTGCCAGTGGAAATGTTTCTGTTAATGCATATGTTCTCACTAGGAGAAGTTGGACCTGACCTCAGTCACTCCTGCGTTGGTAACATCCAGATTGGACTACTGCAATGCACTCTACGTGGGGCTGCTCTTGAAGACTGTTCGGAAGCTTCAGCTGTTCCAGAATGCTGCTGAAAGGATGCTCATGGGCAACAGTTGCTTCATGAGTATCACACCCATCCTGCGGCATCTTCATTGGTTACTGGTCTGCTTCCAGGCTAGATTCAAGGTGCTGCTCTTGACCTTTAAAGCTCTACACAGCTTGGGGCCAGGGTACCTGTCAGACCACATTTGCCCATATGAACCTGCCAGGGCCCTCCACTCATCATATCAGGCTCTGTCATGGTCCCACCAGTGCCAGAGATCCAGTTGGAGGGAACTAGAGACAGGGCCTTTTTGGTTGTGGCCCCTCGGCTTTGGAATGCCCTCCCTGAAGACCTTCACCATGCTCCCTCCCTCAGTGTTTTTTAAAAAACAACTAAAACACATCTTTTAAAAGAGGCTTTTTAATGCTCCATCTTTGGTTATATCTGGTAGGTTCTTTAGTTTTTATAATTCTCAATTTTTAGCTTTTAAAATACTTTTAATTTGAAACTTTTGATTGTGGTTTTTAACCTGACTTAACTTGTTTACTTAATTTGGTTAATTTTATTACTTCTATTGTATATTGTATCTATTTTTTTCTTGTGTACTGCCCCAAGTAGTAGTGTACTGGAGGGGTAAAGTATAAATGTTTTAATTAAAAAATAAATACATGCATATTTGCATGAGTATACCTGTGTTATAGTCTTACATTCTTGTGAGTTGTTGCTGTGTGTGCCCTTAAGAACCCACATGTTAAAAATACTTGTTTGTCATAGTGTGTGTGTAGGGGGATGATGCTTAACTTGCAGCATGGGGGGAGGGGGTGCCCTCCAAAGATCTTTTTAGGTCCAGGCTCCAAAATTACCTAAGTGCACCTCTGATTCTGTGTAGTAGTTAGGAAAAAAGGTAGAGCCTTAGCAAAGACAAAACCTGCACATCACTTGTGCGTGGGAAACCTGTGTTTTGTGGCTTAGAATCAAAACAAAACAGGAAAATAACGGGAAACAATGACTGTCTTTGACTGCTTAGTAGTTTATTGCTGATTTGAGACCATGTCAGAATTTCTATCTACTTCCTTATCAACCAGGGTGACAAAAAGCACCAGAAAGCCACCATTAAAGCAAGAACGGAAATTAAAACTTGCCCTAAAAGTTATGAAGTGCCTGATCTGCAGTTTGGATGCAATAAAAATTACCATCACTGAAGTTTGCTTCATAGCAGCTCATCTTCTTCCTACAAAATACCAAGCAGTAGAGATCAAAGGTGGGATGCTATTAACAAGCATAGAGGGAATAAGAAGCACAGATGCTAACTGTAATCAATGTAGCAGTGAGTCAAGTTCTCCCACTGATTCTTCAGATTTAACACATCAGATGTTATTAAATTAAAATAACTAAAAAGTAGAGGGAATTAGATCAAGTTAGAGATGAAACATGTATCCATTTATGCTTCCTAAGGGAAGCCTGACCTCCCCTAATGAAAATTAGTGGGGTATGCCAGATGAACACTTAGAAGGGAAAAATAGCCCTCAGTTCATGCCTTCATCTTGATTAGGTTGGGCGTAGATGGCTTGGGGCCTGGCTGCCTAAACTACCTCATGGGGTCGATGGCTCTGCTGATTTCTGTGCAGCAATACTTCAATAAAATAGGAAAAGATTTGGCTCCACCTTTATAAATGTCACAATACACATCCAGAATAAAGAGTGAATTCACACCTACTTTTGTTCTCCAACAGTACCATACCTCAGTTATATACTGTTTGCAATGGTGGGGGTGGTTGACATATTGCTGCAGCTTCTCCTTGCTTTGTTCCCAGGCTGAAGAGTAGTGGCTATCCCATGGTTCCAACCATAGCTCAATGGTAGAGCACAAACTTTGCATGCAGAATGTCATAGTTTCAATGCCTGGCATTACCCCACCATCCAGGTTATTCCTGGGTTACAAACAGGGAGGGGCACATTTGGGGTGGGTAACACTATGAGGCTATTCACACGATGGGGTGAAATCGGGCTAGTGGAGGCTAGCCCGATTTCGCCCCATCGTGTGAACCACCAGGCTCGGCTGCAAGCCCGGTGGTTCCTTGGCGGGTAACCCGCCTAAGTACCCCTGCCCTAAAACCAGGTCGAGGAAACCCCTGGAGGTGAGGTGAAAAAAGCTGCCTCCTGGCTCTGGGGGTCTCGCCAGCATGCCCTGCATGCTTGCACAGGGCATGCTGGAGCTTCCGGGGGCCAATCAGCCCCCACCGGCTCATCCCAGCCAGCCCCCGCTGGCTTTGTCACAGAGCCGGCAATTGTGTGGGCAGCCGATCCGGCCGCCCAGGGCTCCTGCATGGATCATCTGCAGGGAGAGCAGGCTTAGCCCACTCTCCCCACTCAGCTCACCAAACCGGGTCTCGCCAATCGTGAGACCCGGCTCTCCATGTTACAGAAGGGATAGAAACTAACTAGAAAACCTAGGAGGATCAGACTTCTCCATAGAAATATTGTGGATGCTAATATCAGGTCTGAAAAGAAATGTATTATTAGGGGCATGCTGTTGATTTGTCCTCCTGATCAAAGTGCTGAAGGTGACCTGGAACTGAAGAAAGAAATCAAGGGTAAGGGGTGATTTTAAGTTACCCTCAAATAGATTGGGTAAATTCACGTTTGGGTCATGATAAAGAGACCAAATTTCTAGATACCCTAAACAATTGTGCCTTAGAACTGTTGGTCATGAAACCAACCATAGGTAAGACATCCCTGGACTTAGTCCTAAGTGGTTCTCAGTACCTGGTGCAAGATGTCAGTATTACAGAACCAACAGAGAACAGTGATCATAGTACAATCAAAGTCAGCATATATACACATGGAGAATTGCCAAGGGAGTCCATTTTGACTTCAGAAGAGGAAACTTCTCCAAACTCAGGAGACTGGTGAAAAGGAAGCTGAAAGGGAAAGTCAAGAGAGTCAAATCACTCCAGAGAGTAAAGAGGTTATCTAAACCCTAATAATAGGAGCTCAGCTAGAATCTATATATTTAATACTCCTGGGTGCACCTTAAAATGTGTGTCCTGGTGCCCAGCTGATCGGCTGGGTGGCGGAGGCACCTGATAGGCTGAGGCGCACCCAGGATTATTAGGCAGTGGCAGCAGGCCCAGCTGCGGAGGTGAGGCGGTGGCAGGCCCGGCCACCGAGGCCAGACGGCAGCAGCGCTTACCGGCCCAAGGAGAGGCCGCGCTGCGTCAAATGTACCCAGCGGTCAGAGCCACTGGACCCAGCAGCCACAGCAAGGAAAGGCTGGGCCCGGCCCGGGCTGAGAAAGAGCCCATGGGAAGAGCACAGAGCCCGTGGGAAGAGAACAGCCAGCCCCAAAGAGCGCATAGCTGCTCTGTGTGGGTCAGCTAGTGTATACTAAAACAAAGGAATGTACCACAGGGGCTTAGCTAGCCCACCGGCAGCCCGTGTGCAGCCACGGTGGGTGCCCCGATAGCCCCGCCCCCTGCGTCTGACATCAGATGTAGGGGATAGCCACGCCCCCGTGTCTGATGTCAGATGCAGGGGGCGTGGTCTGGCTCCCGAATGGAGCCTTGAGGCTCAGTTCGGGAGAAGCAGCTTAACTGCTGGAGGGGCCACGCGGCCCCTTCGGCAGTTAGACAAAGGCTGGTGCTGCGTTCGCAGCGCAGCCCAGGAGCGGCTCTTCCCTGCAGGGAAGAGTCGCTTCTGGGCTGTGTTGCTAACGCAGCACCAGTCTTAGCTCCTGAAGGGGCCGCGCGGCCCCTTCAGGAGCTAGTTAGGCTGGCGCTGCATTTGCAGCACCAGCCTTTGTTTAGCTCCTGAAGGGGCCGCGCGGCCCCCGCTCGAGAGCTAAACTACCGCCCCCACGTCTGACGTCAGACGCGGGGGGCGTGTCAGGGCCGCGAATGGCAGCTCCTGATTGGGCAGGGCTCGGGTTCTTTGAACCCGTTCGCCCAATTATAGCTACGCCCCTGATGTACCACATAACATAGTCAAGGAAGCTACCAAGGGCAAGAAGTTTTCCTTCAGAAAATGAAGCCCTGCCCTAATGAGAAGAACAAAAAGAAACACAAACTCTGGCAAACAAAATGGAAGGAGACAATAGGCAGGTACAGATATAACAGTGGCACCTGAGGTTGCAGCCGTCCCAGGAGGGCATGCTCCTCACTGTCTCCACACGAGCCTCTACTTCCATTGTAGGTTCCAATATGCTGAGATTGTTTTTGTCATCTGACCCCACAAATCTTAACACATCCTTCCGTACTTCTCTCAAGGAACTAACATCTGTCGCTTACTTGAAATCTCAATTACAGATGTTGGGTTCCCTGAAGGAAACAGGGCAGGATATACCAAGATTGGTAGGTTCACATGACACAGCCAATCTTGGCATATAACAAGAGTAGAAACCCACAGCAGCAGGAGTAGAAACTCATGAGGGGGTGGAAGGGGGGTGCCTGGGGCAGCGGCAAACCCCTCAGGTGCTGCTGTTGTTACATGTGAACCTGCCCAATAAGGGATGTGCAAAAAATGTGAGAAGCATATAGTTAAAAACATCAACGAGAACAATCAATCAATCTTTATTTGGGTCTTAGACCAGCATAAAAGCAATTTTAAAAAGAGAGTGTGTGGGCAGGGTGGGGGGAGACATGAGGTATAGGCAGGGAAGGAGAACAATAAAATTTTCATTAAATACATCAGAAGCAGGACATCTGACAGGAAGGCGGTTGGACCATTAGATGACAAGGGAGTGAAAAGAAAGGTTATGAAGACTGGAGAGAGGGGTGAATTCTTTGCCTCTGCCTTGATCAGCGGTTAGGGCAGATACCAGCAGCTGGATTGTGTTTCTCAGGGAGGGAAGCTGAAAACTTGAGGTAAATAGAGCTAACGAGATCATGTTCTAAGCTATCTTAAAACAAAACAAAAACAAAAACAAAACCACCAGGCCCAGACAAAACCCAACCAAGAGTTCTTGAACTCAAATGTGAAAGTGCTGATCTTCTGGCAACAGTATGTAACTTGTCCCTAAAATCTGGATCTGTGCAGAGAACTGGAAAGTATCCAATGTAATGCCAGTTTTTAAAAAGGGATCCAAGGAAATTGGATCCCTTTCCAATCTAGGAAATTACAGTCCAAATAGCTTAACATTTGTTCCAGGTAAATTGATGGAAAGCATAATTAAAGGGGGGAAAACATTAAACATACAGAAAATCAAGTCTTGCTGAATCTAAGCAAGAGATATTTTAGCATTCTTTGAGAATGTGAACAGGCATGTGCAGATATTGTATGCTTGTGTTGATATTGTATACTTGGACTTTCAAGTGGCTTTTGAAAATCCCCCATCAAAGGCTCTAAGTAAATTCAGCAGTTATGGGATAAGGGGACAACTCCATATTGAGACCAGTGTGTTTTTTTTAATTTATTCATAAACCATCTGGAAATCAAGGTAAGCTGCAAGGTGGCTAAATTCACAGATGATACCAAAGTATTCAGGGTGGTGAAATCTAAAACTGATTGTGAGGAACGCCAGAAGGCTCTCTCCAAATTGGGTGAATGGCCAACAAAAGGGCAAATGCAGTTGAATGTAAATAAGCATAAAGTAATGCTCACTGGGGCAAAAATTCCCAACTTCACAGACACACTGATGAGCTGTCAGTGACTAACCAGGAAAGGGGTCTTGGGGTCATGATAGGTAGCTCAGTGAAGCTGTTGACTCTGTGTGCAGCAGCTGTCCATTAAGAAGAAGATTGAAAATAAAATTGCTAATATTATGCCATTATTCAAATCTGTTGTGTATTCACATCTGGAATATTGTGTACAGTTTTGGTCACCGCATCTCAAAAAGATTTTAGAACTGGAAAGGGGACAGGAGAGGGTGACCAAAATGATCAGGGGGCTAGAGCACCTTCCTTGTAGGGAAAAGCTACAACATTTGGAGCTTTTTCATTTAGAAAGGTTACTAAGCAGAGACATGATAGAAGTTTATAAAATAGTGCATGATGTGGAGAGAGTGGGTTGAGAGTTTTTCTCCCTCTCTTACAACACTAGAACCAGGAGTCATCCCATGAAACCAACTGGCAGGAACTTTAAGATAGGCAAAAGGAAGTACTTCTTTACACAGCGCATAATTAGTCCTTGGAATTTGTTGTCACACAATGTGGTGATGGCCGCCATATTGGATGAGATTAAAAGGGAGTTCAACAAATTCATGGACAAGTAATGTCAACTTCTCCTGATGCCTATGTTACTTCCAGGCACAGAGACGGTAGCTCTCTTCAGACGTTATCAGTGTGTGCCTGCTAATCAGAGAGGCAGCCCTCCACCCTGCCCTTCTGCCTGACGAACCGACTTACAGCGCTGTTTGTCTGAAGGGGGAGGCACTTTGTACTCACCAGCAATTCCATGAGCTGCAACCTCGCCTAAAGTTACAGCTCACAGTATCACCAGTGAACATGCTTATATGGCGGCTCAAACAGCATCATTAGCGTTTGTGCCCCAAAGGAGGTGAGTGACAGCAGCGGGGTGGTCCTTTCTCCCTGCTGTAAGTGTGAGCACTGTTCACACTGCTAATGTCTGAAGAAGGCTAGCAGGTCTCTGAATGCCAGTTGCAGGTGAGTAATGGCAGCATGCCGTCTTCTTGCTTGTGGGCTTCTCAGAACATCTAGTAGGCCACTGTGGGAAACAGCTGCTGTACTAGATAGGCCTTGAGGAAAGCTATTCCCACATACTTATCTGCAGGTAGAGCTGGGAAAGACCCTCTCTAAAACCCTAGAGAGTTGCTGTGAGGCAGTACAGACAACACTAAACTAGATTAGTCTATGGACCAGTGGTCTGACTCTGTACAATGGAGCTTCATGTGAATAATATGGCTTTTCATATCTGCACCAGTGCTTTCCAGGAGAACACACACACACACTCTGATTCCAAATGTTTATTCCTTCAAGGATTGCAGGGCAATAGCAGTTGTCAATCCGCATCCTGCTCTCACTGTACGTATAAAGTTGTGCTGTCGAGTCAGTGTTGACTTCTGGTGATCACAGAGCCATGTGGTTTTCTTTGGTAGAATACAGGAGGAGTTTACCATTGCTATCTCCCACAGAGTATGATATTGATGATGAATTTAGAACTTTGCATTTAGGAGAACCTTTCAGTTCAGAAGCAAATTAAAGAATGGGTCTAATTTATTTCTGCTGAACTGGCCACAAGTAGATAATACAAAACTAAGGGGTGATTCACATGATTGTCCTGGGCAGGCTAGGAAGGTGCCGGGGAAGGGATTGGAGGCTGCACTTAACCTACCTTGCCCCCAGACCACCAAACTTTCCTTTATCAGCACACCTCCCACACGCCCACACAAACAGCCCTGCTCCGTGAAGCACAGAGCAGAGGGATCTGTGGCCGGAACTTGTTCCAGCCTCCAGGCATCTCTCAATGCAGTGCACGGAGGAATCACGATACCCAGTAGCTGGGGTAAGGGTGTAAGAGCACCCTTAACTGTGGCTAAAAGCCAGGTTTGTTAAGGGGGTTAGGTGGGTGGGGAGTGAAGGGATTCACAAGGATCCCCCCACTTCTCACGACCAGCCTAACCCTGCTTGGGGCAGCCCAGGCAGTGTTAGGCTGGTCATGAGAACAGCCTCTAAGCATTTTAAAGGGACAGTTTGCTATAAACCTGGGCATTGAGTCAGATCTCCTTCCTGACCCCACAATCCCCCCAAACCTCTGATATCTGATGCATTTCCCTGCTGAAGAAATGCAAGATTATCTACAAAATGGGCAGACATTCAAAAAGAATGTGCTCAGATGTACTTTTTATCTAGCCACGCATGCGCCCATAGCACCATCTAGTGGGCCATATAATGAACACCTCACTGCTCATTTCTATATATTCTTATCAGAATCAAACTCGTGCTCATATTTATTTGGCAATGTATTTTTCTTTACTTGAAAGCACTGTAGAGGGCTGCTAATTTGTCCAGGGAAGTGCCTATGGCAGAAGGATGTTAACCCCACACAGACACATTGTACATAGAATATCTTGTAATCCTTCACACTTTGCGTTGTTGGGTGTACATTTCAGATGATTAAGTGTAAAGGTGACCAGACAGTTGGAAAGCACATGCATCATACATACATTTGTCTGAAAATTGTGAACGACCGTGCTTCCCTGTTTGAGTAGTTTGTGAAAGACCCTTAGACTCAATTATCCATTATAATTAATTGAGATAATTATCTCAATTATCACCAGATTCCCCTTTATGAGTAGACCCCTGAACTGCCCCGGTTCAAAACCGGGGCCAGTCCAGTTAGAATGTGAAACAACTTCACATGACATACCTGCCAGGAACCTGGCTTATTTGGCGACAATCAAGTGAACCCACCCCTAAGTTTACAGAGGTGAACATATTGAGAGTTAATTCCTTCTTAGGCAAATACAATAATTCCATACTTTCTACAGTATGCAAAAAGGGTCTCGTTGTTAGGGTTGTGGAAAACTTCAGCAGCCTATTTGGATTCAATCCAAATCCAAACATAATCCAATTTGGCCCAAGCCAGGCATCAGCGGAAACAGCAAATTCCCTTGGAATTCTGGGGAGCGGAGTGGGTACTCCTGAGAACTTCAGTCTTTTCTGAGGCTGTGGCCATTGCTAAATTAAAGTGTGCCATCAAGTCAATTTCGACTCCTGGCACCCACGAGCCCTGTCGTTTTCTGTAGTAGAATACAGGAGGGGCTTACCACTGCCTTCTCCTGCACAGAATGAGATTATGCCTTTCAGCATCTTCCTATATCGCTGCTGCCCGATATAGGTGTTTCCCAGCAGGAATTCAAACCTACAACCTTCTGCTTGTTAGTCAAGCATTTCCCCACTGCACCACTTTAGGTGGGTCAAAGCCAAGTGGAACCTCCCAACGCAAAGCATCAAATTGAATTGGTGGGCCCTCCAAACTGCTGAGGTGGCCTCCAAATCATCACAATACCACTTTACCCAACCCTACTAAATGGCTACAAGCTAACCCCTCTCACGACATTACACATGACTATATGTCAAGCGGCCAAATGATGAACCCTTGAACAAAGTGTTATTCACAGATAAACTATCAAGCATGAGTTCTGGGTAGCTAAAGGTTAACAGGGCCTGGAAATCCACAGAAGCCCGGTGACTGGTAGCCAGGCCCAGCTTGGGAAAGGTTTCTCCCTCTCTTTTTGGGAGGAGGAGTCAATAGCTCAGTTTGTTTTAGAGCTACTTTCTGTGTTGGTGGTTCAGTTTGGTGGAAGCTGAAGAGAGTGTTGGAAGTTAAAGGACTTTGCGCTGTCTCTTTGCCTCAGACAGTGGAGGACAGATTAGTAAGTCAGAGGGCTAGAGAGTCAAGACATTGGTCATCCCTTCTCCACTGCTCTGATGATATCCCTTTGAAATGTAGATTGCTACTCTTAGGAGATTCAAACTTCCTTCCTCTCTCTCTCCTCCCTACCTGGCCTCCTACCTTGCAACATGGCAAGCCTCTCTCCCTGCACCATATGTCTCCATCTCCATCCAGCTAGATAGATAGATTAGAGATCCTAACTCCTCACTTTCTTATCTAGAATGGAGTTCCTTAATAAATGCCTTTTATATTGATTTGAAACTATGAATTGGCTCCAAGTTACTTTACTCTCAGCACACATGCATGCCTAACTAAACTACCGCTGTGTTGTGCCTCTGTGCACTCTGCTATAATGAGAAAGGGATTCTCTCACCACAGAGAATTTCCAACAGAAAGCACAGCTAGAAAAGGTTGGGGTCACACACTCTCCCCCAGGTCCTCAGTGGGAGGCCTGGACTGACAAAGATGCAGGAAAAGGAAACCTTTTGGAAGAAATGCCACCCGAGAAAAAACAGTGGTAGGGCAAGTTTGTAGTTAGACATGGAGCCCTTTCTCACGAGCAGAGAGAAAGGGCTACAGGGTTTGTGGGGAAGAAGTCCTAAAGAGCTTACCTCCCCGCAGACAATAATTCCGTCTTCCCTGGGTGGGTGGATCGCCCACCCAGACACGCACTGGCTGCTGCTAGAAGCTCTGAGGGTTGGAGTGCTGGGACACATCACCCCACATTGCCCTGCTCCCCAGAGCTCCAATAAGGTGCGGCATAGGTGTGCAGTGCATTATGGGGATGCCCCTCCCCTCCCCAAGTCTGCTTGCAGCCGCAGCTGATGGACGATCATAAAAACGAGGTTAAGGGAGCACTCGCTCCCCTAACCTCATTTTAAAAGGAGGCTTCATAGTCAGGGTGTGAATAGCATCATGGCACCAGCTAACCCACCACGCCCTCAGCCACTGTGGGAAAGTATAAGTTCCAGGAGTATAGAGAAGGCGAAGAGCCAGATGAATTTCTCTCCAGCTTTCAAAAAACATGCCAAGGCTATCGGATGGCAGAAAGCCAGTATATGCACCATTTAAGACCCTGCTTATCCAAATTCCTGTTGGCAGTGTCTACAGAGATGCCAGTCAATGACATGGAGGACTCTGGACTGTCTAAAAAAATAGTGACGTCCAGGCTGGGGTTTATACCAAAAGATGCCAAAGATCTCACAACCTCAGGAAAAAGTTTCCTGGATATCAGACTTTTGCACATAAGATAAAGAGGGCACTGGACACTTAGCTAGAGTGAGCAGGGACCAAGACAGCTGAGGACACAAGAGAGTGGTTTGGGATTGAACAGTTCTTGACACATCTCTCAGATCACCTCAAGTAGGTTTTCAGTCATGCCACAGTGACCATTGAAAAAGCCAGAGAGCTGGCACAGAGGTTTGCAGACTACATAGTTGGGGTGTTGGTCGCTGAGACACCCCCCACAACCACCCAAAGTGATCCACAAGGCAGGAGGAGCCACCCACCAGCCAAGAGTGGGGGACTTCACCACACCCCACACTCCCCATCAGCCACACCCCATGCACTCCCCATCAGTCGATGCTCCTCGCCCCACTCCCTGCTCAGTGAAATAAAATTGAAGGAGTGCTTCTGTAGAGGAAATCTCCCTAGTAGCTTTAGGGTTAATTTAGGGTTAACCCCTGCTAACTGGGCAAAGAGGCACTTTTTAACGTGGTGATTATCTTTATTTAGCAGGGGGAGAGTGACTGGCCTGATTCACCCCCAGCACAGTACCCCACCAGTGACTGTTGCTGGTGTCTATCTTATGTTTCTTTTTAGCTTGTGAGCCCTTTGGGGACAGGTGTCCATCTTATTTGTTATTTCTCTGCGTAAACCGCCCTGAGCCATTTTTGGAAGGGCGGTATAGAAATCTAATTAATTAATTAATTAATTAATTAATTAATTAAATGTGGCACATAGGGCTAAAGAGTTCCACTGCCTCCCTCCTCCTTTAGAAATCAATAAAATAAAATAAAAGTGGCACATAGGGCTAAAGAGTTCCACTGCCTTCCTCCTCCTTTGAGCAAAGAGAGAGGTGATCAAACTTTCCAGCCCCATGTGAACTGGATACTAAATGAGAGGCCAGCATGCACCCTGATTAAGCATCAGCAATACTCTGGGTGGGCAGAAGCAAGTAGGGCAAAGCTTCTATTGGTCTAGATATGGCTGGGCTGTGACTGAGTACATAAGATCTTGTGATGTCTGCCAGTGAGTGGGAAACAGCAAGGACAAGGTGAAGGCACCTCTACAACCCTTACCTGTCATTGATACTCCATTCCAGAGAGCAGCAGTGGACATCCTGGGGCCCATCCAACCCAGGACACTTTTGGGGAAACAGTATGTATTGCCCCTGCTGGACTACACTACCAGATGGCCTGAGGTGATAGCCTTGAACCGCATTGATGCTAAAACAGTTAGCCTTGATCTACATTTTTGCCACCACAGTAGGCTGGCTTCTAGAAATCCTTACTGATGCAGGGAACAATTTCCTATCTGGGGTAATGAAGAAATTATGGGCGAGACATAGGCCACACATCAGTCCCTTACCATCACCAGACAAATGGAACTTTGGGGACAATGATTTGAAGGTTTATCCTCAAACACTCCAAGAATTGGAACTTGGTGCTACAACAGTTGTTGTTTGCCTACAGGGTTGTACCACACCCTAGCCCTGGATTCTCCCCTTTTGTACTTGTGTATGGGAGGGATGTCTGAGGACCCTTAGAGCTGATCCAGCATCAGCAGGAGGGGGAAGAGACCCTTCAGGAGTTTAACATCCTGGACTTCATAGGTGACCTCCAGAATACCCTGCGAGAAACTTGACTTTGCAAATTGCACAGCAAAACCTGCACGAGACACAAGATGAGCAAAAGGCATGGTATGATGTGCATGCCAGAGAGCATACCCTCAAACCTGGAGGTCAGGTATTGGTCGTATTTGTCCTCAGGCCAATCTGCAACAAAATGCAAGCGGGGGAATAAATTATGAAGCTGAGTTCCCAGGGACCCCACTCAAGCTGAGACTATATCATGATCTAGAAGTAGAGGTAAGCAGCAAGGTGGCCAAATTTGCAGATGATACCAAACTCTTTTGGGTAGTGAAATCTAAAACGGAGTGTGAGGAGCTCCAAATGGGTCTCTCCAAACTGGGTGAGTGGGCGACAAAATGGCAAATGTGGTTCAAAGTGTAAAGTGATGCACATCGCAACGAAAAACCTCAACTTCAAGTATACGTTGATGGGATCTGAGCTGTCGGTGACTGACCAGGAGAGGGATATTGGGGTCGTGGTGGACAGCTCATTTAAAGTGTTGACTCAATGTGCGGCAGCTGTGAAAAAGGCCAATTCCATGCTAGGGATCATGAGGAAGGGGATAGAAAATAAAACTGCTAATTTTATAATGCCCTTATACAAAACTATGGTGTGGCCACACCTGGAGTGGACAATTCTGGTCACCATACTACAGCTGCATACAGTTCTGGTCACATCTAAAAAAGGACATTGTAATACTGGAAAAGGTGCAGAAGAGGGCAAACAAGATGATCAGGGGCCTAGAGCATCTTTCTTATGAGGCAAGGCTACAACACCTGTGGCTATTTAGTTTAGAAAAAAGATGACTGCAGGGAGACATGATAGTGGTCTATAAAATCATGCATGGTGTGGAGAAAGTGGATAAAGAGAAATTCTTCTCCCTCTCACATAATACTAGAACCAAGGATCATCCCATGAAATTGATTGCTGGGAAATTTAGGACCAGCAAACGGAAGCATTTCTTCACACAACGCATAATCAACTTGTGGAATTCTCTGCCACAAGATGTGGTGGGCCACTGTGTGAAACAGGATGCTGGACTAGATGGGCCTTGGGCCCAATCCAGCAGGGCTGTTCTTATGTGGTGACAGCCAACAACCTGGATGGCTTTAAGAGGGGTTTGGATAACTTCATGGAGGAGAGGTCTATCAACGGCTACTAGTCAGAGGGTTATAGGCCACCTCCAGCCTCAAAGGCAGGATGCCTCCGAGTACCAGTTGCAGGGGAGTAACAGCAGGAGAGAGGGCATACCCTCAACTCCTGCCTGTGGCTTCCAGTGTCATCTGGTGGGCCACTGTGTGAAACAGGATGCTGGACTAGATGGGCCTTGGGCCTGATCCAGCAGGGCTGTTCTTATGTGAACACTCTCAAGCCCTACAGGGAAGCAGTGGTGTTCAACATCAAAATAGATCTGGCAGAGGGGATGGGCGTCTCAGATGACATCTGGGTGGAATAAAAGAAATCCCATTGACACCTACGCTGACTCCCCAACAGAAGAATGGTGCCGGACAGCTGTCCCAGCAGTTCACTGAACTGTTCACAGCACAGCCAGGACATACCCACTTACCTACACATTTCATACACACTGGGAATAGCAAACCAATTCATCACCGGCATTACTCAGCTTCTCCCTGGCAGCACAAAGCCACTGAAAAAGAAATTGAGGAAATGCAGTCTATGAACATAAACTGACCCCCCCTAGAGTGCCTAGGCGTCGCCTATCATCCCCAAACTGGGTGTGGGGAGAGGTCCACTTGTGTGTAGACCATAGAGAGTTAAACAAAAAAGACCAAACCAGATTCCCCATTCCTCACATTGATGACTTACAAGAATAGCTGAGCAGTGCCAAGTACATCTCAATACTGGACCTAACAAAAGGATATTGGCAGATGCCCCTGGCTGAGCAGGACAGAGAAATCAGCTTTTACTACACATCACGGGCTGTATGAGTTTAATGTGCTCTCCTTTGGTCTTCAAAATGCCCCCGTGACATTCCAAAGACCGGTAATAAACTCCTCAGTGGGGATGAGTGATTTCACTGTGGCTTACCTAGGTGATGTGGCTACCTTCTTACCTGGCAGCAAGACCTGGAACATCTTGAGGCTGTGTTCCAGTACATCAAATGAGCTGAACTTATTATTTAAGGCCAAAAAATGTCATATTGGCTCGAATGAGGTGACGTACCTAGAGCACAGGGTATGCCAGGGCACCATTTTACCGCTGGAGGCCACAGTTTCTAAAGATAGCCCATCCCTAAGAAGAAACTCCAAGTACAATCTTTCCTGAGACTACTGAGTACTATAGCAAATTGGTACCCAACTATAGTACGACTGCAGCTCCGCTTTCAGACCTCACCAAGAACAACAAACCCAACAAAGTAGTGTGTCAGACTGTCTTTAAGCTGGTCTAAGCAGCCCTCAGCAGTTGCCCAGTACTGCAAGCTCCAGTTTATTAGCAGCAGTTTACACTAACTATGTACACCTCGGAGAGGGGCATCGGAGCAGTGTTATCCCAATTAATTCTTGACCAGGTACCTCATCCCATTGCATTTCTAAATGGTCAGACAAGGAGTCCCACTGGTCTGTGTACAAAAAGGAGTGTTACACCATTGTGCATGCCTTAGAAAAATTACATCACTATCTGTGGGGGTGGTGGTGCAGATTTGAACTCCAGGTGGACCATGCAGCACTTAAGTGGTTGCAGGAGGTACAGCATAAAAAGAAGTTTGTGTGTTGGAGTCTTGCCTAACAGGAATATGATTTCAAGGTGGAGTACATCCAAGGGAAGACAAACACCATGGCAGATGCTCTATCTCAAGGTGTTCTTTTGAAGAGAACATTGAATTATTCTTGGAACTTAAAAACTTAGGAAACTCGCTGTTGGGGTTTTACCCTTAGCCTATTCAAGAGTTAAAATTGTTCATGGGTTATAAGTAGCCTAGTTGAGGTGTTGGTATATTGTGTTGTGTAAATGTTAAGCTGGGGGAGGGGAGAGATCAGACCCTTATTCGACATAGGGGATCAGAAATCAGTTTCGACTCCCTCGTCTCAATTTAAACAGGGTGTGTGTTGCAGGTGGAGGGGTGGGGGTAGCTAGGGATTAATAAAGTCTCAAGATCCACAGGAGCCCTGTGACTGGTAGCCAGGCCCAGCCTGAGACCAATAAAATTCAAAAGGAGTCCCCCCCCCCTCTTTGGGAGGAGTCAATAGCTCAGTTTGTTTTAGAACTACTTTCTGTTTTGGTGGAAGCTAAAGAGAGCACAGCCAGAAAAGGTTGGGGTCATAGTCTCTCCTCCAAGTCCTCAGTGAGAGGCCTGGACTGACAAAGCTGAAGGAAAAGCTGCAGAAAAAGAAAACCATTTGGAAGAGCTGTCATCTCAGAAAAAACAGTAGTAGGGAAAGTTCTTAGTTAGACATTGTGTTAGATTGTTTCTTTTGTTTTAGTGTGTCTGAATCCAGAAACTGATTTCTTTCTCCTATTACCAACCCTTATATTTTCTCAGCAATCAAATGCTTCAGAGAATAAAAAACCTATTACTTCTGTATAAGACTGGTTTGGAATGCTCTGTGGGAAATGGGTGGGAAGTTCTCTAGCACCACATCAACACGCCTTGGAGCCTAGGGATCTCCAACTGCACATGTAAACTAGTGCATTTTTGTACTTTTACAGCTGGTTTAAACATGTCTTGAGTGTTCAATTTTTCAAAATTTACATTGCCTTGAGCAGGTCTTCTGTTTCTTTGCAGTTTTCCGATAACTTGCTTTTCATGGCAAGACCAGATTTTTGCTGAGTCCAGTAATGGACTCGGTTTTGGTAAATCAGCCAAGTCAGGGCAGGCATTTTGAGATGTAAAACAAAGACTAGAAGACACTTCCTTCAGAACACAGAGAACTAGGGATGTGCATGTGCTCGGCACCATGGGGAATACGAGTTACAGTTTGTTTTTCAAGGAGAGCAGGCCCTTACCTGCTCTCTGTAGCCACATGCAGTTTCCTGCTGCAGCGGCACTTGTCCCCCAAACCCATGTGCAGCGCCAGGATGCACATGACGTCCACGCACGCGTGGGAGGTATTTGTATGGTCAGCAACACCATGCTGACCACCCAAATGGCACCTGTGCATGTGCGGATGCCATGTGCATCCTGGTGCTGCACATGGTTTCTTGGGACAAGTGCCGCTGCAGTAGGAAATGCATGCGGCAGAGGGGAGCAGGTAAGGGCCTGCTCTCCTTTTTAAAAAAAACATTCTGCTCCCCGCTCTGTGGTGCCGAAACAGTACACAAACCTCGGTTCATGCACATCCTTATCGAGGACCCCATCAGGCTGTCTGTCAGGTACAGCTCCACCATTAAATGTACAGCCCAAACACTGACATGTTAAGTTTTTAAGGCTGCATCAAAAGAATGACTGAGACTGACATCTGATTCAAAAGGCAACTCTGAATGATGCATATAGTAAAAGGTATTAACAAATCCAAGCAATCAATATTTGAACTATAGGCTTCCATTATTTTCCAAAAGAAAGCAGAAATTCTATTTTCTCAACCAATATGTTCTAAAACACGGAATACAAGAGGTTTTATGCAAATAACTTCTTTGAGACTTAAGAGACTTAAGATACTCCTATCGTTCGATTTGAGTCTGGTGTTTTCATGTAGATGTCCTATTCCAGGATTTAAGAGAATGAGTATTATTTCTTTACTGTATCTTTTTTTTTAATTAAAAAACTAATTACATATATCTGTGCTTCCCAATACATGTATTTTTGTTTTTAAAAAGTACAGCATGTATTAAACAGTTTGTAGTGTACTCCATCACTCTGTTCCCTTTGAAGAGCTGCTTTGTTCTTTATGGCATGAGGAAAAACAAAACATGCCACAGGCAGGTCTGCAACTCAAAACTGAGATTTATTTTAAGCAATACTACTAAAAGATTCCTAAACAAATTCTATTTTACTAGCATCTTGTCTCTGAAGTACTTCTGCTGACATTTAACAGCTCTTTAAAGGGATTCACACAACTGCAACTTTCCTGCCTCAGTGTTAACACAATTCAAACAAAAACATGGAAGACCAATTTTTTTTTACATATTCCTCTTCTTTTGATAAACAGTATTTTAAAAAGCATTTAATAGTCCACATTTGCTTAAAGTATTCATATGCATGAGAAAGCTAAAAGAGAAAAAAATACACATTTTTGTACACCATGATCAGAAAGTTTACATTATAAATCTTTTGAAATTGCACTGTATTTAAAATACCCCCCTAGAGTCAACTTTCACTTTTAAGCACAGCTGCTCTACTGCTGACAGTTCCTCCTTTGCTTAGTTGCCTACTTGTGGAGGCCCTTCAGGGATGAGGGATGTGAAGAAGGTGGTGATGAAGGACCAGGCAGAAGCCATAAACCCAGGATGCTGTTCTGTATTGACATCAACGACATCTTCGCCGCTATCTTCATCAATTCCATCATCCATAAGGCGCTCCTTTACAAAACAAATTTCCCAAGTGGTTTAACTGTTTTAATTCAGAGCAGTACAGACCATATGAATGGAAACATTCCCCCACATACAATATCTTCACACCTTCCTGCTTCTCAAGTATCATGATAATGGTGAGGAGGAATTCTGGTAGGTGGTGAGACTACCGAGAAAGAAACTATAGAAACAGACACAACATGTGAATGCTAAATGTTAACTATCTCATTTCTTTGCCCTAAGAGGGCAGAGTTCAAATGTAGTGCAGCAGTCAGTACAACTTCATCTGCAAGTTAGGACTGCTCTTCTAAAAACAAACAAAAACAAACCATTAAACATAAAAGCAAGCAAGTTGCATCCACCTACCATCTCCTCGAGTCCGGCATTGTTTACATTTTGCCCATCATGGTTCATATCTGCATTATGGTTCACTGCAGGCTGCTGGATCTCTTCTTGCCTGAATGGGAACCACCCAGCTTGGTGTCTGTTTTATAAACACAAACAATTACCAAAAACCATGTACCTAATACAATCCAAGAAAGCTGCTGAAGAAATGTATTGTAAAGGACAACAAAACAGCTCTCCGCCTGAACTCCCATTCGGCTTACTGGCAAAGCAGTAACAAAAATAAATCCCAATATTTACTAAATTGAGGGGTTCCTATCTCGTCACTCATTTATATGCCATTTTTCAATTTAAAAAGTCTCAAAGTGATTTACTTAGAAAAAATAGCAATATGGAACAGCATGATTTAGGAAAGCTTGCAGGAATTTTAAGTAAGGTTTGAAAGATTCTGATCTGGTAGTTCAGACGAACTGAAACATCAATGAAATGTTCTTGCCACAAACAAAGGACAAATAATTCACAAAACTTTTCTAACCCTATGTCAACAATTTCTTCCACCTATTACAGAAAAACTCCATGCAAGATAAGATAGTTATATTCTTCCATTGCCCTTAAACAAGTTAAGACAATACAAAACAAACCAATAGATGTTTCTTCATTAAAATGTTGTCCAAAGTAGTACAGAATTCAGGAAATGTTACATTCTCTTTTTCATTTCGATGGAGTACATGACCATCTTGATTAAAAGATTTAAGTGCCATTATTAATCTGCTTGTACAACTGAAACCCTAAAAACACATACCTGACTGTGTACAAACAGTGGGGGCATGAAATCATATATTCCTGCTATCCAAAGTTCTGTATTTTATCCCAGTCTATGTTCCAGAATGGAATCTATATGTATGTATGCTCAATCTATATGAGCCTTACTCAGGGGCAAATCTCTTTCCCCCACTGAATGTAGAGACTAGATAACATCAGGTGTGTGTAAACAGGGCATCAATTACCCAGCTCCTTTATAATGAACAATAATGCTCTCTGGGATACCTTTAATGTCCCCACTAGGCAATTCTTGGAATCTTCAGATTCAATACCCTCTGCTTGTTTTGTATTAATATGCATTTTATACTGAAGACAGTAAGTCATTAATATTACATGCACAGTATAATATTTAAATATGTCGCACATGTGTTTCTGAAAGCAACTTGAAAAAAATGACATTCCTTTTACATGCATCAAGTTGCCTGTACTACATCAATAGAATTCTACGGTGTTATTGACATCCTTAATTTTGGAAAACTAGGATACAAATAAAAATATATGTTGTTTTTAAAAAGAAAGCTATATAATTAATTTACAACTTAAATATATTTTAAATATTAATAACACCCAATTCTTAGAATAATTAGAAATTCATTGGCTAAGCTCTGGAATTCATACTTTTGAACAAACAATTTAATCATATAACAGAAAGCCATGAAAATTATTTATACTACATTCAAACTTGGGGTGGGGGGAAGATAAGTACGGTATGGTGTTCTTTGTTTATATCACAAGAGGATTATATTCTTTTTTGCCCACAGATGTCTGTACACATGTACATGCATGTATTTGCATTTTAAAAGTGAACCTGGTACAGGCCCCCTCAAATTCAGGGTACAATTTTACACTGTACCTGTTTTATTGTTGTGAGCCGCCCTGAGCAGTAGCATACTGGAGGGGTGGGATATAAAAATTTCAAATAAATAAATAAATACAGAGAAGCAGTGTACTGCTGTATGTGTTAAAGATTATGTGTGAACAGCGGTCTGAAAGTTCTAATCTGGATGTATGTACACTATACACAAATTGTGCGTTAAACATATGGCTAAGGTATCTTAAAGAGCCGGTGCAATGGCTACGAATATGAGTTATGGCCTGGGAAGGGTTAAGATTATATTTCACCTCAGCTATGAGTTTTTTTAGGTAGCCTTAAGCAAGTCATTTCCCCCCTCCCTCAGTCACTCATCTGAAAGATGGGGATAACAACAGCAGCTACTTTACAGTTTTGCACTAAGAATGAGACAGCATAAACAGAGTGCTCTGAATACAGAAAAAGTGCTAGTCAAATGTTAAAGTTCCCAGCCCACGACTACACCTCCTCCCCAATCCCTGGCTCCAACAATAATCCAGCAGGACATCCTTGGTCCTGCCTTCAGCAGCCACCACCTCTCTGGCTGCTCATGACTCAAGCAGCATCTGTTGGGAAAATCCGAAAGAGCAAACCTTATCTGCATTTTGGGACACCATGCAGGGTTACCTGACAAGATACAGTGGAGGCATGGCTTGGGAGGGCTCACCAGAGTGGAGATGTGAGGAGCTCTCACAAGGACACAGGGTAGAAGGAGGGTACATCTAGAAAGGGAGCAAGTCTGAAGAGGAGAACCAGTTGGGCAGCAGAGGGAGAACCTTTGAGATATAGAGGCAGCCAAGAGAAGTAAACCCATGGGAAGGAGGAGGAGAAGGGTGATAAAAGGAAACCCTTCTCGGAATAAGGAAAAGGGGTCCAGTGAGTGAGAGCAATGAGGTAACCCCACACCTAGACAATAAATATGTAGGATTTACTTACAGGTAAACTAGGAACATGGCTCCCATCACCATCACAAACCGACTGAAGGAGGAATAGAAATATACAATGCTAAGTAGAATAGCTGCTCTGGAGAATGTGTACATCCAGTCTAGCCAGTCGCGATTGAAGTCCTCCTCATTCATTACAGGGCCTCCCTGTGCATTCATCTGGACATTTTGATTTACAGGCCTGTTCTCTTGTGGGGCTACATTTGGTGCTGCTGGGGGCTCATTTGCAGGAGCACGATCGGAATTTGAAGGCTGTGGGGCTGGAGGACTGGCAGATTCAGTGCTGGGTGTTGCCTGGGCTGAAACTGCAGCTTGACTGCAATAATAGGAACACAAGAAACAAAGCTAGTTACTGAGCTATTTACATTCATATTTTCCATTTCACACTTTTATCTTCTGACCTACCTACACCAAATAGGTAAGATTAGTCATGCACACTAAGAACTACAAGTGTCTTTGACAAAGAAAATCTGCTACTGAGCTTACAAATGACCACTGAACAAGGAAGTACCAATTCCATGGGCCAGTTTTCCTTATTTTGGCCCAATCCACGATAGTCATCTTTTCTCATGGAAGCGTATCAATATGGAGCAGCTGCCCCATTATCACATAAAATCATGGAACAATGGCTGAAGGAAAAGAGATTATGCTTCTCCCTCAACACCATCCTCTGCACCACCTTGGGTAGATTCAGCAGGACAGCACAGGCGACAACTGACATGGCAGTACCTCTATGGAGTTCTTTCTTGGCATGGTGGCCTATTATGTGAAGGACACATGGTAGCACTGCGGCTCCCATTCCACCAAAAACACCTTGTGTAATAAACAAACCAAATGAGCTTTGATCTCAACATATGTTTGATTTGGTTCGACCATGGGGTCAACATGTTAAACACCCAGTCTGCTGTGGTTTCAACATCTCAGCCAACAATTCAACATAATACCTCACTGTGGGATTACTAGTGACCGTCAGGCAGAAGTCTCCTATAACTTTCCCTTCTTCCTTCAACCGCAATCCAAGCCTAGCATCAGCAATTTGTGTATACTGACAACTATAATCCAGGCAAGCAGGCATCTTATGTAGTAAATGTTTTGGAAATACTACAGATGGTAGCAATTCTCTGATTATTGGGTACTTAAAAGCATTATTTATCCTTTAGCTGACAAACAGTACATACAAACTTATTTAGGAGAACTGAAAAAGGCTTGGGGAAAATATCAATTGTAAATCATGTACCTGAGTAAACCAAGCATACAAAAAAGGCTACCCACAAACCAGCTTTTACAACAGATGCAATTCGTGTGGTAAGTGTTCCACTGAAGCAATGTTTCTCTCCACGAATTAGAATAACTAAGCTGTATCTTTATATCTTAAACCTACTATCTTAGTACTACTTAAAAGAATGTACCATACTCACTATTGCATATAGTACTGGCGTGCATACATCTGTTGCCACCATATCATTTGTAGTGGGCTGAAAGCAGGATATACAGGAAATCCAGCTGGTACACCTTGCCCAGGAAACTGGTTGCCTACATTGCTAAAAAAAATTAAATCAAGTTACATGCCAGGTTGTCACTTACTGAAGGAGTATAACTGCAGTTTCCAAAGTTACACATAGCAGTTTTTTGCCCTTAAAACATAATGGTGGCTCAGATCTGGGCTACTGAAGCAAGCATGTAATAAAAGCCGAGTGGCTGCTTCAGAGGAGTGGAACTAGTTGTGTATTGCCCAGCATGCATGAGAAGGGTACATTTTGGGGTTCCTACCTTCTCCTCAGTTTGCCCCATAATTGGTAGAAATATGTCGCACATCCCTCAGGGACATACTTACATGTCACAAAGTGCTTCTGGGGGAAGGAACAACAGGCAACATACAATCCCCTTATCACTGCTTCCCCTGGAAGTGCTCTGCAAGATATGCAAGTATGTCCCTGAGGGCTGCATGACCTTCGGGGCAATCAAAGGGGAAGTTAGGAAACCTGAAATTTGCCCTCCACACTATCTGTTGGACGCTGCCTTCGTAGGGAAGGCTGCTGAAACAGACAAGCAACTCTCAATTCTGCACCTGCTTCTGTAGTCCAGATCTGAGCTATACATGACAGTCTGATTTTGGGCCAGTTCTACTAAGGTAAGCCACATGATGGCACAGTGGGGAAATGACTTGACTAGCAAGCCAGAGGTTGCGGGTTCAAATCCCCGTGCATATGTTTCCCAGACTATGGGAAACACCTATATCGGGCAGCAGTGATATAGGAAGATGCTGAAAGGCATCATCTCATACTACGCAGGAGATGGTAATGGTAAACCCCTCCTGTATTCTACCAAAGACAACCACAGGGCTCTGTGGTCACTAGGAGTCTACAGTACACTTTACCTTTACCTATTAAGGTAAGAAAAGAAAAGCATTTAAATGTATTACCACTGGGTTTTTCACACACCACAGTAAAGTTGTTTTAAACTTACATCCAAGTGTTTTCCTAGCAATTAGAAGTTTAGTATTACACTGTGTTCAGATCAATAGCATTTCGGAGATTTGAATCTTTTACAGTATTGCTGCATTAAGGCCTCAGCCAATCCAGTGCTACAATAAAGTACTCATCCTTACCTGAAGCGCCACTAACAGTGGCCAAGTGCCCTGAGGCCACAGAGAGGATAATAGGTTGTACCACTTTAAAGTCATACAAAGCTACTCATATAATACTGAAGCAGAAGCACTGGTTGCTAGGTTTCATTAAAAGTGTGACAAAAACTAACATAAGCAGTGATTTGCCAATGTGAGTTTTAAGTTGGCTAGGTCAAGTGCTAAGGTGACTGAAGCAGCAGCTAGAATAATAATAAGTGAACAGCAATTCAAATTATTAGAATCATTAACAAGATTCTTTACAATGGAGAGGCCTTGTATTATCTTTCAGGAAAACATGAGTTGATGCAAGTGTATTGCATCAGATTACAATTCCATCCTAGAAAGAAAATTAGCTGCAAGATGCCACAAGAGACTTTGCTATGTACTCAGACAAGCAAGGAAATCAAACTGAGGGGACGGGAAAAAGAGAAACGTAATTGTTATGCTTTTCCCTCTTGCAAACTGGATAAAGAGGCACCTTTCAAAGTGGTGATTTTCTCCTCCTCCAAGAGAAGGGAGTTGAAAGGAAAACATTTCCCCCAAGAATCTGATTGGTCTCATTATGCCACATGCTTCTCTACAAAAACACAATTGTGCAAAGAGTAGTTGCACTGCATTCTTCCAAAGCATATCTAAGGATGTGAAACCATTATTTTAGGGTGGTGAGAGTGTGCAGAGTCATGGAGTTCAGAAATCTAATCCATGTCACAGACGGCCCACCAGCGTGGATTTAGGGACACATGCAAGGACACATTTCCTTTTAGTTAGATTTGTATTTTTATATTCCAATTTAATATTTTTATACTTTTATACCATTTTAAATGTTTTGTAAATCGCCCTGAGATTGTTTTAATGAAAGGCAGAATGAAAATCTAACAATCAATCAGTCAATCTTAGTATTGCTTATAGGCCGTCTGCACACCACAGGATCTGTCAGCAATTACTTTCCCCCCAACTGTTTATGAATACAGATTCATGACTACATGGAGAAATGTTAACCAGGCAGCTGCAGTAAGTGTAACTGAATTTGCTGTAACAGTTGCCAGCTGTCTTCATATATTGCCTAGTTTACACTAATGTTTCTCCACACAGTTGTGGACCTGTACACACAATCATGTGGAGAAACTAATCAGGGCTGGCGAGGATTTAATAGTTTGGCTTCTGTTTTTAGTTGAGATTCTGGGTGAGATTCTTTTATAATGTGCCTGGGTTTGGCTGGAGATGGGAAAACAAAGGCCGTATCCACTGATCATGGGGCGGCAATTCCAGTGGCGGTGGGGAACAGAAGGTTATGTTGGTAGGTCAGCGGATTATTACACGGGAATGGGAATCAGAAATCTAATAGCTATTTCCCCTTCCGGCTGCCCTGTCAGCTCTTTGACCTTGGGGAGCACTGCCAACCACCCTTGGAACCTCACCTTGCTCCTTTGTAATGCCAGGTCGGTCTAGAACAAATCAGAAACCATTCATGATTTGATTCTGGATTCAGGAGCCGACCTGGTCAGTATTACCGAGTCCTGGTTGGGGGAGGCTGGTGGCACAGTTGGCCCCAGCTTCTCCCTTCAGGGTACTCTGTTGAGGAGCGGGTGAGGGACCGCGGACGGGGAAGCGGAGTGGCTGTGGTCTATAAGAATAACATCTCCCTTACCAGGATCCCTGTTGAGGTGCCGGACCATATTGAATGTATGTACCTAAGTTTGGGGACCAGGGATAGATTGGGACTTTTGTCTGTGTACGATCACCCAGCTGCTCAACCGAGTCCCAAACTGGGCTGACGGACTTGGTCTTGGTGTTGGAGTCCCCCAGGCTTGTGGTGCTGGGGGACATCAATGTTCATTTTGGGACCAATTTGTCTGGAGTGGCTCAGGAGTTCATAGCAGCCATGACGACTATGGGCCTATCCCAAATGGTCTTGGGACCAACGAACATTGCTGGCCACACATTTGATTTGGTCTTTCACTCTGATCAGGGTGGTGTTCTGTGGGTGGGGACTCCTGAGATTTCCCCATTGTCATGGATGGACCACCATTTGGTTAAGGCTGGACTCACAATCACTTCCCATCTTTGCAGGGCTGAAGGACCTATTAGGATGGTCCACCAGAGAAGTTTATTGGATTCAACAGGATTCCAAGAAGCCTTGGAGGCTTCTTGGATATAAATATAAACATAAAATAAAAATATAAATAAATAAATAAATATAAAATAAAATAAAATAAAATAAAAATATGTATGGACATACCTATGTGTGGAAAACAGAAAAGGTCTCCTCCTTGTGATTTGCTGCAGAAGTGTTAATAACTCCTACAAAGCCTACATTTTGACAACCTTTGCAAACTGAAGTATTTGGTTGCACAAAATGTACATTAAAGAAACTGTTTTGATGCCCAATATTTTTAATACAGCATGCTAATGAACAGCGATGTGGGGTATCTGGAAGATTATAAATTACAAAATAGACTTCTCAAGCCCTAAATAGATTGTGCTTGATCTGGCATATTTATGTGACATACATTTAGTCAAAAACTTTTTTAAAAGTACTCCATGTTAGTGCTAAGCTATATAAGCATCTCAAACATTTTTCTAATAGCCACAGATTTGAACAGAGACACAGAATTATGAAAAAAAATTCAATAAAGCACAATTAATGTGGTATAAACATTGTATTCAAAATGAATTCAGAGCTTTATCTAGGAATCATTTTTACAGGAATACTTGTAAAAAGTTTAAAAACTATTGCAACTTCACACACTCCCAGTATTTTATAAAAACACTCCCAAACTCCCCAACAAAAAAAAAATGAGGCAGTGCTCTGTGATGGCTGGAAGTAGAACCAAAACTAAACACATTTTTAGTTTTACTTCCACTTGCAGTCCAAATAAGAATTGTAGCACTGGCTCTGCAAATCAAATGAATTCCAAACAAGTGAATTCATAACTTGATTTCTGGGCTGGATCGTAATTTATTGTTATTTTATTTCCATCCCTCTACAAATTAATAGGGCTGTATGTGTATAAGGCAGGCATACAACACTGCCTGGGGAGGGGGGCAATTTTGAAACTGTTTGATTTCCTGATATTATATTAGTATCATTATGATGCATCCTCTCTAATAAAACGCTTGGTGTCCGTCCGTGGATGGACACCAAGCGTGTGTCTGTGCCTCCCTGGCCTGTTCTGCGCATGCGCGGAGCGCATGCGCAGAACAGGGCAAGGGAGACACGACGGCCGGCACCCGGTGGCCATCTTGGGCAGCCAGAAGCGGCCGCCCCGAAGAAGCTGGGTGAGCGGCGCCGGGGAACACTGGCCGCCGCGGCCGCGGCCAGAGGACACTCGCGGCGGCAAGGGAGAGGCCCCAGGGAGCGGAGGGCCCGGCCGGAGCTGCGGGCGGCGGCGGTGGGTGGCGGGCCCGCTGGAGCCCTGGGTGGCCGCCCCGGCCGGAGACACGGGCCGCGGTGGGTGGCGGGAGGGGGAATGGCGGCGGAGGTCCAGACCGGCCCAGGGAGACGGAGGCCGGGACCGGGGGCCGAGCGAAGGCCGAAGAAAACTAAAAGCAAAAATGCAGCCTCCGCCGCTGCCTCCGAAGTCCCACCCTCCCTCCCTCCCAACTTCCGAAACCACCTTACCCTGGCCCGTGACAGTTGAGCAAAGAAAGTCCTAAATTGAGGAGGGAGAGAGGAGCTCGCAAGCAGTGCTCCTCCCTCTGCAAAGGCTCCGCCCCAAACTGGCGCTTGGGGCGGAAAGGACGCTTGCGTCCTTTCAGTCCCAAGCGCCAGTTCGGGCAGAGCCTTTGCAGAGGGAGGAGCACTGCTTGCGAGCTCCTCTCTCCCTCCTCAATTTAGGACATTCTTTGCTCAACTGTCACGGGCCAGGGTAAGGTGGTTTCGGAAGTTGGGAGGGAGGGAGGGAGGGTGGGACTTCGGAGGCAGCGGCGGAGGCAGCATTTAAAAAAAAAAACAGTAAAAGGGAGAGGAAAAGGCTAGCGCCCATTATTATAACGGGCTTCAAAACACTAGTTGTTTCATAAAATAGCATCTTTCAAAATAAAAAAAACAGTATGTGCAAAAATATAGCAGAGGCAGTTGTTCCACACCACATCACAGCCAGCAACGATACATTTCTGTCTAACAGAAAATGTTTCATTTAATGGAAGTCATGTTGATGTTACTGTCTAGGAAGCAACATTTCCTAGCAGTCAGAGCTATCTTAATTTTCTTCAGGAACCCTGTATCACCCCAGAGACTATTTCTAGGTTAAACCTTTGCATTACTGGGTTTTTTATTCTTTGCAAGCAGAAGATAGGAACAAGAATGTTTGGAATTAATCTGAGACAATTAATGGATGAAAACTAGAAAGAGGGCATTGTCTCTGTTTTAACCCTGATCAGTTTCTCTGTCTCAAACACGTGATAACATTTCCTGTCCTTTACTTTTGAGAGCCTGGAACAAAACAAGTGAAAAATACCCACTGAATCATGTCTGACATATGGTGTTGCTGTTTTATTCCATAAATTACCATGCAACAGCAGGTAAATCTTGAAAGAGAGGCCTCTCAGATGCTAATGGAAGTGCTAGATACTTAGAATACTGCTCAATATAGCACTCCCCAAGAACATCTTAGCAACCATAAATAAGAACTGAATCATTTCAAATTTAGAAAAACAGTCTTGTGCTGAGAGCAACTCTCAAATTATTTCAAGACCCTATAAACAAGAGTCATTACACATGCCCATTACAAAGAACAGATGCCCCATTTTTGCCCTTAAGAAGAAACCTGTGATCTTCTGTTGCTTGTACAGGCAAGTTTTCATACAATATTAATTTTTTAAAATCAGACTGATGAAACTTCTACCATAACATTTCAGCCACACATAATCTGCCAAAATCACTATTATGGTATGTTTAAAACAAAACAGAAAACATTTCAAAAGAGGCCCAGTTATAAAAAGATCATTTACATCTTACTTACCCTTGCATTATATATGGGAATGGATGGCTTTGCATTGGATTGCTTTGTGCTTGTGGAAGGTTGCGATGTCTTAAACCATCAGAGCTAGAGTTGCTAGTTGTATGTAAAGTTTCTTGAGAAGGTGAAGGAGTTGTTGATCTTGAATTTTCTGAACTCTTAAAATAAAATGCAATTGCCCTTAATTTCCACAGAAGCAGAGAAGAAGCATGCTTTATGCTAAAAGATCTGGTTCTCTAAAAGCATCATCAAGACATATTCTACTCTGCACCAACATCTTCCTTCAATTCTCAACTGACACTGTGTCTTCTCACACCTGAGCTTGGAATCCCTTAACCATACTCTAAACACACATATGCCCTTGCTTCTTCTACACATACGCTTGCTGGCCAAAATAAGTTTTCACTTGTCTCATAACCATTATAATTCAGAGTAAAGGGGTAAAGAGACAGGGGGCCAAAACTGAAATCATAATGGGAGCATATGCTGTGGTTGCCATGGGAGTGTCACAGTTTCCTTGTTGCAAGTAACTTCTGCCTGGCTGGTGACATTTGCAAGGATCGTCTATATGACTTGCCACCACAATGATGGAAATCTTCATGGTCCATACAATATACTCCTAATAAATAAGCATCACTGACAGTAAGAGTATAATAGAGCTAACAGTTTTTTTCACAGTTCAAACTACATACAACAGAATCAAAATTCCCTGTCTCCTAACTTGTGGCAAACACACACACATTTTTGTTTTGTTTTGTTTTGAATTAAACAAGATTAACTGCCTATACAGCCCATCAAGTATAAACAGTTGTCACAATTTTCCCCTAAAAGAAAGAACCTTCTAAGAAGAAAAAAAATTGAAGAAAGTTGCTGTGAAGTTGGCCCATATTCTTAACAGTGCTCTCTGAATGTTTTCTGAGAGGAAGAACACAAATTATAAACAAAACACAGGAAGATTTCGACACACCATGCTGAGTGAACACAGGATCCCAAGATCAATAACATGATTTTTAAAATTTAAAACTTAAGTAGTTCAGATATCTTACCATTGTTCTATACTTCCCAGGACCTGTTTCACTGTGTAATTCAATAATTTCAAATTTTGATACTATTTTTGAATTTGTAATGGGCAGAACAGTTGATTTATACTAACCCCTAGACAAATTCTACGTGATCATTAAATTACTGTCAGGACATATACTAAAATGGTACTGCTGACAGAGCTTAATTATTACATCTTACACAAAGCCAACTCACCGAAATGTTGCTAGATGTTGATGATCCATCATTTTCTCTACCAGCATCAGGCTTTGGAGAACTCGGGGGTGTCCGTGAAGAACATACTAGGTGAACCATATGATATTCATCTTGCTAAAATACAAATGTGTACTTTTAGCAGCAGAATTTAACAGATTTTCAGAAAAAAGGCTACACATAATTACAGCTAAATGGCACAGACAGTAGTAGCTATTCAAGTTACCTGACGTTTAAACTATTGTTATTTTAGAGCAGATGCAACTGCTGATGCACTTCTAGATGTTTCTGTACTCACATGGAGGAGTAAAATTTGTTTCAACAAGAATACTCATCAGGAAAAAGTACATTAGTGACTAAGATTCTTAAACATGTATTTAAAAAGGAGCTACACTAGAGAATTATACAATCACTCCATTCCTTACTAAAACTATTCCTTCTATCTAAAACCCAATCCCCCCTCACTTTTCTAATTAAAACTTAGGAATGCAAAAAGGGAAATCTGATGTATGGGGTGCGTGTGTGCACATAAGATCAGAAGAGGTAAAAATACTAAATTTGAGCTTTTCCATCAGAAGAATAACGTATTTGAGTAAAGAGGTCTTCATCCACATCCATTCACACATACTCTGGGCACATTCCTCATGATGATCCAGGCTGGTGGGAAAGTGGCAATCCTAGATCCAAGCAGCACGCACACTCAAAGTTCTCACAACACAAAAGTGAAAATACAGGACCTGCAATTGCACCCAGCCCACAATGACTGGGGCTTCTGTGGGTTGGGTGTGATTGTAAGCCCTATATCCAGGGGCGAAGCTATCATTAGGCAAACAGGTTCAAAGAACTCAGGCCGCCACACCTCAGGGGTCGCGCCTTGCGGCCCCAACACACACATACCGGGCATCTGGCATCAGATGTGGGGGGGCTGGTTTAGCTCCCGAGCAGGAGTTAAATGACCATCGCTGCGTTCGCAGCATGGCCAGGAGCAGATCTTCCCTGCCTTAAAGGCAGGGAGAGCTGCTTCTGGCTGCGCTGCGAATGCAATGCTGGCCTCGATCTAGATCCCAAACGGCCACACAGCCCTGTCCAGGGGTTAGATGTCCAGCGCAGCGCAGCCAGGAGAGGCTCTTCTGTGTATGTATGGTCAGTCTGAATGTCAGGGACTTAACATTTGTTCTTCCTCTAAAATGCACAGTTGCAGGGTATTTTGGAAGTATTCTAGGGTGCACGCTTTACTTATGGGAGGCAAGTTTAACATGCTGTTTGGTGGTGTGTGTCTGTATCCTAGAACACAACCTAGAATATTCTTGAATCATGCAGGGTTTCTGCAGTAGACAACCAGAGGTTCTGTAGCACGATGATCAGTATGATAGGCTTCCTGTGGGTTGGAAGCTGGACGTCCACTGCATTATGACTGTTTTCATAAGTTCTGTTTTCTGCAATTCTTTGCTCTCTTAAAGGTTGTGTATATTGTTTGTTTTTATATAGAGGGCACATTCTCACGATGACCTGGGCTGACAGGAATCCTAGATTCAAGTGGTGTGTGCACTCCCAATGTGTCTTGAGAAGCCGAGAGGATGTAGGCAGTAGGGGGGCCAGTCCAGTGGCAGCCCGCTCGCCCCACCCCCTGACGTCAGATGCAGGGGTTAGCCACACCCCCATATCTGATGTCAGACATGGGGGGCATGGTCTGGCTCCTGAATGGGGCCGTGCGGCCCCGTTCGGGAGCTAGATCGAGGCCAGTGTTGCATTCGCAGCGCAGCCAGAAGTGGCTCTCAATCTCATAACAGTAATTTCCCTTATGCACATTGCTAACTAGAGTAATAAAAAAACAATACATGTCATATTGTGGTCCCCCTCCCCCCAATTCACAAATATATTTTGTATTAGGTTCCCCCACACCACCCTATGCAATTGCACATCTGAGTTATTTCCATTCAGCAAAGCAATAACCACTGTATACTTTAACACAACTTCCTTTAGAATTTGTGGTGCTTTTACAAGTAGTGGTTTTACTTGAAGCATAGTTTTAAAGGAAAGCTTACTTTTCTGAGAATATCTTTCAGCTGCAGGTGATCGGGAAGCAATCTGCCAGAATACACCAGCCTCTGATCCTTTGTAGACTAAGAGATGGGACAAAGGAAGAATTCATCTTTTTTTCCCAGCTGTACTGCTTTAGAGCTGGAAACAACATTTGTAGATGAAAAACACTTAACAATTCCGGCTCCACTCCATTAATATTTGAAATATACAGTCATCCCTCGCCAACGGCAGTTTTTCCAATTGTGGATTGGTGAGAGGTTTTTTGTGATATGAGTTTTTTTCGACAATTTGGATTCAGAGGTTCAATCCTCATTCCTCTTGCTGAGCCTGCCAACTCCTCACAATTTAAAGTGATTTTGAGGGGTTTGAGGGGTTCAGAAGTGCCTTTGAGCACTTTTGGAGGGGGGAGTTCAAAATCTTCCAGAGGTTCAATGTGCTCACTCCTCTTGCTTATTCTTGGTGATTTTAGGCAATTTTTTGTATTTCTTTGATTTTTTTGGTCTTTTTGTGACTGCAGTTCCCCTAACCCCTTGATTCCCACAGATTTCAATTGCTCACAAACTGCCAATTTGCCAACCACAAGGTTTTGCCAGAACGGAACCCTTGCGGTTGGTGAGGGATAACTGTACATCAACACTTTTTAGAATTTCTCCCTTTTACATTTAATTTGATCACACACAATATAAACAAGCACCATATCACCTTTGGCACAATTTATCAAACTAGTTCCTTATCATCAGACGTATACACATACTTGCTTCTCAGAATAGCCTCTCTTTAGTATCTTCCCACTCTATCTCTCTCAGAAGATTATCAATATGTCAAACAGAGCTTCAGAGATATGGAACAATAAGAAATATATCTCCATGTATATAACTGTATTTTTAAAATATTGGTCACTGCCAACTTTGAATGTAAGCATCTGGGGTATTACTTTTTAAAAAACATTAGGGGAAGTGTCACACTTTCTTTGGAGTAAAATGTTTGTGACTGAAAACAAAGAGAAACTTCCATACTCTTACAAAGCTAATTGTCAAGCAATTTTGTCCTACATCTAGAAATACATCTATGACATCCCAATAGCCTTTAGTAAGCAACTCCATGTTTGTACTCCTAGCTGATCTATTGGTTATGAATGCTTAGTATTAAAGTTCACTTTTCTGTGGTCGGATCAGTTTATATTTTTGCTACAGTGAAGTTACCAGATCCAATTTCTTAAAACAGTCCTGGTTTCTATGCAAACTGACAACAGATTCCATCTTCACGCAGGACTGACTCAAATGTCAAAGCACATTTCAGGTAGACACGTTAAATGATTTAAATGGCTCTATTCTACAGTAACACACTCCAGGGCTGGAATCCAAAGTATTACATTTGATGTTCCACACATGCAGAGAACTTTTCAGATCTTCCTTCCACCAGCAGTCCCCCTATTCCCCAAAATATTCTCCAGAGTTCAGAAAGCTATTCAGAGGGATACCTTATGAAACATGAAGGGCTGCCACTAGAAGCAAATATTGCTCTCATGTACTAAAGGAAAGTGATCCTGGCCAAAAACACCCCTAAGTTGTATGCATGAGTCAAGGAACTGAAAACTATGTACACAGGCATTTGCAGCACAATCCCATGAATTTTCACCTGCAAGTCTCATGAAGGCACACCCTCTCTCCTGCTGTTGCTCCCCTGCAACTGGTATTTAGAGGCATCTTGCCTCTGAGGCTGGAGGTGGCCTGTAGCCATCAAACATGGCTACTAGTTTGATGGCTAGATCAAACCTTGCCTCTGGTAATCTTGCCTCTGAGGCTGGAGGTAATCCAGCCTCAGACTGGAGGTAGCCTGTAGCCATCAAACTAGTACCCATTAATAGATTTGTCCAAACCCATTTCAAAGCCATCCCAGCTAGTGGCCATAGATAATTGCATAGATTAATTATGCGCTGTGTGGAAAAGTACTTCCTTTTGTCGGTCCTAAATTTCCTGGCTATATGTTTCATGGAATAACTCCTGGTCCTACAGAGGGACAAAAAATTATCTCAGTCCACTCTCTCTACTCCATGCATCATTCTATACACCTCTATCATGTCTCCCCTTAGTCGTCTCTTTTCCAAACTAAAAAGCCTCAGATGCTGTAGCCTTGCCTCATAAGGAAGGTGCTCCAGTCTCCTGATCATCTTGGTTGCCCTCTTCTGCACCTTTTCCAGTTCTACAATGTCCTTCTTAAGATAGGGAGACTAGAACTGTGTGCAGTACTCCAAATTTCGCTGCACCAGAGATCTGTCTAAGGGCATTATATTATAATATAATATATTATTTTTATTTTCAATTCCCTTCCCAATGATCCCTAGCATGGAATTTGCCTTTTTCACAGCTACCACACACTGAGCCTACACTTGAACCCAATCTCTTGCTCCTGGTCAGCCACTGACAGCTCAGATCCCATCAGTGTATATGTGAAGTTGGGATTTTTTGCTCCAATATGCATCACTTTACACTTGCTTACAATGAACCACATGTCCCATTTTGTTGCCCACTCAATTTGGAGAGATCTGTTTGGAGCTCTTCACAATCTCTTTTGGATTTCCCTACCCTAAAAAGTTTATCATCATCTGAAAATTGGGCCACTTTGCTACTTACTCCAACTTTATGAACAAGTTAAAGAGAACTGGTCCCAATACAGATCCCTGGGGGGGGGCACTTCTTACTTCCCTCCATTGTGAAAACTCTCCATTTATTCCTTCTGTTTCCTGTCCTTCAACCAGTTAGCAATCCATACATGAACCTGTCCCTTTATCCCGTAACTGCTAAGTTAACTCAAAAGCTTTTGGTGGGGAACTCTGTCAAAAGCTTTTTGGAAGTCCAAGTATACTATGTCAACTGGATCACCTTTATCCACATGGCTGTTGACACTCTCAAACAACTCCAAAAGGCTAGTAAGGCAAGCCTTGCCTTTGCAGAAGGCATGATGGTTCTCCTTCAGCAAGGCCTATTCTTCTATATGTTTAACAATTTTGTCCTAAGTATGCTTTCTATCAGTTTACCAGGCACAGATGTGAAACTAACCACCCTGTAATTTAATCCCCCCGGGTTCCTTCTTGAAAAATCAGACTTACATTACCTGCTTTCCAGTCCTCTGGTTCAGAGCCTGATTGTAGGACCAAGTTACATAGATTTGCTAGGAGATCAGCAATTTCACATTTGAGTTCCTTCAGAACTCTTGAGAGGATGCCATCTGGCCCTGGCAATTTGTTAATTTTTAGTTTTTCAAGACAGTTCAGAACATATTCCCTCATCGCCTCAAATTGGCCCAGTTCTTCAGCCTCTAAGCCTGAGATACTCAGTTCCATAAAGGGTATATGGTCAGTATCCTCCACCGTGAAGACAGATGCAAAGAACTCGCTCGGCTTCTCTGCAATCTCCTTAATAATCCATTCTACACCCTCATCGTCTAAAGGTCCAACTGCCACCCTGGCAGTTATTTCTGCTTCCGATATATTTAGAGAGATTCTTGTTTTCCCCTTGACACTTCTAGCTATATGCTCCTCAAACTCTCTTTTTGTATCCCTTATGGTCTTCAAGTTCCATGCTTTCTGGAGTGATTTAACCCTCCTGGCTTTCCCTTTCAGCACGTACTTGACATGCAATAACACATACAAATTTAAATTCATTTGGAATATAAACCAAATAAGGCAAATGCATTTGACAATTCAATAGTATGTCCAAATAGTATGTCCAGAGCAGTGCGAGTCTATCCCCCATGAACTCTCCTGGACTAACAGCTGCCTCAAGTCCATCCGTTTGACAAGCACTGTCAAATGCGCTGTGCCCATGCCTTCCACTTGCTTGCTCTGACAATCCAAACTTGAATAAAGAAGTTGCCAGATTCCCAGTGATCTGGCCATGATTTAGGGAGATCCAAAGGTCATTTGGTGGTGAGCAGCTGCTCAAATCTCAGTTCTTTACTCAACTTGCTATTTTAATACATTTATTTTAATTTGAATAACTACACGGAATATTAATGCACGTTTGTACAGAGTATCCTCTTTATACCACCAGCTCTATATTTAATATGATTTAAACACTGCACAGGAAACTAGGAAGAAACTTCAACCTTGTAATCTCTCTAGCAGTAGGTCATGGCAATTTTGCCACAGGCTATTAAGTACTAATCCCAACAGATCTCAAAACTTTCCTTATCAGTTACAACACATTCACACTGTATTCTAGATAACATGTGCAATTGAGGCATCACATTTTCCACATCATGCACACAATATACCATTTAACTCAAACACACTTGAAGAATTTACTCTGGCAAGAAAAAGTTAGCTTCATTTTCAATGTCAGTGCCTGACATCCCAAGTACAATCTGCATGAGAGAATACATCTGACTGTACATGGAGGAGTGGGATGGTTTTCAGCAATCCCCCCTTCTCTTTGCAGCCACCTGTAGCCTCAGGGACATTTTAGGAGTCACACCTGGCAGCAGAAGAAAGAGGAAAATCACCAAAAGCCACCCTTCTCTCTGTGCAGACATGGATGGGTTTCCCCTTGCTCTGTCAGGCAACAGGCTTCATTTCTCTAAAGACCAAGTAAAACAGGAGAAAGGCAGGTGTGAAACCTGCTGAGAGAGCCAAAAGTACTGTCAACCTAGCATGTTTACCTATGCATCTTGGAGAGAGAGATTTTTGGCAAAGGTTGCCAGGGATGTATGAACTACAGCAAACTCTGAAATATGCTTCTTTTTAAAAATGAAACTTATTTTGAATGAGATTTCAGTTATTGTTCAGAAAACAATGATAAAGGGAGGGGCAAATGAGCTAGAGAAAATAATGCTAGAGAAAAATAGTTTAAATGGAAGAGCATGCCTTTGTTGTCAGGCTACGAGGAGTGTGGGAAACTAGGAACAGATAGTGCCTTGCTGGGCTGGACCTTGTATGGATGGGGTTACCACACCGCAGAAAGAATCTGGCCACTGTGTTACCCAAAAGATGTCAGAGAAAAAGGGATGTTTACAGCCTGGGAGAGGTTCAGCTAGGGCATCAGGAATTTTAACAGTAGCAAAACAAAAGGCAGGAGAGCCAACACCAAGTTTGCTGCTACATGCACACTTAAAAGAAGCTACAGCCAATTTCAGCTTCTTCATGAGTGAATCTACATGATGCAAGTTTTGCAAAACTTGCCATTACTACTCTACATTTTCAGGCAAACCTTTAAAATCTATTAGGCTACACTTAAAAATTGTAATGTATGAAGTGGCCCTTGCTGTCTTGAATGACCAAAACAGGATTCTACAAGAAAGATTAAGGATGGGGAAAACAGAAGGTGGTTGGACTGCATTGCCATCCTTTTGCCTACAGCTGAAGACCTGAATGCTCAGGGAGTGGAGAGATCAGAGGATGGGACTGGTTGGCTTGAGCAACACCTGACCGGGACTAACAGCCTGGTTGGGAGAATCTCTGAACAGGAGAAGCTGAACTCCTTTGTGCTGCCTGTTGCAATGGGAGGCCAAGAAAGGCAGTCTCCGGCACTTATTGGAGCACATCCTGGAGAAGTGGGTTGTCAGCAGAGAGGAGATAGGGAGGTGGTTGGATGCTGGCTATAGTGCCTGGCCAAGGTAGGAGCACCACTGTAGGAGATGGGGATCCTGTTCCCATCTTCTGAGCCGCCCAATTACATTCTGCCCTGTGGTGACACCTGTATGGGTAGCACAGGTGCTTGTTCCTACCTGGCTACGGTAGGAGCACCACAGCGATTCTGCCCCCATCTCCCTCGGGAGAAGCAGGATCGCAGCAGAGAGGCAGATGAGATGGACAGAACAGTGGCTGTGTAGCAGCAGGGGGCAGCTATCTCGACTGGCCCTAATTTAATGGTTCATTTAGTAGCAGCCGGGCACAAAGGGGGAAGCATTGCCTGGCATGCAGGGAAGTGGTGGGGAAAGCTTCGCCGGCGACATTTACGAACATCATCAGGCTGCAGTTGGAGCAGGACCCGTAAAAACCGAGCAGGGGCGACTGTAGACGGCAGACCCTGGGCGGAGGGCGCGGGGGCAGAAGCGCAGATGTCGCCCGGCACAGCCGCACACCAGGGGCCCGCCCTGGGCCATCTCTGTCGTCGAGGGAGGGAAAGGGAGGCTCACCGGCTTGCTGGGGTACACCTTGGAGAGGTGCCACTTCAGCCTGCCCACGGTCCAGTCGAGGAAGCAGCTGATGGTCTGGTCGGTGTATTTCTGGTTGGGCGCTTTGATGATGAGGGTGACGGGCGGCCCCGCCACGGGAGCCTCCATCCTCGTCGGGGCTGGCCGCGGCTTAGACGGCGGCGGGGAGAAGGAGAACGGGCTCAGCAGCAGCAGCAGCGGCGGCGGCAGCAGGAGAAGGAGGAGAAGCGTCTTCGGGGTGCGAGAGCAGCGGCGAGGCCCCGGGTGCCCATCTCCGTCCGCTGGGAGCTGCTGCTATTGCGGCTTCCTCCCCCAGCCCAGCCTGCGGCCAGCGGCGTCACACACTAGGCCCGCGCAACAAGGGCCCGAGCCGGGCCTCGACGTTACTCGCGGCCGCCCCAAGAGCAAGCCGCCAGCCGGTCTCCCGAGCAGCCTTCCCGGCCCTACAGCGAGTCTAAAATGGAGGCCGGAAAAACAACTAACCGCCCGCCCTGCCTTGCTAAGCGCTCGGCGGCAGCGCCTGCTCCAGAGCGTGGGCACCAGGGGGCGCTGTGAGGCAGCGGCCGGAACCCAACTGAGCGTGTGCGGGAAGAACCGGCTGAGGGCTGGAGGAGGAAGTCGAGCGAGACGCGCAGGGCGGGGGGTTTTTGCAGCTCCTGACCGCGTTTTGTGTTGTTTTGCCCTCCACACAGCTGTGTGTGTGTGAGACAGGCAAGAAGAATTCACCACAGGGCGCGTTCTCGTGAGCTGATGAATTTCTGTCAGGCAGCAGCTGTTAGCTGCACAAGACTGAAGCCCGCCCGGACAGCAAAAAGGTGGTAGCGAATAAGCGAAAGGGGAGCGGCGGGGTTTGAAGAATGGTAGAAGAAAGGAAAATAAAAGATTGGTTTTGGCAGGAAGAGAGGAAGGAGGACAGCTTAGGAATGCACCCCGTCTCGGCTGTTCTGAGGCCAAAAAATGAGGTTGCCTCCCCCCGGGGTGGGGGGCGTACTCAGTGAGTATTCCATAGCGAGGGGCGGGGTGTTAAAGCCAGAGGAGGGCCACCTCTCTCTTTCCAGTGCCTCTTGATCATCTCCCGGCTTCCGGCTGGTCAAAGGCTGAGGGAAGGATCAGTGGTAGAAGCACATCATCTTGCTCCTAACTCTGGCATAGACTCCAGCAGGCAGAGCTTCGTTTGGGACCGTTCTCAGTCTTGGGACTTTATTTTCTGAGGCTTCTAAGACTCAGCCCTGCAATAGCTGGACCTGTATAGAAGAGTGAAGTGCCTCTGAGCATGTACAGAGTTGCGAGCTAGACGCCTAGCGCAATTTAATGTGGTATTAAGAAGAAGGGATTCAGGGAGTGTGCGGCTTCCAACCACAGTGTTGAACCTGAGCATTTCTCTCCCTTGGCGGTTTAAGGACTGTCAACACCTATATTCTACCAAAGACAACCACAGGGCTCTGTGGTCACCAGGAGTCGACACCACCGACTCAACAGCACACTTTACTTTTGAAACAGAAAGAGAGGACAAGAAGCCGCTTGATTCTTCCCCCTCCCCTTACATTTTAACTGCCTTCTGCAAACCTGGAAATCAGAAAGCAATGGTTTTGTTGATCACAGCCAGCTGTGAGTGTTATGGCATTTTTCCTAGGATTGTCACCTCTTTTGGTGGCCCTGCTCCAGAACTTTTTATAGCTGCCCGTGACACAGTAATTTAGCAGGTGACACTTCCTGGCACAGAAATAAGTGGTTGCTTGAAGGCATTGGAATAGGGCCAGATAAAAGGTGGCAATCCTGGTAGGACAGTGGCACGATGCCCAGCCCAGTAAGGACACTTGAGTTCTCCTGTGGTTTTCATCAGTAGTTCATCTGTGGCAACTGTATGCATTGATGAGTTTGTGATTCTAACAGGCTCAGAACAGCAATATTGGCACCATACCCTGTCTGGATCAGAGAACTGGAAGTGAATTTTGATGACATATTCAAATCTTTTGTGAATGGATGGCAGTTAGAGGTGGTGCAGATCTTTTGTTTCCCATTCAGTTATTGGTATCAAGTTTAGCTCTGAGGTGGGTGCAGATAAAAACACTCTACAGATCTCATTAAAATATTGTTCAAAGGGAATACAAGTGATACCCGATCTTCTTGCTTTTGTTTAATGGAAAATGTAAAGTGTACCGTCAAGTCGTTTTTTTACTCCTGGCTCCCTCAGAGTCCTGTGGTTTTCTTTGGTAGAATACAGGAGGGGTTTACCATTGCCTCCTCCCACACAGTATGAGATGATGCCTTTCAGCTTCTTCCTATATATCTGCTGCTCGATATAGTACCAGCAGGGATTCGAATCAGCAACCTTCTGCTTGTTAGTCAAGCATTTCCCCGCTGCACCGCTTAAGGTGGTCCTGCCTTATATTGAGTGAGACCACTGGTTCACCTCACTCAGTATTGACTGTGAGGCGCTTCACATGATTGGTGTGAAGTGCCGAAGGAGGTTCTGCGGGGAGAGCGGGCTTAGACCACTCTCTCCGCAGACGAGCAGCTGCACGTAGCTGGGTGGCCGGATCCACCACCCATACAACTGCCGGCTCTGTCACGGAGCCAACAGGGGTGGTAAGGATTGGGGGCCATGGATTGGCAGCCCCCGGAAGTTCCAGGATGCTCTGCATGAGTGCGCAGGGCATCCTGGAGGGACCTCCGAACCTGGGAGGTTGTTTGCAGCCTCCCGGCGAGGGTCTCCTCATGTGTTGCCAGGGCGCGGGGCCACGCCGTGGCAGCACACAATCAGAAAACCTGGGTTAGTGGAGCGCTTGCTCCACCAACCAGGGCTAAGGGGAGGGCTACTTCGGTGGGCTAGCCACCAGTGAACTACTAGGCTCGCCCGCGAGCCCATTGGTTCTCATGATGGGGGAAAACTGGGCTGGGCTTCTTTAGCCTGGTTCCCCCCATCGTGAGAATAGCCTCGATGACTGGCAACAGCTCTCCAGGGTTACAGACAGGAATCATTTCCCCAGACCTTCCTGGAGATACCAGGGACTGGACTTGGGGCCTTCTGCATCGGCTCTGCACGACTTTGGCCCTCCAGCTGTTGTTGGATTACAATTTCCATCATCCCTGACTATTGGCCACTGTGGCTGGAGTTGTAGTCCAATACCATCTGGAAGGCAAAGTTTTGCAGCCCTGTTCTTCATAGAAAGCATATGCATTACTACTGAGCTATGATCTCTCTGTTCATGTCAACTGCAACCATTATGAACTGTAGTTGACATAGGAACATAGGAAGCTGCCATATACTGAGTCAGACCATTGGTCTATCTAGCTCAGTATTGTCTTCACAGACTGGCATGCTACTATGGAGGGATTTATGGATACTATACTGTTAAATGGGAATGTGTCCCAAAATCTCTATACTGACAACAGATGTAATGAGATGTCCAGATAACATGTTGCATAAGTTCGTAGCTCCAGCTGCTGATAATCTATGAAAAAGCCATGTCTTTTCAATACTGTCTTTATTCTAACTTGAAAAATACATGGCTTTTTCACAGATACTCAGCAGGTGGCGCTAAGAATTTATGTGATATCTTTGACCATCTTCTGAACCTCTCACTACATCTCTCATTCGTGCTGAAGTTGGAATACCATCTGAAAATTATCTTGTATGATAATTTGTTCTACTGAATGACTCATCTCTTCACAAACTGTAATAAATGTATGGAATTCACTGCCAAAATATGTGATTGCCAGTTTGATGGTTTTAAAATGGAATTTTAAAATGTATGTAGGTGTGTCAATGGCTGTTAGCTATGATAACTAAATAGAACTTCTCCGCTTAAAGTTAGAATCAAATCTTTATTATGGTCTTGGACCAGCATACGGTAGGATACATAGATGGCATAAGAAAGGCATAAAGGAGGTGGCATGTCACTGAATACCAGCTGCTCAAGGGCAAAAGTAAGAGGCTATTGCCTTCATGCTCTCTTATGAGCTTCCCAGAGGCTTCTAGGTGGCCACCGGGCAAGAGAATGTTGGACCAAATGGACCCTTGCTCTGATGCAGTAGGTTCTCCTTATGTTCCTTAACAATAAGAAATTATATGGCCCCTTGAAAACTAACAAATGCATTGCAGGCTGCAGCATAACCTTTCACAGACTAGAGCCCACTGATGAAGTGGGCTCTAGTCAACAAAAACTTGAGCTACAATGCTTTTGTGAGTCTTTAAGGTACAGCAAAACGCTTTGTTGTTTTTGCTGCAACAGACTTAACACGGTAAACCTCTGGAAGCTTACATTCTTTGTGATGCTATTAGCATTTTCAATTTATACTTCTCTCGTTTTAAGACCAGCTACTGAGCTGGTGTATTCCATCAGCCAAAGTGTTGGATTGTGATTTGGAGCATCCAGATTTAGCTGTTTGTTGGGCCAAGAAGATGGCCCTGGGCAAGTCTCTCTCCCTTCGCTGACTTTCTTGCTGTGAGGAGATGAGGCAATAAAGCTATATTGTGACTTGCCCAGTTTAAATAATGATTGATAGCTGGTGACTGGTTGGTTGCACAAGTCTATTTCATTCTCAAGATTGGCTGGTAACTGAAACTTGTGGGCTGTCTTCCTGATGACAGAAGCCCTATTTAGACATTATGCTCTTTGTGTGTCTGAGTGTCTGTATACGTGTACATGCTTTTGTAGGAATGATTATACATGTGTTCATTTTAGGTAAACCTGGGTACAGGGCCCCTTAAATTCAGGGTATAGATAGGAAGTGCATAGATCATAACTAAATAACTGTGTGTGTACAGATTTGTACATATGTTCTCTGTAGAGATTGTCTGTGCATTGAACAAAATTTGTTAATAGGGCTACAGAAGAAACAACTTCCAGGTAACCAGCCAGACAACAGCAGGTCTGGTCTGATGACCTCGGGAGATTTCTACACAATAAATACACATGACAGACCATGGGAGTGTCACTAGATGTCGCTGTTGCTATGCCTTCTTTGAAGAATAACCACCCTTCAAACATGTGCTGCCAGGATGTGGGGAAGAAAGAATTTCCAGTGACTTAAAAATAGCAGCCAATATTTTATCCATCCATGTGTAGCCACCCAAGCAACAGGGCTGCCAAGTGAGGAGGACTGATCTGTATCCCACCCTATCTCATTCCTCCTCCTTCGACTGAAGGGAATGTTTTCAAGAAAATCAGGCTTCTTTGCAGCAGCTTCTTTGCTTCTGCTTCATATTCTCCACCCTGCATTGCTTGCTGTGATCCTGCTAATTTTTGACATAGCATGCACAAAATGTGCTTGATGAGAACTTGCCCGCACAGGATAAGAAGGTTAGTCTTTTCTACACTAGGGATACTGGTTCAATCTGCAGGATATTGAAATATTATGTAATTGCAGGACACGCCTATTTAATTATCGGCCTAGCAAAACCTAGGGTCTGATTAGCTCAGCCCTCTAGGATAGGCCCTGACTCTTAGTAAATGGCTTGCTGAGGATCCTTGATGGGTGAGCAGTAGAGGAGAAAATATTGAAGAAGGCCTGGGTAGTCTGATCTGGATTCACCTATTCAGTATAAAGTATTGTAAAGAGTGCAAAAGCATACTTAGAAGCTTCTGCCGTCGTAACTTCTGTGTGCAGCCTCAGCTAGGCCAAACTAATATCAGAAAAGCCAAAATATAAGTGATCACAGGAACAAATGCACTCACTGAAGCAAGGAAAAGATACACTTACCCTGCAACCTGGGACCAACCCAGCCCATCTTTGCACATGGTTATGTGTGCAGCAGCAAGGACATTTTTCTTCTCTAGCTAGGGCAGGGAATCCCTTCAGGGGAAATGGAGACTACTGTACAGAGTACAGCCTCAGCTGCCATCAGCGAAGGAAACCTCACATAATTATCTATCACACACACTGGAATTTCAAGTCCTTTCCTACCCACTATCCCAGTTTTGTTTGTTTCTCTTCACTGGAGGCAGCTATGGATGCAATGCCAAGCCTTGGGTGATCGGGTGCAGGGAAGGCTTCACTTTCCTCAGGATCTGGTCATTTCACACTTTCTGCTAGAAGCTTCCAATGCCTCCCTGGGGGCCCACATCACAATGGGAGAAGCTAGGCCTTATGCAAAAATGCTGCACAGGACCCATTGCTTGCCAAAACTCTTTATGCAGCACTGCTACCCATACTGCTTAGCCCTTGTGTTGTTAATACTACTGTGGAAAAACTTTTTTTTGAATGGCTATTATATTGTGAACTGAGAACTGGGTACAATGTAATATACCCAATTCTCAGTTCACAATATAATAGCCATTTAAAAAAGGTTTTCCCACAATAGTATTATCCACACAGGAACATAGGAAATTGCCATATACTGAGTCAGACCATTGGTCTATCTAGCTCAGTATTGTCTTCACAGACTGGCAGCGGCTTCTCCAAAGTTGCTGGCAGGAATCTCTCTCAGACCTATCTTGGAGAAGCCAGGGAGGGAACTTGAAACCTTCTGCTCTTCCCAGAGCGGCTTCATCCCCTGAGGGGAATATCTTGCAGTGCTCAGACATCAAGTCTCCCATTCATATGCAACCAGAGCAGACCCTGCTTAGCTATGGGGACAAGTCATGCTTGCTACCCCAAGACTAGCTCTCCTCTCCACATAAGTCACCTAATGGCGCAGTGGGGAAATGACTTGACTAGCAAGCCATAGGTTGCTGGTTCGAATCCCACCTGGTATGTTTCCCAGACTATGGGAGACACCTATATCGGGCAGCAGCGATATAGGAAGATGCTGAAAGGCATCATCTCATGCTGTGTGGGAGGAGGCAATGGTAAACCCCTCCTGTATTCTACCAAAGACCATCACAGGGCTCTGTGGTCACCAGGAGTCGACACCGACTCGTCAGCACACTTTACTTTACTTAACCGCATAAGGGCTAAGCAGTATGGATAGCAGTGCTGCATAAAGAGTTTTGGTGAGCACTTTATATTACTTGGCCTGTTGCAGGATTTCTTAACCATCTGGGCCCCCATATGTTGTGGGACTACAACTCCCATCTTCCTTAGCCACAAAGGCTATGTCTGGGGGTGATGGGAGTTGTAGTCCAACAACATATGGGGACCCACGGTTAAGAAACCCTGGCCTATTGGATATCTACCTGAATGACTGTGACAAATAATTGCCTCTAACTAAATGCAGTAGCAGCCAGTGAGGGCAGTGGGGTGGCGAGAGGCATCTTTAAGGATTAATAAGCAGGGCCTTGCCAGCATTTAGACAGCACCTGCAAGCTGCTGCACTCTACCCGTAATCCTGTGTGGGGTGGCAGCACTCTACCCAGCATCTGGTGGGGCAGAAATGTGGACCTAGCCTCTGCGCATGCATGGAGCCTCCGAACACACACAGAGACCCGGGCGACGTCACTGCCCTGTGGGATGCTGGGTGGAGCGCCGTTGCCCAGCACAGGATTGCAGGCAGAGCACAGCAGCTTGTAGGTGCTGTGTAAACACTGGTAAGCACCTGTTTATTAAGCTTTAAAGGTGCCTCTCGCCGCCCCACCACTCCCGGTGCTGCCCTCACCGGCCGCTACTGATTTTATATACTGACTGGCAGCAGCTCTCCTGGGTCTCTGCCAGGAATCTTTTCCAGCTCCTTTTGGAAATTCCATGGAATTGTACCTGGTACTTGAATCTGGGACTTTCTGCATGCACACCATGTACTATGGCCACTGTGCCAAGACTCTGTAAACCTAGACATCAACATGACACAAATACATTTCTTTGTCTTTTGGATTTGCTGCATGTGTGTTGCACAGCCAACACTCTAGCCCTGTCAGCCATGGTGTTTTTAATAGCCACTGCTGCATGTTATATTCCTGCACAACATGTATTGGGCTCCATGGAAGCCTGATTTGTGGCTAAGGCAAGCTAAAAACAAGATGGTATCCAGTATGGTGGCCAAAAGTCCAATATGGTGTCACAGTATAAACTGTTAAAAATCATAAGAATCATTCCAATAGGGGCAATGGCCTGAGATTTAGGACAATGTTGTCAGATGTTTCTGGTTTTAGAAAGCAACATTAGGCACCCCCCAAAAAATCCAATTTCCCATCTTAATTTCCCAGTTTCGCTACTCCACTACTGGCCAAACCTTTACAAGGGCTATTGGCCAAGGTTTTACAGCAATCTCATGTCACAATAGCCAAATAGGCCCTTTCTGATCCAAAAAGGCCTGAGGAGTTAACACTGTAGTGAAGGGGAAGAGGAGAGTAGTCAGCTATTTCCTCACCACCTGTTTTCCCCTGAAACTCCCCCCAGCTGTCCCCTACCCGGCAGGTTCTGGAACCCTATTTTCAAGGTGTAAACAGCTCTGGAATATTGGCAAGTGAGGGTAAAAGCAGTTTGGTCAAGGAAGAACACAACTGGCAGGGGAAGGGTTAACCCAGGGGTTTTCAAACTTGGGTCTCCAGGTGTTGTTGGACTACAGCTACCATCAATCCCAGACACAATGGCCAAAAGCTGGGGACGATGGAAGTTATAGTCCAATAACACCTGGAGACCCAAGTTTGAGAATCCCTGGGTTAAGCAATGCCTTTCTCTTCCCCCACCATCCTTCTCTACAGCAAAGCACCATGTCTAATGCTTATTTTGCAAGAGAGAAGGGGCCTATTAGGCTACCAGCTGCAGTGCCATGTGTAGTCTGGTCCTCTGTTATGGTGGTGATTCTGGAATCAGTTAACCTGGAAGGTCTGACACAGCATGGACAAATGTTTACACTCAGGCCTCCTGAGTTGACATGGTATTGCGCTATTGCCCTTTGTCTTGCTGTGCTTTTTATTTTAGTTTTTTAAATTGATTTTTATGAGCTGTGTATTGATTAGGGATGTGCTTGAAGGGAGGGAGGGCAGAGAGCGGGCACTTTAAAAGGAGAAAGGCAGGTCTTACCTGCCCCTCCCTTGCTCTTCCACCGCACCGCCCCCGCCACCCCTGATCAGTGCTGTTTGTATTCAGCAGCCAGGCTCTCTGTTTGCCCGGCTGCTTCTTGCTAGGAAAAGGAAGTTACCTGTTCCCAGCAGCTTTTGGGTAGTGTCAGGCAGGAAATGGCATCTGAGCATGGGCAGACGCTGCATGACACCACGTCCCTCCCTGCAGCCCATTTTGGACCTTTCTCCACACGTGTGAAAAAAGGCCCATAATGGACCTCAGATGGGGGCGTGCAGGGAGAAGGAGGAGGGGGACTGGAAGGAGCTCTCCCTCACCGTCCCACTGTGTAGTGGTGTTGTTTTAAAGGTAAAAGGGGGAACTATCCCCTCGCCCCAACATCACCCTCCCTGCTGCAACTGCTGCCACCCCATCCCAGTGGACAGCGGTGTTTTAAAGTAAATGGGGGGACTTTCCCCTCACCCCCTCCTCCACACAGTCACCACTGTGCAGCCTTCGCTACCCCCATCCCGCCGCACAGTGGTGGTTTTTAGAGGGAAAAGTGAGGACTTGCTCCCCACCCCCAGAGAGGGGTGGCAAAATTTGAGGAGCACAATTTGCCACTCCTCAAAATTTGCCCCCATAGACAGGTGCCTACTTTGCCTCTCCTTCAATCCGCCACTGGTTTCCAGCAAGATGAAGCAAGGCAAACAGAGAGCCCAGCAGCTAAATATAAACAGCATCTCTCAGGGTTGGTGGGGGTGGTGGAGGAGCAAGGGAGGAGCAGGCAAGACCTGCCTTCCTCCTTTTAAAGTGCCTGCTCACCCCTCACCAAAAAGATTTGGCTGGGGCAGCTTGAGGCGTTTGGGCACCTCTAAATAAAGGTGCCAAAACCCTTCAAGCACATCCCTAATATTGATGTGGGAGCTTTTTCTTGGTAGAAAGGCAATTAGTAAATTTGATAACCAAGGGGATCCTTGTTTATCAAGGGTGTTCACACTGTTAAATAATGGTTATAATTGGAAATGTAAGACTTTATCCCCTTTATTCTCAATGGAATCAAGCTGTCTTGTTTCTCTCTTCATATGCGATTTATAAAAACCGCCTCCATGCTTGTTTACATATGGTATGTATTGACACAAAGTTCATAACATAACTGGAGTGCACAACTCAAATGCCTTTGTGGGCCGCAAACAACCATGACTTGGTTTATTTATTATTTATTATTTATTACTTGGTTTATTTATTATATATTTTTATTTATTTATTCGATCTCCTTCCAAAAATGGCTCAGGGCGGTTTACACAGAGAAATAACAAATAAATAAGATAAATAAAATGGATCCCTGTCCCCAAACGGCTCACAATCTAAAAAGAAACACAAGACAGACCTCAGCAACAGTTGCTGGAAGTACTGTGCTGGGGTGGATAGGCCAGTTACCCCCTGCTAAATAAAGAGAGTCGCCATGTTAAAAGGTGCCTCTTTGCCAAGTACGCAGGCGTATGCAGGGGCCGAGGATAATTTCCAGAACATTAATTATTATATTAAACATTAAAAATATTAATGGAAGTGAGAGGGGCACACAGTAGAGTCAAGGGTAAAAATGAGGGGAAAGAGGGATAGTGTCAGTAGTGGGCTCCAGCCCAGGGATGGGGGACATTTGGTCTCCAGTGGCCAACCGCAGTGAGCTGCTGCTGCTCGTCAGCAGAACAGACCAAGAACTCTTCAGTAGCACCTGCTGTTGCTACAGGATATTCCTATCAGGCCAGCAAAAAGATCCCTGCAGGCCAGATCTGGCTTTATGTGGTGCAGGCATGACACGACACAACACAATACAACATAACCCCTGCTAGCGAATACTTCAGCCCCTTCTGTTTGAACTGTTCTTACTATTGAGCTAAATCAATATGGTCATCTAACTGAAATCGCACCTTAAGAAATAAGTTTCTGTAACTCAAAGGCCTGTGTTCATATCACAAAAAACCGTATGTTGTTATTTCCCAAGAAGTAGCCATTTTTTATTTTTTATTTTACTGTTGCAACAACAACAAGTCTGACACCTCAGACTGGCACCCATTTGACAGAGTGGGCTCTGACCCACAAAGGCTTACACTATGCTACAATCAATTTGTTAGTCTTTAGGTTGTGCTATCGAGCCGGTGTCGATTCGTGGCAACCACAGAGTCCTGTGGTATTCTTTGGTAGAATATAGGAGGGGTTTACCATTGCCTTCTCCAGCACAGTATGAGATGATGCCTTCCAGCACCTTCCTATATCACTGTTGCCCGATATAGGAGTTTCTCATATTCTGGGAAACACACCAGCGCAGTGTTCTCTCTAAGGCGTGCACATTCTCACAAACTTTTTGATGTTTGAATCAGGAAGGCCTCACTCTGAATGCATGTGTGCACACACTGCCTTGATACTGCCGCCCAGAACAAAACTCATTCAACACACAGATAAAGAAGATTAGAGAGAACACTGCACCAGTGGGAATTCAAACCAACAGCCTCCTGCTTTATATTACTATGATTATTATCAATATTATGTCATTAAAAAAAAAAAAACCCAACCCCCTCAGAGCAACTTACAACAAAACTTTCATATGTGATTGCAGTAGACAGTACATAAAGTTATAAGGCATTGAGGCCAAAATGACTCTCTGATTTCAACAATGGGTCCCACAGGAAACTGGGAACGAGGCACATTGTCAGGATGGTTGGGAAACTCTGCATTGCCTGCTCTCTGTCTAGCCTGGAGATAAATAGAGTGTTGCGGTTAGAAGGGCAGGCCAAAGGGGCAGCATTCACATGTATTTAATGCACAGACATGCCTCACTTTCCCATTCTTTTTTTAAAAGCAGACAACTTGGCATGATCATAAAATGTCTTTGGACAGAAGACAAGTTGACTCCCTGATCAGAAGATAGTACAGAAATTTGTAATGCATGCAGTAGTGTGCTAAATGGAGACACACACACACACACACACACACTCTATAGTTAGTATCCAAGTGCAAGTATTCCCATACAAGAATATGTAGTGGGGTTAATGGCCTGGAAAAATCAGTCAATCATACTTGCATCTTATCACGCAAGCAGGAGGTTTTACATTGAAAGAAGAGACATGACAGGCGAGTAAAAGAGTAAAGAATAAAGACTCTTTGCTATAGAGAGAGATAGTAGCAAAATAACTTACCTGGGAACTGCCAGTAAGAGCATGGGCCACCTGCTCTTGTTGGGATCATGGAGGCATGGAGTTGAGGCAAGCTCAGCCTGGAGGAGGTAAAGGTGGAAGCGAACACCTTAGGGGAGCAGGGGAGGTGGTAAGCATGACCCTCAGGCATCTGTAGCTACCCACAGCCTGGCTGGACTGCACACTCTCATTCAGTGGTGGCATCCCCACTGTGTGACCCAATTATTTCCTGCCACAAATTTTGAGTTATTCTAGATGTGTGTACAGCAGGACCTTGTTATTTGTGAATTCGGCATCTACAGTTTCATTTATCCATGGTTGGGTAATTGGCACCCGACCTTGGTATATGCAGGGGGGAGTCAACAAAAAACAGGGGGTTAAATATGTGTATCCACAGATTGGGGGTCGCCAGAAATGACCTCTGAGGTAATTTCTGGCTTCCATTTTGTGTTCAGGAGCCATTTTGTGGCTCCATTTCAAAGAAAAAGTTAAAAACTTATTTTTCTCCAAAACAAAATGGTGGATTTAAGTGATTTGGTGGGCATTGCTGGACTGCTGGGGATCTGCGGAGCATGGTAGGGCACTTTATTTATTAGGACCCTCGGAGCATGGTAGGGCCCCCCCATGTTTTTTGCCTGGGTTTTTTTGCAATTTTCCGTGCCCTTTGAAACTCAACCCCCACTATTCCATTCACTTAATGCCTTGATATTCATGGTTTCGCTATCCGCAGCAGTAGTGCTAATGGAACCCTCTGTATTTTTAAAATACAGTAACACACCATATTTACAATCAGCCACCATTATCAACATGTTTAAAACAATGAATAATACAGCAATAATAGTAGATTGAAATTGAACCAACCCAATCCAACCCTATCACTTTCCAGTTCCCAGTAGAATAGCAAATCTTTGAATTCTTCATTAAAAATTCAGTAGAACTGATCTGGTGAGTCTCTCAGGGAGAGCATTCCAATAAGAATGTGACACCAAAGAAAAGGCCCTGCTCCTGACAGCTACAAGTTTAACCTCCTAAAGTGGAGGTATACAAAGCAGTGCTAAATCAGATGATCTTAGTGCATTATGTGGGTGAGGGCATTTGATGGATCATTTTATTTATTTAACACATTTTAATACCGCCCCATACACAAGTCCCCAGGCTGTTCACAATCTAAATGAATGAATTATGAAGGCTTCTAAAAGTTGCGTCACGGAGATCCTGCCACTCAAATGCAAATAAATGTATTTCACTTATTTAAAACAAATGTGGACTACAGAATAAGCGATATGTGAGGCCTAACATGTGCACCATTGAAAATCACTAACTATAAGGAAAGAAACAAAGTAACAGAAACTAAGTAACAGAAACAAAGCTAACTGTAGTATTGGAAAGGTTTCAGAAATTTGAGATTACTGAAGATGCCTATACAAAGTTGATTGCACAGCCTAAGGAGATAGATAGCCAAGCTGTGGAACAATTATTTATGGCCCAAAGACTCAGTGCTGGGATCTGGGTAATAGTTATTTCTGTGCAAAAGGCCTTGGCTAAAATAATAATAAAAAGAATTTGTCTTTTTAAAAAAACCAAAAACAATATTCAAAGGATAAGAGAGCTCAAGTCCAACAGCAGAAGTAGGAGATCCACCCTTCCGTCCTGGTGTGTTTGAAGTGACATAACACTTCAAAACTGCAAGGAGAGCTTCTTAAAAGAAACATGAGCCATTTTGCTTCACAGCATTCTGACAGTTCCTGTGGAGAGGAGTACCATGTACACATGACAAGCTGTATTTGAAAAGGGAGTTAAAACTGAATGTTATGCTTGCTATTTCAGGAATACCATTTCACTGCAAACATGTATACCAGGGGTAGCCAAACTGATACTCGTCTCCAGCTGTTGCTGAACTACATATGCCATCATCACCAGCCACAAGTGCTGGGGATGATGGAAGTTGTAGTCCAACAGTTTGGCCACTCCTGGAAGATACTTAAAACAATGTCGGAATATAGAATAAAAATAAGATGATTCCTTGTCTCCAAAGGGTTGGGACCCACAACCCACATGTGACCCACAGGAAATAATACTATTCACATGTGCAGATTAAAGATAGGATAGAAAGAAGTTCCAGTAGAACCAGATGGAAAGGCAGTTAAGTGCCTACACTTTGCTTCTGCTGTGTCACTGAAAGATCGCTTCATCCCTTCATGTCTTAACACCATCGACGCTTGCTCTAATTCAGTTCAAGACTCCCAAGAATAGTAATTACCACTGTTATTTCACAACAAACACCCGTTGCTCCAGACACAATTATATGTCTTGGGAAATACCCAGCATAATTGTCTTTTTCCGAAAGTGAGACACATAACAAAGAGAAAACAGCTATGACAGTACTGAATGTTGGAAAGCAAACCATTCACTTTGAGATTCCTTCTCAATGAAAAGCAAAACTAGAAGCCATCTTTCATAACATATTATTGATGTTCACAAAGTTATTTACTAGCAATTACAGAATTTCTTTTAATGCAAATAACCGACAGATGATCCTGACTGATCTTAGAAATATGCTAAGATAGGGACGGGAGGCCAAGATCTCTCTCCTGGTCAGTCACTGACAGCTCAGACCTCCTCTGTGTATATGTGAAGTTGGGGTTTCCCTCTCTCCAATATGCATCACTTTACACCTGCTTACACTGAACTGCATCTGCCATTTTGTTGCCCACTCACCCTGTTTGGAGAGATCCTTTTGGAGCTCCTCACAATCTGTTTTAGATTTCACAACCCTAAATAGTTTAGTGTAATCTTCAAATTTGGCCATGTTGCTGCTTACCCTAACTTCTAGATCACTTATAAATAAGTTAAAGAGCATTGGTTCCAATACACATCCCTGGAGGACTCCCCTTCTTCCTTCCCTCCTTTGTGAAAAGTGCCCATTTATTCTTATCATTTGTTTCCTGTCCTTCAACCAGTGACCAATTGACAATTGAACTTGTCTGCTTATCCTACGCCAGCTAAGTTTACTCAAGAGCCTTTGGTGAAGAACTTTGTCAAAAGCTTTTTGGAAGTCCAAGTATACTGTGTCAACCAGATCACCTTTATCCACATGCCTGTTGACACTATCAAAGAACTACAAAAGATTAGTGAAGCAAGCCTTGCCCTTGCTGAAACAATGCTGGTTCTCCTTCAGCAAGGCCTTCTATGTGTTTGACAAGTTTGTCCTTAAGTAACTAAGAGATCAGAAGGGGGCGATGTGCAATGGAAAAACAGTGAGTGGGGTGCTTAACTCTTCCTGCAACCACTGCTGTTCTTCTACAACTCCCTCCGCTCCAGTGCCTTTCCCTCACTCAAGGTTCAAGACCTGTGCTTGCAAGGGAAACATGGTTCTAGTATGCAATTTGGGGGGAAAGTTCTGGGCACAGAAAGGTTTAAGCACTTCTCCTCCTGCCCACTGTGTCTCTCCTGAAAATCATCCCTTCCCAATACCACTTTGCAACAGAGAATGTGAAGCCCTGGACTTAGAAACACAACTTGGCCATCTTACATCGTGTACTTCTGGCCTAAGATTTTTTTGTAAGCTGCTCTGATATTTTAAGAACTACATATAGATACACACACATTAAATACATAAATCAGAAAATATAATCTATTTCTTAAAACACGTGTACTTGGAAGAGTTACTTGGTAATATATTGTTTTTTATATATCACTATTGTCATAATATAGCCAGAGTTGGACATTTTAAATCTAATTTATTTCAAAAGGAGACATGAGCATCTCTTTACATCTTTCCCACTGAAATCAGCTAGACTGAATAGTCTCTCAAATTTCTTTTTCTTCTAGTTAGCTATGATGTTGGAGTAATTAATATGCCTTTGTGCAGCTCCCATTCATTTTAGTGGGCCTTGTGCAGATGGACGTTTTGATGGAATGTGCCCCCAGTGTAGTTGTCCTATTCTTGATAAAATAAATATTCAAATCCCACCACATATCCTTCACATCTCCCTCCCTCCTACTGCGAAACAACCAAGTTAGTTCAGAAACATCTCATCCTCTTAGAGCAAACCCCCACCTCCAGCTATTTCTACAAAGCCTGAGAAAACAGATCAGCTGTACAGTGTGACCCTAAAGGTCAACAAACTCTGGCTATTTCAGACCCAGATTATTTTGAAGTCGTCGTGAGACAAATATGGAACCTCCCTGAGTGCCATTTTCCAAACGATGACCATGTTCGGATCGCGCAGTAAAGAATGTAGCAGAGTCTCAGACTTGAAGCTCGCTTCTTTCATGTCTCCTAATTGCAATTCCACTTTTGATGGCAAGCAGACTGAAATTCCTACAGTCCCGGTCCTCACTGCTTTCGCAGGCTTCCTTTATCTGCATAAACATTTCCTGTTCTGCTTTCACATCCTTCCCTAGAGCCCTATAAGGGTTTCCTATCCTCTTTTTCCCCCAGCTCTTCCAAAGCCCAAGTTGTTTCTGCCTTGGAACGAGTCTGGCGATGACATTTGTTTACACAGCGCGTCCCACTTTTAATTACCACAGACACATTTCCGCCTATTACCCTCGAGTTAATATTCTTTTGGCTCCCGCTCTTTAACAAATGATATGCCAGCATACAAGACATTCTTGTGTGTTTCCTGGCTAAGGAATGTATATGGATTGCAAATAGGCAGTCGTCTGATCCAGCCACTAGCTGTTCTGGTGCAAGCAGGGACTTCTGCTGCAGAAACCGATGTAGCACCACCAAGTTCCTTTGCCAGCATTCCCAGCAGTTGCAAGTCAAAAGGGCATTTATGGACTGTGCCTCATTAATATACACACATGCCATACGGCCATGTCTGTCTATAAATACCAATCTAGCACTAGAAACATAATGAGCTGAAACAAAAGGTCCTTTAAAAACCCTAAAGACACCAATCAGCCCTCCAGACCAACTAGATATTTCGTGAGTGGGAGAGAGAAGGAAGGGGCCATGCTACACATGTGTAATGGGTCCAGACAAATTAAGCTTGGCCACTGGATGTAACTTGGAGGACTGAAGATGTACATCTGAGCTGGGGCCTAAAAAGGAATGGCAGTCAGTCTTCTAAACATCCCAGTCCCACAGTATTGCTAATCTAACAGATACCTAACAGTCTCTCATAGATTCTCTGCAGTAGCCCAGTGACCACTGATGACCTTCAGGCCCTTTATCCCAAATTGCCTAGCTCATACTGGCAGATGTAAAAGGGGCTTATCTTTAGCTACTTTCAAGGCTTAGGAGAAGCTGAAGATCAACCCAAGCTCAGTCCCAGACTGGCAAACCGATTGTGTTATGAAAGGAGACAGAATCTGCCACTAAAATGGTTACTGGTTGGTTGTAGTTGTTGGTGGTGGTGGTGAGCAAAGAGTCGCCAGCCCTCTTTGCAGGAACTATTATTTGAAATTGCCTCAGGCTGGTGGGAGACCTATTCACATGTTATGTTCAACACTCATATGATGAGTGCAAAGTGTACACAGGTACAGTCATTCACATGTTTTGCTGAATGCAGATACAGAAGTACACTTCCTATCTGCACCATGCATTTGAAGGGCCTGTACCCAGGTTCACTTTTACACTGAACACAGGTACAGTCATTCACACAAATACCTACAGACATCTGTATACTCGTACAGCTTAATGTCTGGATCAGGCTATGGTTTCAAAACCAGTCAAAGATAGAAGAGGCCCTAATCGGGTTAGTTAGAAATGCTGTCAGTGGCACAACCTAAAGCAAAAACAAGTTTCCAGCTGCTGCTGAATGTACTTCGCTTCCTTTTTTGTGGGCTGCAAAATATTAGAGAAGGGCCCAAAACATGGCCAGGAATTATTGGATACTAGAAAAATCTGAATTTTTAAATTTGAAATGCTGTTTTGGCTGGAAGGATGGTTGAAATCCATTATGTATGTATGTATTTGTTTGTTTGTTTAGTATTTGTGTTTGTATACTGCCCAAAACGTACATCTCTGGGAGGTTTACAATAAAACAATACAAACAAAACAAAATAAAAAGGTTAAAAAAATTACATTAATTTAAAATTTAAAACAATGTTAAAAACTATTCCTTTATTGTGGATCAGGTCTTCTATAAATGAACATTTATGTGTTTATAACCACAGATTATCACAGTAATAATTCCAACTAAATAAACCACAAATCAGAACCAGCTGATATAAGATCTAACAACAATAACATCAAACAAAAATAAAAACAGTCGGCAGCATCCAAACAAGTGTTGCAATAATGCAATGTGAGAGTATTCATGACTCTTAACATTTTGGTGATGCTCGATACTGTTGCAAAACTGCTATCAAAAGATTGTGCAAGAGGTAGTCCAATGTGTTGTATAATATGTTGTGCATCATGCTGTGCAATTTTTGTGCAACAATTAGAGAGTGTCCTATGATAGTGGGAAGTGCCCCCATGGTAGTGCCCCACTATTAGAGGTAGTGCAACATCTTCCATTAGTGCAAGAACTAATCAGCAACAGAGGTTACTTTCTTCCCACAACTGCCTTGTGCTCCATCCTTACACTAACGCAATAGCATTATACAGCGCTGCACTAGTCTGGATGGTGCCCACTTCCTGTTCTTAAGTCAGATGTGTGCATATTGTGGGTAGTGAGAAATTCCTTTCCTGACTCAGGCCAGGTTACTGGATAATCTCCCTGACCCGTCTAAACCAGTTCTGTAGCAAAAGAGAAGAATCTAGCACTGAGTCATCTCTTTCCTCTGCTTGAGAAGCAGACTGGCCAGCTTAAAAATCTTTAACTTTCCAAAACCCAGAAAGAAAAAAGAAAATATTCTGATAGGGTAAATCTCACTGCCACCAAGCCACCTCTATAGAAAACTTTTCCCAACAGGGTTTGGGGTGACTAGCAATCCCCATTTCACTTTGCTTCCCCTTGCCAGTAGGCAAAAATAAAACCTCTCTCTCCTGTGTGTCTGCCTGCACGTGGAATTAATTGTTAATTTGGCCAAGCTATCTTTGAACTGTCTTCTGCACTAGAGAAATCCCCCTTATTATTGCCCCCTCTTACTGGGTTAATAACCAACCCGCTGAGACTTGTGAAAAGGACAGAGAGAAAAAGTTTTATGCATTTACTACAGACTGGTTCTGTCTGAGGCTTTTGGCTTTTTTAGAAAAACTTCAAAAATAATTAGTCTGTTACAAGAATACTTCAAAAGCGCCTCGATGATGCTGGGGCAGCACACTTTAAAATTTAGTTACTTAGTTGCAAATAACAGATATGTAGAAAATGCACAGCACCTCCCCCCACCCCAAAGAAACAGAAATTCTAATGCAAATTCTTACTAAAACACTTTCTCCTGCCCTAAACTTCTGAAGCCACTAGCCTTGGCTTCCTGTTCCCTTGAACTCACCAAACTCCTGATGAGAATCAAGCCTCCTGCAGACCCCTCACCCTGAGAGATTATCCTGCAGCCTCCAGCAATGAGATATCCAACCTAATGCTAGTCTGCACTCTCTACCATGACTTCCTTTCTTGTTCCCTGCAGCTCTCATGTCCCACTCACCTGTTGGAATGATTGGTCGAACCCTGGAGGTCACCAGCCTGTCATTCAAGACAAGGGTTCATTTTCTGTTCACTCTTTAGAGGGAAGGGAGACTGGTCACTACAAGGTGATATCCAAATCACAGCAAAAAATACTACTCAAAAAGCTTGTCTAATTATCTGAGCCACAGACCAGTACACAACAATGTTACATGCTGGGTACTTTACTCAATAACAGAAAACAGATATTATACAACTCATTACACATAGAAAATCCAGCCAAATTATTCAGCATTGTATTGTCCATTGTATGTTTTCCATACTACAGACAATACAACAATGAACAACATCTTCTCTTGACTCAAATATCCTGCCTTTTTATTGATAAGAATCTTGGCATCTGTTCCACTGAAATTTGCAGATATTGTTCAAAACTGGATGGTGGGTTTTCTGTGTCTCAATTTTAGCTGTGTCCTTTTTCGAGTCTTCCTCCTACAGTTGCAACTTATTTGCTACTAATATGTTTTCTACAGCCATTTCATTTTATAAGCATCTCCTGTCTTTTTAAACTCTTGGGATTCCCCCTTTATGGTCTCTCTTTCCCCCAAAACCAGCACAGCATGAGCTATATACAGATTTCTAAAAAGAGCTACTGCACAATCAGCATTTTCAATGCAGCTGAGCAAAGTGAGAGAGATTTCAAAGGAAAATGAAATATGCATTAAGCTGAGAAGGGAGATAACAAAGGAGTTCAGTGTCATACCCGCAGAGAGAAGAGCAAAATAAATACATCAGAAACACAACCCACCAGGAAAGCAAACATATCCTTAATAATCAAGAAACTGAGAGCAGGAACCTCCATGGCCACTGGAAAGCAAACAAACAAGCTCAAGCTGGCCTTAAAAAAAAAAAAAAGTCCTGTATACAGAAACATTTTAGAAATCTCTCTCTCTCTTTCTCTCACCCGAATTCAGATGTAACGTGAAACTGGAGATAGTCAAACCCGCGGTTTCAAATTGAAACCATGAATTGCATCGCAGATGTTTGTCCAAATGCGGTTCAGCAGCCTCTGGTTTCAGGGAAGGGTGACTCCTCCCTGCTCCTCAGCCGCCGAGGCCATATTCCAGGCACCCATGAACCACTTGTGTCACCAGACTGAGGGCAGAGCATTAGTATGTTGTGCAGGTGGTTGCCATTGCCCACTATTCGATAGGGGGCACGTCAATGGCACTCAATTTGCTCCGGCTTCCTCAGGCCGATGACCGCTTAACCCCTTCCTCACTGTACTCCCAGCTCTGTTACCTTAATAAAACAGCAGCAGAACATTGGATTGTGGGCTAAATACTTTACAGCGGAGGGGCACATCCTCATATCCTCATGGGGGGTTCAGGGTGGGCATGGGCAGAGGCGCTGTATGATTAGAAGTTCCATGCATTTTGCTTGTGGGGGGCCCTGGGGGAAGGCCACTTTCCAGTCCCTGTCCATGCTTGCCAAAACATTTTTCCTTCTCTCCGCACCCTCTGCTCTCAGAACCTGGGGACCCATTGGCCAACACACCTCCAGCTTGAGTAAAAGCAAGCCCTCCATGTACTATCTACCCCCAGCACAGTCCGTGCTGTACACAGCAAGTCTTGGTGTGGGGTGATAGATGCCATGTCCTTTCCTGCCCCATCCAATCCCCTCAAACCATTCATTGCCCTTTCAGGATGCAGTCCCAAAAGAAGGGGTAGCATGCTGCCACCCAGATGGAGCTTGGGCCTTTTGTGGCAAAAGTGGTCATGGCTGCACTGGGCACCATGGATGCTTCTTCTGTTCATGCTGGGACGAGGTGGTGGCAGGTCATGAAGGGCTGGTGGCTGTGATGGCAGATTGTTGAGTGGGCCTGCTTACCCCCTGAGCAGCTGTAAGGGCAGACATCTGGCTGGCCTTCAGCGTTCTCCCTGGCATTGAGTGCCCAGTCCCTGCCGTGGCCCCCGGCGTGATGTCCCTTCTGTCCAGCAGCCCCAATGCGAGCATATTGTAGTGGACCATGGTCTTGTGCTCCACTCTGGAGAACTTGTTGTGCATGGTCATCTGTTAATTTTTTTTAAGATGCTGCAGCCTCTCCTTACACTGGTTGGCAGTGTGATGGTACCTCCAGAGAGCCTTCTGGCTGGAGATCACGCCTTAGGTGGACTCATTGCAGAACTGGTTCTGCAGTTGGGCCTGCACCCTCTCGCTTTTCCACAGTTCCACAAAGACCCTGGTTTCAGCGTCCATCGAAAGCTTTGTTCAGACCTTTCTAGAGGCATCCTCAGCTTGACCACTCCCTGTGGTGGTGGTGCTGCTGGCAGTGCCAGTCCAACCGGTTGATGTTGTGGCAGCAGAAGATTGCTGGAACTCCAAGGCTGTGTGGAGCAGCTAGGTGTCCATGCAAAACCAGAGGTCGTGGGCCACCAAACTCCTGTCGTTATGTGACTGGCAATCCAAGTGGGTGTATGAAATGGGTCATCTGCCATGTGCATGCTTATGAAGGACTGGACATGTGTGGGTGTGGCCAGGCAACCAGTTCCCCCATAGTGGAATAGGCCAAGGTGCAAGGACACAGTCATTGTGCCTTCAAGACCCCAACAAATGTATCTACTACAGACATCCCCCTGATAGAGCAGAAATGTAAACCGCCCTGAGCCATTTTTGGAAGGGTGGTATATAAATAAAATGAATGAATGCATGAATGAATGAATGAATAAAAGTGCATCAAACAAAGGGGTTGCTGCAGGGCAGTAGATACCACCAAGGACAACCAGAGAGGGCATTAATGACAGATTCATCGAGTGCTTGTAGGGAGGAAGAAGGCGGAGGGCGCAAGCTTGGCTGAACTTGGAGGGCTGCTGGCTCAACATATTTCCCCCCTATTCTTGGAACAGGACAAGGTTCCTTTCGTGCACCAAGCCCCTCATCCAAGCAACCCCGCTGGTCCAGAGGTTAACAAGCAGCCTTCTTAACAATAGTGAGGCACATGCATGGGGAGGACAATGGGAGGTGTGGTGTTAGGGATGTGCGCGAACCTGTTCAGAGACCCTTTTATGGGCCTCTGAACAAGTTCAAACACTGGCCGGTTCGAACGTTCAGCGGGAGTGGAGGGATAGGACTTCAAGGGCGGGGGAGGTGCGCTTAGCCCTCCTCCCACTTTCCTCCCACCGGCGCTAGAGTTTTGTAAAATGCCTTGGGGCGGCAGCGTACATCCCTGCCACCCCTTCTTCTTCAGCCAGAAGTGGCCGGAAGTACCAGGCGCATGTGCACATGCCGGGTGTGTGCACACATCATGACTGCGCATGTGCATGTCTGACATGTGCGAGCGCAGCATTCATGCATGTGCGTGCGCCTGGAATGCGCACACGAGCCCGATACTTCTGGCCACTTCTGCCCAAAGAAGGGAAGTATGCTGCCGCCCCGAGGCATTTTTCAGAACTCCAGCACCGGTGGGGGGAAAGCGGGAGGAGGGGTAAGTGCACCCTCCACCTCCCTTAAAGTCCTAACACCCACCCTTTCGAGCCACCCCCGCCCAGTTCCATGCACATCCGTGGTGGGGTTTGAGTGAAGGGGGCCTGCTCCCCCATCACAGTCTTTACACCATGCCCAGGTACAATGTAGAGTGAACCCACTGGGAGACACGCATTGTATTGGAATTCGACTGTGCACCCCCATGGTGGCAGCCCGCTGGAATTCACCCACCTCACTTTGAACAGGTAGCTCTTTGACAGCAGAAAATTTATAAAAGTTGCAGGAAAGCACAGCAAGGTGTGTATGTGCATGTGTGCGAGAGAGAGAGAGAGAGAGAATGAATTCAGATGTAATGCAAACCAGAATTAAATAGGGCAGAGGTTGAAACTCCTTTATGTCTGAATTTGTGCAACTGCAGTTTCAAGCTGAAAGCAATCCCCAGAGATCGCTTTTGCCTCGAAACTGCTGTTGCACAAATTCAGACATAATGGAGTTTCAACCTTTGCCCCATTTAACTCTGGTTCGCATTACATCTGAATTCTCTCGCTCGCGTGCTCGCTCTCGCTCTCACACACACACTTTAGAGAATACATTAATAGCATTTTCCTTAAATGAATGTCTCTTCCCTTTCAACATTTTTGCCGTTTAAAGAAAGTATGTAGTATCTTTAGTCAGAAAGATTCTTTTTTGTGGGTTTTGTTTTATTGTTCTTTTTTGTGGAAATGACTATCCCCCAACACAACTAATTGGATGGAATATTGTGAACCATGAAAGTGTCTTGTAAATTTCTTTTTTAGAATTTATTATACCCTAAAATGTAAAACAGAAGTACGCCTATGCTTGCAGCTCCTAAGGGCAAAACAACAATTCAAAGAAAATCAGCCATGCTGCAGTGAATATAGTAAACAGACTGAAGGTGCAACTCAGGTTGGGTTTGCTCCTTTAAGTCTGTAATCCTGCTAAAAATTAGAAACAACAGGCAGTATAAAGTTCAGATGTCAGAATCAGACTTCAAAAATAATTTGTCCTCTATTTGCATATTATATACTTAATGTTTTCATATACCTGTGTCTAGATACACTCTTGCACTAACTAAGCTCTCAGAATATTTTTCTGATGTTTTGGTCTTAATATGCAAATACCTAAACGCTATGTATGGAAACCAGACACCACCCCCGTCACATACTAGTTTCTATTTAGTACTCTTTTAGTAGTGCTGCAGAATATGGGTAAATGTGTATCAGAAGAAGTTTGCAAGGAATAGATACATTAGCTTCCAGCACTGATATACAGGCTTACCTCATGATCCATGGACTCACCAGCAAGGGGCGTAGCTAGGGAAGAGGGGGCCCTTGTTCATCTCTCTCTCTGGCGGCCCCCCAGAGTGAGGGAGATAATGAAGAAAATAGGGAGGAGTGGAGCTGGAGGGCCCTCAGGAGCTGGGGGCCTGTGTACTTTGAACCCCTTCCATCAATTATAGCTACGCCCCTGTCACCAGCCATGGTTTTGCGTATCTGCAGTCAGGTATGGACACCCGGCCTCGGAATACATGGGGGGAAATCCAGCTAAAAGGGGGTTAATTCCACATATCTATGGATTGGGGGCAACCCAAAATGACCTTGATGGTCATTTCCAGCTACCATTTTGAGTGTGGAAGCCATTTTATGACTGTGTAAACAAAAAATGCAATTTTCAGCCAGAATTGGGGGACTTTTTCACTTGTGGGGGGTATCCTTGGACTCACGGAACATGGTAAGGCACTTGATTTGAGTGTGGGAACCTGACCCCCCACATTCCCATAGGCACAATGACTCGTTATCCACCATTTCATTACCCGTGGTAATTTGCGGGAATGGAACCTCCACAGCTAACGAGGTACACCTGTACTAGTGTATGTCACTATTATACAGGGCTTTCCAGATGTTGTACACAACCACTTCAGCAAACAGACATCTCATCAGATAGTCTTCTCACGATTAGTGAGAAGAGCCATGAGGGGGTTAGTGGGGAGAGTGGGCTTAGCCCGCTCTCCCCACAGATGTGCAGGGCAACAGCCCTAGGCAGCCAGATCGGCTGCTCACACAACTCCTGGCTCCGTTACAGAGCCGGCAGGGGCTGGGAGAGCTGGAAGGGGCTGCGAGTGCACAGGACATGCTGGAGAGACCCCCAAGCCAGGAGGCTGCTTTTCAGCCTCCTGGTCGGGGGTCTCCTCGTGAGTTGCTGCGGTGCGGAGCTGTGCCACGGCAACTCACAATTTTTTAAAATGGCTTTTCAGAGCGCTCACTCCGCAAACCCAGTTTAAGGGGAGGGGAGGGGTAGTTTGGTGGGTTTAAGGGGAGGGGTAGTTTGGTGGGTTAACCGCCTGGAGGCCACCGGGCTCGCCTGCGAGCCCAGTGGTTCTCACGGTCAAGTGAAATCGGGATAGGCTCCCCTAGCCCAATTTTGCCTGATCATGGAATAGCCTCAGTGTTAATTACTTCTTAAAAGAAGCCTGCTCTTCAGTGTGTATGTATGGAAAGAACACCCACATTGACCCAAGTTACTGAGAACAGAACACATTTTAAAAGTGAAATATCATCCACTAATGCATTTACATGTTTTCTTTTTTCTTACTTACATTTTTTTAACCTGCCCTTCCTCCCAGGAGCTCAGGGTGAATATCTCATTCTCTCTTCTGTCCCATTATATCTTCACAACAATCATGTGAGGTAAGCTAGAGTAACATGGTGGCTGGCCTAAGATCACCCAGTGAGCTTCATGGCTGAGTGGGGATCTGAACCTGGGACTCTCCTGTCTAAGCTTCCTATATCTACACGGTCTCATTATTATCACTGAATGTAACTCAGAGAGAGAGAGAGTATTGGCAACTGAACAGTGGACTGCTGTTCCTCCTCACACCCATCTGGGTGCACAGGCACACTGAGCAGCTTTTTCGGCTGCCCTCTAGTTCCCTGGCCCAGATCTCTTTCCCAAGCTGTGAAGTGCATGAAACAAGGCTCTCTTTCCCTGCACGCCAGCCCAGGTGGCCCACCTGCTGTCTGCCAGCCAACTTGCTCCCCCCATTCCCCAATTCAGGACCTACCTTCTCTGGCAATGTTCTCTTCCTCTACTCCAGCCTCTCACTCCTTTGAAAGGAATGCTGGAGCAGAAGTATATTTAGGCAGTGGCCAGTAGAATGCTGGCCTCCTTGCACTTGTGATGGCGAGGAGGATGATGCCAGTGAGTGGGCAGGTGGGCACAGACAGGTGAGGTGGCACTTCCCCTGCTGAGCTCCCTGCTGCCTCTGGACCCAGGACGGGATGCTCAGTTCTACCTTCTCAACATTTTCTGCTTGAAAATGGCCAGGCTGAATGATTAAGGTTGAGTAATATTTGATAACCAAGAGGGAACAGCTTATTTGAAATTGTCAAGATGATTTCTAGAGGCTGTTTGTGGTTTTGTTGAACTATGTTTTAAACCAAAACCAGCAAACAAACCGTGTGCAAACAGCAAATAAATATAAATATGCAAATTCAAAAATTAAATAATTATATTTTTAAATATATGTGTCTTGGATTCCTTAAATAATTCTTTAAACTCTTTAAAGAAACACTAGAAAATGTCCAAAATTGCCCAGCGCACAGAATAATGAAGATGGTAAAAATACCAGTCTTACAAAATCAGTATGAAGGACTGTGATGTAACAGCAGCTGTTTGCACACGGTTTGTTTGCTGGTTTTGGTTTGTTCTGTACATGTGTGGCCCTTTTGTTATATGTTCCATTGAGCCTGGGATAGGCATTCCTTTGTATCATGAAGGTGAAAATCTAAATACTGTAAATAAATTAATAAGGATGTGAAGAGATGCTGGCAAGTTAGCAATTCACATTGCTACAGCTCATTAGTAACCTCTCCCAGAAGGAGCCATACAGAGAAGAAAAATGAATAGACTTCACTATTCATGACCAAACAACAGTGGAGTTTGTGTCATTTAAACATTCATCTTGGGGTGCATGTAACTACTTGGGGAGAGAGTTCTGTAGCATCTGCTCACATGAAGAGGTAAATTTAACCCCATGCTTGCTACCCAAAGCTCAAAGCCAAAAATGTGGTAAAACTCACCATCTGTGGTAGATCCTGCAGATTAAAGCTTCTTTGGACATTACTTAGCTTCAAGAAAGCTGCCACAGCATGTGTTCCTGTGATGTCAGAGGCCTCAAGTCTGACAGGGGTGGATGGAACAGCCAGTGGCACAGCTGCTCTTTCCCCTGCTAGCACTAGCCAAGCTGGGGCAATGCTTTTGTAGCACTGAACGAATCTCTCTAGATGATGGGCTTAATCTGGAAGTGGACCAGAAGTGGCCCTTTTAACTTTAGGAATAAGCCAAATGAGGCTCTGATCCAGACTTGATGTATGACATGTGGTGGTGGTAGGACTGGCACTTGCTCCCCTCCACCTGAAAAAAAACCAGCCCCCCCAAACAGCAATTTGCAGTCGGAGGGTGGGTGTTTTACCCTGATGTAGGGATAACACAGAATATAAGAACAGCCCTGCTGGATCAGGCTCAGGTCCCATTAGCATCCTGTTTCCCACAGTGGCCCACCAGATGCCTCCGAGAAGCCCACAGGCAGGGCATGAGGAGATGCTCTCTCTTCTGCCATTGCTTCCCTGCAACTGGTATTTAGCAGCATCTTGCCTCTGAGGCTGGAGGTGGCCTATAGCCACCAGGCTAGTAGCCATCGATAGACCTGCTCTCCATGACTTTGTCTAAGCCCCTTTTAAAGCCATCCAAGCTAGTGGCCATCACCACATCTTGTGGCAGAGAATCCCATAAGTTAATTATGCACTGTGTGAAGAAGTACTTCTTGAAGAAATACAGTGCTGCTGGGGAGGGGGTGGATTTTGGCTGGAATGGGAGCGAGCACTACAGTCCCCTGGAGGCAGCCAAGATTATGCCTGACCAGAGGAGATGTTGGGGAGCCCTTATTGGCACCCCTGTGAGGCTTTCTCCAGGAAAGAAGAGAGACTACAAGGAGATGTCAAGCCACGTTGGCATCACTGGAGAATGTTAAGGCATTATACACACCGTATGTTCTTGTTGGCTACTAGTCAGAGGGCTATAGGCCACCTCCAGCCTCAAAGGCAGGATGCCTCTTAGTACCAGTTGCAGAGGAGTAACAGCAGGAGAGAGGGCATGCCCTTCAGCTCCTGCCTGTGGCTTCCAGCAACATCTGGTGGGCCACTGTGTGAAACAGGATGCTGGACTAGATGGGTCTTGGGCCCGATCCAGCAGGGTTGTTCTTATGTTTTTATGACCGTCATAAATTTCCCAACCTTCAGTTTCATGGGATGACCCCTGATTCTAGTGTTGTGAGAGAGGGAGAAAAATGTATCTCTGTCCACTGTCTCTACTACATGCATAATTTCATACACCTCTATCATGTCTCCCCATAGTCGCCTCTTTTCCAAACTAAAGAGCTCCAGATGCTGTAGCCTTGCCTCTTAAGGAAGCTGCTCCATCATCTTGGTTGCCCTCTTCTGCATCTTTTCCACTTCTTCAATGTCCTTCTTAAGATATGGTGACCAGGTGATAATGGATAAGGTGGTGGCATTTATAGTGGAGAATTGGCAGGTGAGCAGGAGCGCTTAACCATTCCTTTACTTGCTGATTCTCCATTGTAAATCTCCCCATCTACCTTGTTTCCCCTAGTTAAACTTATTTCTGCTCTTGGAGTCTGTCAAGGGTGAGGGAGGGATGGGTTGCTTCCTTTGGTCTGCTAATTTCTTTTTTCAATGCTCTCCTCCTCCCTACACCCCACTACTACCACCATGTGCAACATTAGCATTACAAGGAAAATATGGGGTTGTTAATGACTTTATTAACCAGTGAACCTACGAAACCTAGTTTGGATGAAAAGGAGATCCTGCATGCGTGTGAGCACTGAGAGACATGGCATCTGCCTGGCCATGCAGAAAACATGAGTAGCTGGATCTTGGCCTCTACAAAAGCAATTCTTTTCTTATGAGACAGAGAGCTAGATTTTATCAACACACTTGTGACTGCCTCAATCAAACTCCTCATGTACACAGTGAACATATACACAGGAGAGAGGGAATAATCTTGCAGGACCCCCACAGAAAAGTTCCCATATGGGTGGCACACAATCATCACTTCCTGCCATTTCCCTTCCATAAACCAGCAGGATCTTTGAGAACAGTCACATGAATGTCCATCAGAACCCACAGTCATCTCAGTGATCCCAAAGATCTAATGAAATTGTGATGAGCATACAAGGGCTCCCCCTCAGTCTGTAACTGAAAATTATGGCCTATACTACCATTGGGTCTCACTGTAAGAAGATAATGGGGCTATTCTCATGACCAGCAAAAATCGGGCTAGGAGAGCATAGTCCGATTTTTGCTGGTCATGTAAACCACCGGGCTCGCAGGTGAGCCTGGTGGTTTACAAGTGGGTAACCCGCTTAATTGCCCCTGCCCTTAGTCGAGGTTAGTGGAGCAAATGCTCTGCTAACCCCCTACTTTGTGCTTGTGTGCTGCTGTGGTGCGGCTCCACGCAGCGACAACTCATGAGTAGACCCCCGACCAGGAGGCTAAAAAGCAGCCTCCCAACTCGGGAGTCTCTCCAGTATGCCCTGCGCACTCGCGGAGGGCATGCTGGAGCTTCCGGGGGCCGCGCAGCCCCTGATCCTCCCAGCCCCCACCGGCTCTGTAACGGAGCCGGTAGTTATGTGGGCGACCGGTTTGGCCACCCAGAGCAGACTGCCTGCTTGTGTGTGGGGAGAGCGGGCTAAGCCCACTCTCCCCGCTAACCCACTCCAGGCTCTTCTCACTGGTCATCAGAAGAGCCTCAACAAGTTTCCTCCATTAGCAAAGCGGTGGGGGTGGGGGAGGCAACCGGGCCTCTCCTTTTTTTATTGCCAGACTGTTCTGTGATTTTTTTGAGAACAGAGATCCTACAGAAGCTGAAAAACAGCTATTTTTAATCACATGGGCCATCCAAAGGGGATCGTTTCTCTTGAGTAAATAGAACACTAATTTGACATGGTGGTTGATAAGATAACAGTGGAATGTTGCAGCTGTTCAAGACAGGACAGGCATTAGAGTACAAAACCAACACACTTGATTTCAAAACATGCAATATGAAAAAGCATTGAATGTACCTGACTGATTTCCTATTGCCGGTATGCTAGTATTGCAAAGATAGCACCCAGTTCACATTTTCCTCTACATTGGTGGGAAATGTGAAGTATACTATAGAAGGTCCTTAATGAGTTCCATTAGTGCCATCCACTAATTCTTCCCAGTTTTAACCAAATTGTGTTCCCATAGAGCCTTTAAAAATAGTAGCTACATGTTGCAGAGTAGTTATTTATCCTATATAAGTAATTGAACAAGCCAACTTCAAATGAGAAACAAGAGTTTGATATTTATTACTAACTAAACATAGGCAAAGGAAACAGACTAACCGTTTCTTATGCAGAGAGAGGGAGAACTTCTCAGTTTGAATTCAAGGCAACAAGTGAGGAGACGACAAACAAACTGTGACTCCACCCCCAAGTATATAGATACATGCACATAGATACTGGCTCCTCCCTCACTCCAGCCTAATTGGCTGTGCGGGCTGTCCTGTCAAGAAGGAAGCCCGCACAGCCAGTCCCCCACTTCTTTGAACTCTTGCTGACTGCAGAGAGGCAGCTCTCCTCAACGTCCAAATGCGAATGGGAGAGCGGGGGGAGAGGGGTGCGGAACCACAGGTCCATTGAACCTGCGGTTCTGTGTTATGTCTGAATGGGGCCAATGTCTGTAGTAAATCCCAACACTAAGGAGGTTATCACAAAGGGTAAAGGAACGAAGCTCCTTCTGGAGACACACACACACACACACCCGTGATTCAAACACTGGACCTGGGGAGCAGAGTAGGACCATTATAGTTAAGGCTATGCTCTAGATTGGTCTGACAACAGAAGTCCCATACTATGACATCTTGAACTGTTTTAGTCCTCCTCTATAGACACATACAAACACAAACACACAACAAAAGTGTATCACATTTATACCACTTTAACTGTAATGATTCCTCTCAAAGAACTGGCTTTTCCTCACAGAACTATAATTACCAGAGTCAGAGGCATAGCAAGGTTGGAGAGAGCTCTGAGACAAAAAAGGAAGATTGGCCCCTGCCCCCTGAACTGGGAGGGGGGGCATAAGGTGGAGGAAGCAAAGAGCAAGCTGGCACACTACCAGTGCCCTCCTCCTCAGGGCCCAGGGACATTTGCCCCTCTCCACCATTCAATGGTAGTTATGCCCCTTATCAGGGGTCCCAATGGACAGTTTGGCTTATAAACAGCCACTCGATTGATCACCTGTGGTGAGTTAAGAATCACATATAGAGGAATAAGCATGGACATTTTAAAATGTCTGTGTGAATCTCTATGTAAACTGCCCTGAGCCATTTTTGGAAGGGCAGTATAGAAATTGAATTAATCATCATCATCATCATCCCCCAGTGAGGCACTACCTTGGCGTGATTGTGGAGCTTGCGTGCTCTGAGGAAGGTGAGAGCTATGCCAGAGGTACAACCATACTGGACAAGTCTCACCAGAGAAGCCGGACAAAGAGTGCTTCTCCCATCAACAATATGGTGAGACATAACTTTAATAAATCTATACCGGATCGGTCGTCGCCCAGGTCAACAAGGACTGCACCAGGTGCTGGAGTCCCTGGACATCTGGTGGCAAGTGGGCAATAGGACTCAGGATCTTCAGTTGAGCAACCAGGGCTGGAGACTGCAAGGTTACTGGTGTCAGCAATCTGGCCACCCAGAAGGGAAGTACAGGAAGATAGTCTACAATACAAACTGGGCTGCAGAAACGAAACATGGCTTGGAATAGTTCTTTATATCAGGCTCGGGCTGAAAGCTGTCGACACGAGGGTTGACAAATGTTGTCTTCCAGCAGCTAACAGAAAGCTGCTGACGTGCTTTATAGTCCAAGCTGATAACTCTCAGCTGGCAGGGATTCAAGACTTACCAGCCCTCTGCAAGAGGCGTTTACTCCTCCTGATAGTTTCCAGCTGTGCTCTCCGCCTTGTGACACGCCGTTGCTGTGGAGTCAGTGGGGGTTGCCTGCACAGCTCTTCTTCTAGTCTGTCCATCGCTGTCTCTGCTGCCTCAGACTGCTGTGCCTGCTCTGACTGCTGTGCCTGCTCTGAAACATCAGCCGGACCTTCCTCAGCCATCTCTTGGGAACTGACAGCTGGGCTCTGCCCCTCAAGCACCCCTGCATCAGCTGAAAGGCTGTCAGGTTCCCCTTCCTCCTCGCTATCTGAGATCGAGGGCGTGACAACTGGAAGAAACGTTGCTTAACCGAAAATATATATACGAAAAACGCCAAAAGGAAATAATGATATGCTATTACAAGTCTAGTCCAACTAGAAGAGGTTATTTTAAAAGAATGTACCAAATTTGGAAAGAGAAGCATCCAGATACAGAAATAACAGAACAAAGGCTAGCAGACCAGAGAAGATTCATAATAAGAAATAAAGTATTCACAGACATTGAGCTGGAAGAACTGCAAAGAGCAACACAGGCTCAAGATATGGAAGAAGAATTACCACCAACTGAAGAAGTTGCTCAGGCGCAGGTGGAGGAGGTGTTGGAAATAGAGGATGCCACTGTTGCTGAACTGTTTCAAAATCAAAACCAGGCAACCTCTCCTTTGCCTTCACCTCAAAAACCTGAATGCCGTTTAACAGAAAAGCAACAAGAACTAAAGCAAAAAATAACTGAGCACATGGACCAAACAACCGAACAGACTGAACAGGGTTTGACTTCCAGCGCTAAAAACAGTTGCCAAAAAACAACTTGCTCAGGCATTAAAAGATGTCAATGCTGCACTTGCAGAAATAACAACCAATAATTTGCAAGAAACAAACCAACTAATGTACAGTGCAGCAACAATAACAACACAAGAGCTCGGATATAAGATCAGTGGATCTGTAAAAAAAAGAAAGTAGTACATCACCTAAATTGAAGGTTAGATTAGAAATAAAATTGCCAGGCTTAGATCAGATGCTAGTAAATTGAAAGATATGAAAGACAAGAAGCTGAAGAATGAAAACACCAAACAGTATCTGATCCAAAAATACCACCTAGATTCAAGGAAAATTAGAGAAGTCCTGGAAATAATGAAGCAGCAAATAACAGCAGTGTCAAAGAAGATTAGCAGATACGAAGCCAGAATTACACAACACAGGCAGAATCTCCAATTCCAGTCGAATCAGAGATGTTTCTACCAAAGCATATAAGGAGAAACTGCAAGAAACCTAGAAACACCAAATAAAGAAGAAACAGTGCAATTCTGGGGGAAATTATGGGACAATCCAGTAGATTATAATAAAAAAGAAAGGCTGGGTGAAAAAGGTCAAAAAATGTAACCAACAAATGCAAGATCTAATAATAACACCAGAATTAATAAGTGAAAGAGCAAAGAAAATTAAAAATTGGACTGCACCAGGCGACGATGAACTGCATGGCTTTTGGCTTAAACACCTAACGAGCCTTCATAAACAACTATCAAAACAGTTCAATCACATTTTGCAAGGCGGTGATATTGAACAATGGCTAACAACTGGGAAAATTCATCTCATCATTAAAGACCCAGCAAAAGGTGCAGTTCCAAGTAATTGTAGACCGATAACCTGCCTGCCAACCATGTTCAAATTATTAACTGGAATAATAGCAGATGAAGTGATGCAACACTTATTAACTAACAAACAGCTTCCAGTTGAACAGAAAGGAAATTGCCTGAACACCAGAGGCACAAAAGAACAGCTGCTGATTGACAAAATGATTTTAGAAAACTGCAAGAGAAGAAAAACAAATCTAAGTGTTGCATGGATTGACTACAAGAAAGCCTTCGATTCATTGCCTCACACATGGATACTAAAATGTTTAGAAACAACTGGTGTCAGCAAAAACATTCAGATATTTATTTTAAAAAAGCAATGAGCATGTGGAGTACACAGTTAACAATCAATGGTGAGACACTTGGACAGGTTAGCATTATAAGAGGCATTTTCCAAGGGGACTCACTATCCCCTCTGTTGTTTGTAATCACCATGACCCCACTTTCACAAATACTAAACAAAACAGGCCTCAGATACGAAACATCTAAAACATCAAGTAAAATCAACCATCTGCTGTACATGGACGATCTGAAGTTGTATGGAAAGTCCCAGTCAGAAATCGAATCACTGCTAAACACTGTCCGTATATTCAGTAGCGATATAGCAATGGAGTTTGGACTAGACAAGTGTGCTGCATTAATAATGAACAGAGGAAAAATAAGAAAAACAGAAGGAATAGAACTGCCCAATGGAAGCAAGATCAAGAACCTGGAAGAGAAAGAACATTACAAATACTTGGGCATTCTCCAGGCTGATAACATTGCACACACTGAAGTTAAAGGAAAAATTGGAAGTTAATACATCAGGAGAGTTAGAAAAATCCTCAAGTCCAAACTCAATGGCGGGAACACCATACAAGCCATAAACACCTGGGCTCTACCTGTTATCAGATACACTGCAGGAATAATAGACTGGACCCAGGCAGAGCTAGAGATGCTGGATCGTAAGACCAGGAAAATCATGACCATCAATCATGCTCTGCACCCCCGCAGTGATGTCGATAGGCTATACCTCCCTGGCAGCTCAGGTGGAAGAGGAATGCTACAAGTCCATCAAACAGTAGAGGAGGAGAAAAGAGGCCTTGAAGAATATATAAAGGACAGTGAAGAAGATGCACTTCAAATGGTCAATAACGCGAAACTATTCAACACTGATGAAAGAAAGCAGGCCTACAAGAAAGAACAAGTCAAGAACCGAGCAGAAAAAATGGAAAAATAAGCCCCTGCATGGTCAATATTTGCACAATATAAGTGGAAAATCAGACATCACCAAGACCTGGCAATGGCTTAAGAATGGTTACTTTGAAGAAAGAAACAGAGGGTTTAATACTGGCTGCACAAGAACAGGCACTAAGAACAAATGCAATCAGAGCAAAAGTCGAAAAGTCAACAACAAACAGCAAGTGCCGCCTTTGTAAAGAAGCAGATGAAACAGTGGACCACCTAATCAGCTGTTGTCAAAAGATTGCACAGATTGACTACAAACAAAGGCATGACAAGGTAGCAGGGATGATACACTGGAACATCTGCAAAAAAATACAAGCTACCTGTAGCCAAGAATTGGTGGGACCATAAAATTGAAAAAGTTGAAGAAAATGAAGATGTAAAAATATTATGGGATTTCCGACTACAAACAGACAAACATCTGCCACACAATACACCAGATATAACTGTAGTCGAGAAGAAAGAAAAACAAGTTAAAATAATCGACATAGCAATACCAGGGGATAGCAGAATAGATGAAAAAGAAATAGAAAAAATGACCAAATACAAAGATCTACAAATTGAAATTGAAAGGCTGTGGCAGAAAAAGACCAAAATAATCCCAGTGGTAATTGGTGCCCTGGGTACAGTTCCAAAAGACCTTGAAGAGCACCTCAACACCATAGGGGTCACAGAAATCACCATCAGCCAATTACAAAAAGCAGCTTTACTGGGAACAGCCTATATTCTGCGACAATATCTATAACAATTGACAATAAAATGCAGCCATCCCAGGTCCTTGGGAAGGACTCGATATCTGGATAAAACAAGCCAGTCAATAACACCTGTCTGACTGTGTAAACAAGAAATAATAATAAAAAATGATGGTTCTTTTCTCCTTTCAGACCACAGATTATCTATAGGGGTATATATGCGCAGGCCGGCCAGTATACATTCTTATGGGCTAGTAATTTTTTTAAATATTATTTGCAATGCTGCTTTAACATTATTGTGTAGCTATGCCTGGACTGCCATAATTCAGGAGTTTCCAGCTTTGGGTTCCTAGATGTGGTTGACCTCTGCAGCCGCAATGGCCTGTGGCCTATTGTAGTCCTACAGTATCTGGGGACCGATGGTTGCGAATCCCTGCCCTATTGCACCTGTTCTTGTGTCTTACGCTCCCTCCTGGTGTTACTGAGATACATTCAGGTTGTGCTGTTAATACTAACGTAAAATGATAATCATGTGTAGCCCCAACTCCTTTTCGTTTCTCACCTAAAGCAACCACCCATGCTACAGTTTTCATTGGGACACCCTCACAGCAAGAAGAGATATCTTAACCTTTTCTCTTTGTTAGTCCTCCATCTCCATATTGCTTCCTCCACCCCAGCTGCTTTTAGCCAGGTGAGGGGAACTATATTGATTTACTTCCCACCACTGGGCTAAAAGTAGCTTGGGAAGAGTAATCTGGAGGTGGGAAGCTCCATATATGAAGATGCTGCTCCCTGTCACACCAGTTCCCTGTTGGAGATTGCAACCTGGGTGGCCACTTCAGTTAAGGAAACACTGGAGAAGAAAAACTACACAAGATTAATACCAAGTGTCCTCTGAGCTTGACTGTATCCCAAGAATGAGCTGCTGGGAAGAGCCACTTTGACCACACCTGGCTTGCTCTTCCATAATGCTGCCTGTTTGATCACTTCTAGGTTATTATTAATAAGGATGAATCCGCACTCCGGACAAAAATGCTCTTCCTCTTTCTGCACTTGGGCACTGGCCAAAGAAAGGTCATTCACCCACTTTATTCTGCATAGCTTTGCTGTTTGTTTTTTGCCTGGTTGTTACTTGCATGTGGGTACACATACATATACGTATTTGTATCTGCTACATCAAAAGCAGGCTGCCGATGCTTCTGGGCAAAATAGAAAATGCTGGTTATTACCTTTAAAACTCTGAACTGCTTAGGTCCAGGTAACCTGAGAAAGAAAGTCTTTTCCTGCAGGTTCCCCACCATTCATTAAGACCATAGGGAGAGGCCCACTTCTAGACGCTGCTAATTCATCTGGCAGCAACTTGTGGTTGGGTCTTCTCAGCCGCTCCTAAGCTATGGAATGTGCTCACTGTGGAAATACAAGGTGTATCATCATCTTTAGATGTTTTCAAGAGTTCCTTAAAGACTTGTCTTTTTAGTTTGGCATTTAACCATGTTTAAATGGTTTTAATGAGTGTTATGTTACAATTTTTGAAATTTTAATGGTTTTCTTTTTTATTGTGAACTGCCCCGAGCCATTTGGATTAAGGGGTATAAAAATGAAATAAACAAACAATTTAATCTTATAGACTCTTTCCATCCTTTGCATTCCCAAAGTGGTATTTGTCTTAAGAGGAATCAACATCAGTTCAGTAGCCTGGACATCACACTTTTATCTTACAAGAAAGTCACTGCAGGTTCTCCTCTGCCCTCCAAACAAATGGCCTTTTAAGGATGGCGGTAGCAAATTATTTCCTACAGTGATGCAATATAGAAGGAGAATCTTTAGGTATAAAGATTTACAGCACATTTGCTGATTCTAGATAAGATATTACTTTTACAACCTTATTTCAATTGAAGATCTATTACTACACTACCTGTGGTTTGTGGATCTGGACTTCTGGACTTTAACACAGCAAATTCTGCACCAAGAAAGCTCTTTTTTATTTTTAAATTAAGCCTGGGCCCCTCAGATGCATCAGATGAAGTCAAATGTAGTCTACAACTACTTATGTTACTATAAATCTGTTAATCTTCCAAATGCCACAAGGCTCACACTTGTTCAGACCCATGTCTCATATACATGTGTGCACCTAGTTGTGTGTTCGAGAAACCTAAATTGATTCTGGGAGGATTACAGTTAAATTGAAGGAATTACTTGCCTACTAGAGGAACCCTTTCCCTTCTACAGCCAGATTTAATCAGCCATGGAAGCAGGCAGCTATTTGTCTGGTAGAGTGGGATCAGAGTTGGCTAGCAACAAACCAGCAAGTGCAATTAACTATAGATCAGGTCCAGATAAGAGCACCCCAAAAGAAGAGGACAAGATTTATTGAAAGAGCACAAGCACAACATAATGCAAGAGTATAGGCTGAGAAAGCAAGTTTGAAGCCTGCTTCAAGAGGGGAGTGGGGGCTAAACAAGGTCAGACTGCTTCCAGGGGAAATGAAAGTGGATGGTGAGGGAAGAGGAGAGAAAAAGAGCAGTTTTCACCTCTTGTGAGTCTGCCGAGAGAGTGATGAAATGGAAGGAGTAGCTCTCAGGCAGTTGATCCTGCATTCACCCTGCAGTTAAGGCCTTCACCATCATGGGAGAAGCTGTTGAGCTGCTGGCACCTTAATCCAAGGGGCGCACAGTGTCCGGGTGCCTAGCAGGTACCGGGGCATGAGTTTGTGCATGGCAAGGACAATTAATGGGTTCAAGATGTGAAAGACAAACAAGAGGTGGACACTTGGCTAGGAGTTCCAGGGCAGTCTTAGGTAGAGCATCTGCCAGCAAATCTGTGCCTGGGAGTTCCAGGATAGTGCAACCACACTTGGAGTACTGCGTACAATTCTGGTCACCACATCTTAAAAAGGACATTGTTGAACTGGAAAAGGTGCAGAAGAGGGCAACCAAGATGATCAGGGGCCTAGAGCACCTTTCTTATGAGGCAAGACTACAACACCTGGGGCTTTTTAGCTTAGAAAAAAGACAACTGTGGGGAGACCTGATAGAGGTCTATAAAATCATGCATGGTTTGGAGAATTTGGAGAGAGAGAAATGCTTTTCCCTCTCACACAACACTAGAACCAGGGGTCACTCTATGAAATTGATTGCCAGGAGGTCTAGGACCAACAAACGGAAGTACTTTTTCACACAACGTGTGATCCACTTGTGGAACTCTCTGCCACAGGACGTAGTGACAGCCAACAACCTGGATGGCTTTAAGAGGGGTTTGGATGACTTCATGGAGGAGAGGTCCATCAATGGCTACTAGTCGGAGGGCTGTGGGCCACCTCCAGTCTTGAAAGGCAGGATGGCTCTGAGAACCAGTTGCAGGGGAGAAATGGCAGGAGAGAGGGCACACCCTCAACTCCTGCTTGTGGCTTCCAGCAGCATCTGGTGGGCCACTGTGAGAAACAGGATGCTGGACTAGATGGGCCTTGGGCCTGATCCAGCAGGGCTGTTCTTATGATCTATGCCGGATTTATTTATGGTGTGTGCCAGAAACCAGTTCCAGGAGGCAGGGGGAGAGGAAAGAGACAACCTTTTGAGTGGGAGCTTCCAGGGCAGTATTGGGCAGAATGTCTGGCAGCAAGCCCACTTCTGGAAGCACACTAGGTTCTGGGTACTCAGACCAGTTACTTCAAAAACTTGGGTACTCAGACCAGTTACTTTGAGTGGGAATGCCCAAGTTCAAACAAAATATGGAGAGAGTGTATGCGAATGATTTGTTATTGAATCAGGGAAGTTGAATGGGTTTGTCATCAGCACTATCAGGTATGGACAAAGTGATGAAAGGGCTCCAGGTGTGACAATACAATCAGAGGCTGAGAGCTGCTCTGATTGCATTAAGGTGAGGTCAGTTTGGTCTGCTGGGATTCTCCCTTGTCCCAGGACCCTTACTTTCCCGGTTTAGGAATTTGGCCTTATCAAAAATGCATTAACACTGGGTGTGGTTCCCACCATTCCCAGATTTAAAGCTCAAGCCCCTGCCTATGTTGTAATCTCATTTTCCTGAAATACAGGCCGTTGCTGAGTCAGATACTGAGGAGGCAGAACAGCACCAGACCAGAACCTGATTGAGCCACAGAACTGGAGTCCCTTGAGGCAGAACCCTCAGAACCCTAGTCCACTACACAGCCAGCCTCTCTCATACCATCACACACACCCTGATAACTGCACACCAATGCTGGCTACAAGTTCAGGAGGAGCAGAGGAGAATGCCAGATTCCAGAAGATCTTGCCTTAAAGAAGACCTTGCCAGGCAGGGAGGCGAAGCCCAGGAGGGGTAGCCTAAGCTGAGAGGTACTTAAGGGCTCAATCTGTGTCTGGCTTGTGTTCCCTGAAATCTCTTCAAGGTCTGGGGCAAGGCATGGCCAGCATTCATGATTGACTTGTCCACCTTGCAGCTGTTATTTTGGTGCTCCAGATGCTGACCTGAATTCAGTAAATCACTGTTGCTGGCTCATCTGTATGAGCCAATATACTTTATAAAAACAAATGCAGTGCCACCTCCACATTTTTCTTTGCAACTACATGTGATGTGCTAGCAGAACTGTGAGAGTAGACCAGTTACTGCTGTGTTAACTTGATCACTGTGGTTCTGTGACTGGGTTTAGGAACATAAGAACAGGCCTGCTGGATCAGGCAGAAGGCCCATCTAGTCCAGCATCCTGTTTCACACAGTGGCCCACCAGATGCCTCTGGGGAGCCCACAGGCAAGAGGCATGTGCATGCCCTCTCTCCTGTTGTTGCTCCCCTGCAACTGGTATTGAGAGGCATCATGTCTCTGAGGCTGGAGATGGCCCACAGCCATCAGACTAGTAGCCATTGATAGACCTGTCCTCCATGAATCTGTCTAAACCCCTTTTAAAGCCATCCAAGCTGGTGGCCATCACCACATCCCATGGCAAGGCAAGGAATGGCAAGGAATTCCATAGATTTACCACATCCCATGACAAGGAATTCCATAGATAATTCCTAGTTTCCTGCTAGGATCACTCATCCTGTGTTTAAGCTTAGGAAACGTTCCATGAAAACTCTTTTCATGAAAGGCAGAGAAGTATACAAGTAAGTTTTCTCTCTCCTCCTTCAACAGCCCTGATCTTCAGTCTAGGCATGGCAGGAGCCCCTTTCAGATATTTGGCTGGAGTTCTGTGCAGCATTCAATGAACGTGTGTAAGATGGAGAAGTAGCATTGCAGTGGCAGGCTTCATCCACCATTGTACACATGTTCAGGGCACATCAGCAGTGTTCGGGGCACAGCGACGGTGCATAAGCATGTTGCAGATGTGGCCATAACAATGTGTGCAGTGGGAGACGGTCTGCCTTTTCCATCCTATCCATGTTCAGGAGGAGAGGCCTGAATGTTGGCACAGGACAAGAGGCAGCCGCATTCATTTATTAACGTTTCTCCTCCATAAAATGTGGGGGTGGCGGGGGTTTAATTTTTACAAGAAGAGGTGTCTGCAAGGAGAGCTGAAACTTCCATCCTCCCTGTGTTATGGCACTCTTCTCCAGCCAAGCTCTGACATGGCAAGTGAGCCAGGATGGGGGGGAAGTGTTTCATAAGATGGAGAGCAGTGAGGTAAGGCAAGGGTGTGGGAGCCTTCAGCTTTGTGCACCTTTTTTTGTCAAAGATTAGACCTGCTTTTGACATGAAGGGGGCTAACATGTGAATACAGAAACTTGGTTGCCCCCATCACATCTAGTTTGGCCCGTAGGTCAGTTTGTTTATTTGTTTGTTTATATAGTGCTCTTCCACAAAAAAGTTCTCAAAGTAGTTGACATGGGAAAACAATACAAATAAGGAGATGGTTTCCTTATCCCAATCTAAGGACTCACCATCTAAGAGGAAACAAGGGAGACCCCAGCAATAACCACGGTGAGGATGCTGTGCGTGCCTGACTAGGGATATTAGTTGCTCTCCCCTGCTCTCCCCCTGCTAAAAGTAAGAGAGCCACCCCTTTAAAAGGTGCCTTTTTGCCCAGTTAGCCGGGAAAGCATTAAAGCAGGGTTTCCTAACCTTTGGCCCCCAGATGTTGTTGGACTACAACTCCCATCATCCCAAGACATGGCCTTTGTGGCTGAGGATGATGGGAGTTGTAGTCCAACAACATCCGGGGGGCCAAGGTTACGAAATCCTGCATTAAAGAATTAAAAGTACTGTCTATGCATAAAGCTTTTCATCAACTGGAATTTTTTAGATATACAGTGACAACATTATCTATCTATCTATCTATCTATACACACACACATATACATACATATATATATATATATATATATATATATATATATAATTATTTTATTTATTTGACTTTATATACCACCCTTCCAAAAATGGATTAGGGTGGTTTACATCAAAATAAAAACAATTAAAACCAATTAACAATTAAAATCAAAACTAAATCAATTAAACAGTTACAATCATTGAAACATTAAAATCATTGACATTAAAACACTTAAAACCCAATATTAAAAATATTAAAACTATAAATCTAATTAAAAGCCTGAGTGAACAAATGTGTCTTCAGTGCCTTTCTAAAAGTTGCCAGAGATGGGGAGGCTCTTATTTCAACAGGGAGCACATTCCAAAGTCCAGGGGCACCAAGGAAGAAGGCCCGTTCCTGAGTAGCCACCACAAATAAGTTGATGGCAACCGCAGATGAACCTCTCCAGATGATCTTAACAGGCGGTGGGGCTTATGATGAAGATGATGTTCTTTTAAATACAGAAGAAGCAGAGAGAATGAATACACAGCCAATCTGGGAAGCTTCATCAGGATATATATTCAAACCCAGACTTGCCTGCAATTCTGTTTCTTTCTGAGTGAGAGTCAGCTGTATTCCAAAGGTCACTCCTAAAATATGAGGCTTATCTCCCTAGTCTGAGAAAAGATTGGAGAGGAATTAACAGTCAGCCATAAAAACGCTCACTAGAGCCCAGAAGAATCCCAATATTTGCTTAGGGTACAAATGCAGAGATGAAGGCCACACCTTAAATGCCTTCTGAGAGATTATCTTGGGTATGGCCCAGACAGCAGGAGAATTCCACACTGCTGAACTTGCACTGTGGCATGCAAGTGGGGGCAAGTGATTTCACAAAATCAATTTTTCTTACAATAAATGTGAATGTGGTATTTGCTAGAGCACAGTCCTGCTTCTCCTGCATGCAGAAAGCAGGGACCTTAGTGCCCCCACTAGATGCCACTGCAGCCCTCTCCCCCCACCATGACTCTGCATGCGTGGAGAATAGGAGCAGCTGGGTGCTGCTGAGACACCATGAGGAGGAGGGAGTGGGAGGGCTGGGCTACACAAGCTTCTGATGCAGCTGCTCTGTGCCCTGCAAGGTAATTGTTTTAGTGGGTTATCACATTTTCCCAGCACTTGGTCTGCAATATTTTGTTGTTCTTTGTGGGGTCCCAGGAGAAGCCTGGCTTTGGTGCCCCCACCCCCTTCACCCACATAGGCAGGAGCCTCTCATCATCCGAGAGGTTGGGGAGGTGGGTGGCAGTCCCCATTGTCTGAGTGAGCAGGCAGTCCTCATTGCCTTCCTGACCACCCGCCCACTTGCTGCCTTTGCCTGCTGCCACTGCTGGCTGCCCAGGCCTTCGGTGCCCCTCCCCACTTGGTACCCTAGGTGACTGCCTGGTTTGTCTAGGGGGCAGGCCGGCCCTGATTCTTTCCTCAGTTCAACCATTGCTTCCACAGTATGAAAAGTGGTCGCTACACAAGTGTCACTCACTTTGTGGATATTGCCCTTAATGTAAATGGTAGTGAGTGATTTCTCCCTGTAACTTTTATCTTTTTATTTATTTATTTTCATTTTTGAAAAGCTGTATGCTCCCTCCATCACACTGATCCATCTCTTACTTTAAAATGACAAGCACTATTTTTGCTCCCTTTCCTGCCATCTTGGAAATATTGTGTTTCATTTTATTCTAGCTGATTTTTGTTTTAGTGCTGTGGTTAAAACATGGATGCACCTGAAATGACACTAGCATAGGCAACATCAGAGGGGAGTGAGGGAACCAGGACGTCCCTCAGAGAAGTAGCACTCTCCTCCGCTGCTGAATATTAAATATTAAACTAGAAATGAAAATAAAGTTGCAGTGCTAATCATACTTACTTGAAAGTTAACTCCATGACAATCAACATGACTTTTGAGAGGGGGATTGTTTAGGATGGCAGCATTAATTTGAAATCTAGGGCTAACATCCAGACTAAGTTACTCAGTAGTGCTGCTTACGAGTTGCTCACTCTACAGAACTACTCGATTTCAGTAGAATTTCCATCATGTAACTTAGGATGTCAGCCAGTATTATTTCTCTTTCCTAAATCTACCTGTGAGATAAAACTGCCACCTCAAATGTGTGCAGCCTTCTGTGTTGCCCTCACTATTTTTTTCTGGTGCCACTGCTGACCTCTAGTTCCAATCCAGCTCAAGTTAATTAACAGTTACTAAGCCTGCAATCTAAACATCTTAGGGCCTAGGTATTTACTAGAATGTCTTCTTCGCCAGGAGCCCCATCCCCCATTGAGATCATCCGGAGAGGTTTGGATGTAAGCATGCATAAGATAATGTGCACATTTCTTTGAGATCCTGACCCATGGAACAAGTTAGTCATGATGAACCTAAATCCCATCACTTTCAGTGGGGCATGCAGCTGATCTTTTACATATTTACTCAGAAGTAAGTTCCACTGCACTAATTGGGGTTAGTTCCAAGTAAGTGTGTATAGGATTGAAGCCTTAGTCATCACTAATTTAGCTGGATTGCGCCTACTGTCAATGGTAAGATTGTCAATGCCTGGTTTTGAAGGCTCAGTTAGCAACTCCTTAAATGGCATTAGCAATGTTAAATTATCCCATGTCATGTTACTATGAAAGACGCCTTCTTTGAATTGGAAATTGACAATCCATTGCAAGAAAGCTCAGGGCCATTGCTTCTGCTAATTAGGCTACATTAGCAAGAGTAAAGTAAAGTTGTGCTGTCGAGTTGGTGTCGACTCCTGGCGACCACAGAGCCATGTGGTTTTCTTTGGTAGAATACAGGAGGGGTTTCCTATTGCCATCTCCAGCACTACTGATGACTTTCAGTATCTTCCTATATCGCTGCTGCCCAATATAGGTGTTTCTCATAGTCTGGGAAACATACCAGCAGGGATTCGAACCCGCAACTTCTTGCTCCCTAGGCAAGTTACTTCCCCAATGTGCCATTAGTTGGCTCTACAGTAACAGGGGCTAATTTTAATACAGGCCTTTTGGAACAGCTCATATGAGAAAAATGTGCCCATATGAAAATTGACCTTTTGTCCAAATCAAAAATATATGAGGTAAATCAGAAGAAAGAAACCTTAAGCCAGCTGCCTGCCAGGCTAGGTATGCAAAAATATGTGTAGCCAGAACAATGTCTGCTTTCATGCTACTGATTTCCCCAATGTAAGATACACACTTGCTGCTTGGTGAAAGTGATCTAGGTATTTGGAACAAAACCAAGATTACACCCTGCAACATCAAGAAACCTAGCTGATAAACATCAACAGCTACCTGATCAGCATGTGGGCTCATTTAAATTATTGTGCTTCTTTTCTAGAGATCCGCCTGTTTTGAAAATATCATGCCTGTGATAAATAAGAGGAAGTCAGGAAATACTGCATTATTTTCCATAAATCCGCTCTATTTAGTCAATATGGAATACCCTTTGAGGGTTGCATTTTTATTGATTGCCCAGTATTGTATTCTATTCAGTGAGGCTATTCTCACGATTGCCCAAAAGCTGGCTGATCGTGTGCAGCTCTGTGCCATGGCAGCACACGAGGAGACCCCCACCGGGAGGCTGCTTGCAGGCTCCCGGGCTTGGGGGTCCCTCCAGGATGCCCCGTGCACTTGCGTGGGGCATCCTGGAACTTCTGGGGGCCATGTGGCCCCCAATTCCTGCAGCCCCGCCAGCTCCGTGATGGAGCCAGCGGTCATGTGGGTGGCCAGTGCGGCCGCCCAGGGCTGCCTTTGGATAACTAAGCCTGCTCTCCTCGCAGACCTCCTTTTGGCGCAGCACACTGCTCATGTCACTCACCTCAGTACCTTTTATGTTTATGTTTTCTTGTTTAGAAGTTTGTCCCAGTGGGGATCCTATAGAAAGTGTGTGACGGAGTCAGAAAGGAAAAGGGAGGGAAAGGAGAAGGAGAAAATGAGTTTCTGAATAAACATCAAAGAGATCTATGGATCATGTTAGACCCAAATAGCACGGAACCTGTATGATAGATGCTGGAACATCCATATGCTGATATGATTGCTGATTTCTTGGACATTTTTGCTGACACTTCTGGCACTGCCATACATTTCAAATATGAAATATTAGTATTGAGATCATTTCCCTTGATACTAAATGTTTTGTAAACTACCTTGAGATTGTTTTAATGAAAGGTGGTATAAAAATCTAACAATAAATAAATAAATAAATAAATAAAATTCAAATGAAGGCAAATGCAATACCTGTACAACACAAAGTGAGGAATGTACCCATGGCATGGAGCCAACCACTTAGAGAGGAGCTCCTAAAACTACAGCATGCTGCCATCACAGAACCTTCTGATTCATCAGAGTTTTCACTCTGACACACCACAGAGCAGTGCATCAGAGCAACAAAAAGAAGGGAGAAAAAGTGGCTTCCAGCCCCCACAGGACAGTCTCACCACTTTTCATTTGCACAATGCTATGGAACACACTAGGATGATGTGTGTTGGGGAACTACGGTATCTCCTGGCCACCTGTCACTGCCACTGCTTCTTCCTCTGATGAGAACGGTAAGGAAAGGACGGGCATCTGGAGAAAAGGCAAGTAGGGGTGCATGTGGAGAACTCCTCTGAGCTCAGAACAACTCTCAGGGATCAAGAACTTTGAACCTTCTTCTTTGGAGGTCTTTTCTGAGCCTTGAGAATTTTTCTCCAAGCCTGAGTTCAGAGAACTTTCCCAACATCCATAGTACACTACATCAGGTTTGTACTAGTTTCAACTATCATGTTTTCCTTCCTCAAATCCTGAGAACTGTAATTTGATTAGGGTACTGAGAATTTTCTGTTAGACATTCCTTAGATCCCTACCCCCAAACTACATTTTCTATGGTTCCTTAGGGGAAAGGAACCAAAGTTTAACTATTGCATAGATACACAGCTTGGGCAATCAAACTAAAAACAAAATTAAAATATACTTTTCTTTCTCTATGGTCTTCAAAATGGCACCAGAGGAAGACTAAGGACTCCAGTTGTCACTGTGCAGATTTGCAGGCCATAGGCCACCCTTATCTGCAATGGTGCAAGAAGAGTGAGTGTCTTGATGGTTGTGGCAAAAGCCAAAAGATTGATAGGGATGTGTTTGTTCTGAATGGATACAAGACAATTTGGGGAAGAATATGAACGAGATAGTGTTGTAGATAAATATATATTGCTGTGGTTGTGCTGAGATGTTGGCAGATCAGGTTAGATCAGATCAATTCCTTAGCTATTTCTCAAGAGCAGCAGTTTTTCACTTGAGTTTGTACACATTTTCTTACCATTAGCATAGGGCCCTGTGATTCACATATATTTTAAAGCAATAAAGATAAAGTGTGCCCTGGAGTTGGTGTCAGCTCCTGGCAACCACAGAGCCATGTGGTTTTTCTTTGGTAGAATACAGGAGAGGTTTACCATTGCCTCCTCCCACGCAGTATGAGATGATGCCTTTCAGCATCTTCCCCAAAACACACATGCATGCACTTCACATCTGTTATATATTTTATACTTGAGAATGAAAAGTGTATGCTGGATCCCTGCAGCAAGTAATAGTTTACAAGTATGCTGTAAAAAGAAGACTAGAATATGGCAGTATATTGTATTCTGCCCTGGAGATGAGGCTGCAATGAAAAGTAAAACCTAAAGTAGCAATCCTGTCCCACTTATCTCAGGCAAAGTCTCATTTATTTCCCTATCATAAATTGATGTATTTATTGCATGTAATACATCAATATCTAAAGGCAGTTTACAGTCATTAAAACAAGCAATTAAACAGTTAAAAACAGTTACAAAAAACAAGAACAATTAGATATTGAAATGATAGCTGTACTGCAGCCATGATGAAGAAATGACACCCTGCACCATACCTGCCTTGTGACTCAACAACAAAGATTCATCCCAAATTTTGACTGATGTGACTGGCACTTTGAGGGCAATACTGCCCTTTACTCTCTCTTTCTCTCTGTGTGTGTACACTGAGAGTGTGCATTCTTCTATAACCTTCCTATTTTCTCTCATTTTCCACACTAGGGGAAACATGTATTAAAATAATGGCTAAGTAGGTTATTTCAATCATTACAGAGTTTTACCACACATAGCTAATGACAGTTTTCAATACACTGATTTAGAAATGCTGAAATTTGTATGATTTTGGACTTTTCTAAAGGCATACTGTTGGTGGAATTGGGAGTGGAGGAAAAAAAATATTACATGAAAAAAAATTAGACAAGTCTAATCTACATTTCAGCATGATGCTACTACTTCCACCATAGCAGTACCCTTAAGCCAGTACTGGCCTCCACTGGCCTCAGTGTAAATGAAAATACAAGCCATGCCCCTAAGGGTTGAGCATGTAAAGCAGCACTTACAGTTTAAGCTCTTGTGATGGGCTCTGCATGAGTAGCTCTCATGCCTGCATGGAGTTCAGAGTAAAACCAGGAACCTTAACACTGAATTGATGACAAACTATATTGACAAGTGGCAAAATCGTTGCACTAAATGAAGTAGATGCTTTTGTAACGGGTTGCGTTTGCCAGCAGTAAAGCTAGTGCACTGCAGCAGCCATGATGTTGTTGAAAGCATTTACAAACACAAACACAAAACTTCTCTTGAGAGTGAATTTATTAAGAAAACACAGGCTGCCATTTTAGTAAAAAACAACAACAATTATGCATTTCCTTAATATGACAGTGAAGGACAGGAATCACGACAGAGATCCTAACACAAGAGGAAAGGGATAATACTCCACTCCAAGTGTGGAATCTAACCACCGACTACAGTGGAAGCACTGCCTGCCTGTAGCAAGTGCTGACTGGAAAGGGACAAAGCTAGAGCAGTAGCAATAATAAAGAGATTCAGCTGGCAACATTTCCTTTGGGTGGACATGTTGAACTCATAGGAGCGGAACATGTCCATTCCTCATAGCACACCAGCAGTTTTCTCATGGCACACAGTTTGGGAATTACTGGGCTATACTCATCCTGGATTTCCTTCATCATAGGCCATCTTGGCTTTGATTTATTTCCTTGTCAAAACCTGCTGTCCTCATTCCAAACATCCATTTTAGAATAGAAAGGCTCTCCATCACATCCACTGAGTAGGAGTAACAAGACCCACTTATTCCCATTGCTTACCTTAAGTCAGTCAAACAAGACCATGAATCCACCCAGCTGTTTATTTCTTGTTCCTTGTAGAAGAGACAGCCCAATAACCAGTAAATACATGTCCACAAAAATAATGGGTCATTCACACAATCGAAAACTGTGTTCTACCCAGGTTTGGGAGCTGTGTGTACGCCCAATTTTTGATTGTGTGGGAAGTAAGGTTAGAGGAAAACCTGGGTAGAAGTGATTGTGTGGAAACAAGGTAGGAGAAAAAGCTACCCAGGTTTTCCTCTAACCTTGCTTCCACACAATCAAAAATTGGGAGTACACACAGTTCCCAAACCTGGGTAGAACACAGTTTTTGATTGTGTGAATGACCTCATTGTTATGAATCATGCAGTTCCCAGTCACTAGCAGAAAACCTGAGGCTCATTCCAATCAAATAAGGGGTTTTTTATATTCTATCTAGCAGCCCCCCCCCTTTTTATTAGATGTTTGTCGCAGTAGGGATACTGTAGAGTGTTTGTGTGGTGGTGGTGTGGTGGTGGTGGGGAGTCAGACAGAAAAGGGAGAGAAAATAGAAGGAGAAAATTGTTTCTGGAATAAAGCCTTAGTTAAACAAACATAAGATTGCTTTGTATTTATGAGGGAAGCAGCTATAAACAAGTTTCAATACTCTTTTTCACATGGTCCTAAATTCTGGCATCTTGCCATGTTGAGCAGTGATAAACATATATATAATTTTGGAGACCAACTGCTGCAACTCAGATGTATTCATTCTATGTGTATTCTTTGATTAGCAGTTGCAGTGAACTAGTTTAAGTATTCTGCCTGGAGTTTTCAGCTGTGCTGTAATTTGGTCTAACATGATGCTAAACTGGGTACAATTCTAATTTGGTTGAAGTTGTGCATAAAACTCCTGTTGCATTTAAGAGAGAAGCAGCAGTTCATCCAAATCTGTAGGTATTTGAGGATCTATAAGGAATAATATGAGAATACACTTGCTAGAATCTGGCTGAAAGTATCCCAGATAGGGATACTTTCTGTGCAGAGCCACAGACAGATGTGTACAAGAGTACAAGAGTGGGGACTCAGAAGAACTCTTGTGGGCCGTTGAGCACACCTCTAGATGTTTCTGCTCCTAGCTGGTTGCCAAAACTTATACAGGTATTGGAGACATATTATTATATCATTGGTGTCTTTATGTGTCTTGAGAAAAACCTCTTAAGGGACATCTCCATGTTGTGGCTATATTGCCGAAATTTGACATCAGTGCACATGCTCAAAAGTAGGGATGGCTGAATACTAATTGCCTACTTGGCCTAGAATATAGTCCTGTGGGCTTATAAGAAAAATAAGACAAATGTATTTGGCAGCCAAACTCCATATTATGTTTTAATTTATTGTTTATTTATTTGAAATATTTCTATACTGCCCAAAACTTGTGTCTCTGGGCGATTTACAATTAAAATCATTAAAAACATTAAATCAACTAACAATTAAAATCATTTTAAAAAAATTTAAAACCCCATATTAAAAATATTAAATCTATAAATCTAATTAAAACCTGGGTGAATAAATGTGTCTTCAGTGCCTTTTTAAAAAGTTGCCAGAGATGCAGAGTCTCTTATTTCAACAGGGAGCACATTCCAGAGTCCAGGGGCTGCAACGGAGAAGGCCCATTCCCGAGTAGCCGCCAGACGAGTTGGGGGCAACCGCAGATGAACCTCTGCAGATGATCTTAAATGGCGGTGGGGCTCATGGCGATGAAGACGTCCTCTTAAATACCCAGGGCCTAAGCTGTTTAGGGCTTTATAGGCAATAACTTCCTCCCCCCCCTCCTAAATAGCAGCTGCTGGTGGTGATGATGGGGTGCACAATTCAGACTGGGACTAAAGTAAATAAGGCTTTAACCCTTGGCCCTTTTCACAGTCTTGATCTGGAACACCCTCCTCCCAGCGATTTGTCATCCTCCTAGGGCAATGGGATAACATTTGAACCAAATTTCAGCTTTCAAAGGAATTTTGACTCAGCCTACTAGCTCAGCCTGTTAGTATGTGAAGCTCAAGCTGGGTGGGTGTGTGTGCTCTGTGCACACACAAAAATCTAGGAATATAAATAAAGCAGATTTTAATAGTTACTCAAAAGCACAATGAATCAAGCAAACTGAAGAATGCTGTGAACTGTGAAGAATTCTCATGAGAGCCATTGCACTACCGAATGCAGCTGGGCCTTTGGAGACTGGGAAGGGAGTTCAAAAGGAAATGGGTTGGGTGGTGCCATTGGAAGGCCATGTGTGATTGTGAACAGGACACATAAGAAGCCAGACTGGAATCCTCTTAAGCACAGAGGGTGTTCTCTTAAGCAAAAGCACTTGAATGAGGTCATAAATGTTTCATCAGAGAAGTGTTATACAACGTGGGGTGTTGTCTTACCAGGTGTTCTATGTACTAGGCACTCCTGTGCTGCATTTTGGATACAGATTTTTAAAAACAGTATCTTATTTTCTCGGCTGTGCAAGTGCTGCAAGATGCTACCTCCCATCAAAAGAGATTAAACGGCAGTATATTAACTCTGCCATTTTTGCAGGATCATGCATTTATGCAACATGACATCATGGGCAAATTATTCCACATAAGACATTAAATCAAATAGACATAATTTTCAGTCGTCTGGCAATTCTGAATACTAGCAAAGGGATTTAAGCCTGTTGCAGTCCTGCATACTCAGGCAGTGCTGCCCTGAAAATAACAATAATTATTTATTGGCAGGCACTAAATGGTGGAGTTCTGTCAGAAGTGTTCATTTCTTTATGAACTGGACACACTGTTTTTTTCAAGGAGGTGAATTTGCTCCCTTGTAGGCTCAAGTGTGTTCCTCTTGCAAAACACTTACTAAAAAATCTCTTAAACATTGCTTTGATCAGATAATTCTACTTAAAGACAGTCAAATGATTCCACTCCACTAGAAGATTCCAGTCCACTCAATTCCACACCAGTTTGATCAAATGACTCCTCTACAATAGAAGGACTATTATGAACATGAGTGAGAGAGCTACTGCTGCTGTTGTTGCTGCTGCTGCTGCTTTAGCAGCACAGTGGTGATGAAGAGGCCAGGTACCCTACAAACACACAGTGTTTTTATGAAAGGAGAGCTGATCTTGTGGTAGCAAGCATGACTTGTCCCCTTAAATTAAGCAGGGTCCGCCCTGGTTGCATACGAAAGGGAGACTAGAAGTGTGAGTGCTGTAAGATAATCCCCTGAGGGGATGGAGCCGCTCTGCGGAAAACAGAAGGTTCCAAGTTCCCTCCCTGGCATCTCCAAGATAGGGCTGAGAGAGATTCCTGCCTGCAACCTTGGAGAAGCCACTGCCAGTCTGTGAAGACAATACTGAGCAAGATGGACCTATGGTCTGACTCAGTATATGGGGGCGGGGTGGCATCAGTGCTGGCTCCCTCCCAGGAGTGGGGCCAGCAATGGGGGCAGGGTGGCTTGTTGCTGTTCCCAAACAGAAGCATGCCAGCTAGCCCCACCCCACTCCCCCATGCTGGTGTGCTCCTTAAGCCCCCAGCACTCCCCTGGTGTAGTGTTTGTCTGCAAAGGAGGGACCTGGGGAGAAAACATTCCCGTGATGTGGAATTTTGGCTGGCTACCCCACATTCCAGCTGATGAGGAGTAACTTTATCTGAGTAGTGTTTACTTCTGCAGACCAATGCTATACTCAGAGAGAGCCTGGGGGTGTGACTGCACGGCGTGGGGGTTTAGCTACCTGGCCTTCTCCTACTCCACTATGCCTGTACACTGCAGCCAGTCTGAACAATAACCAGGGTTTCTTCTTTTTCTCTCTCTGGCCACATTCACATGTAATGTAGAACCGCTTCCCACCCCACCCTGCCCTCCTGTCCATATTTGGACAAAATGGAGAGCGGGCTCAGGGGTGCAGCTACAATTGAGCAGATGGGTTCAAAGACCCCGGGGTCCCAAGCTCCTCCTCTCCCTATTTTCTTCTTTATCTACCTCACCCTGAGGGTCCACCAGGGAGAGGGGTGAACATGGGCCCCCTCTCCCCTAGCTACACCCCTGAGTGGGCTTTTTGCAGTCAGGGAGACTGCAGAGAGGAGGGCGAACTGGCTGTGTGGGCTTCCTTCTTGCTTGAAGGACAGCCCGCACAGCCAATCATGGCTGGAGAGAGGGAGGAGCTTCCTCCCTCAACTCCTGTTGGAGCGAATGCAGCCTTCAGCAATGCTCTGCAACTCAAACCCCAGTTATGAGCAGCGAAACTTACTATAAACCAAGCATTCAAACTGGAGGTGAGTTGTACGCATTTGGACGTAACCATAGGGCAACCTCTGGCCCCTGCAACTCCAATTTCATATTACATGCAAATGCAGCCATTCTCTCAGCCAGTGGAGTGGCCTGGTGGAGAATGTTGCTTGTTCTGTTCTAACACTACTTCTGATTGGCTCTAGCAACATGAACATGATCTAACTAGCCCATATAAAAATAGGAAAATAAGTTTTCATCAACATCCTCAAGCCTAATCTACAGTTTAGCCTTCTTTCCCCCCTCATGATAATGAGCTTGCAGCCCAGGCCAATCCACCCTGGACCTTTGGGCCCAGGTACAGTAACCCTCCTTGCCTGAACTCTGGCCCCCACCTCATAAAGTTAGCAGTACTTCCGTTGCCATTGAAACCACTTTCTCCACACCTTTTTTGGCCTCTAAGTTGGCAGTGGTGGGGATGAAAATCTGTTGGACTATCTTAATTATGTGAGGAACTGTGTATTCTTAATTCTGCCTTCCAACATATATGTCCATTGATTTCAATCTGATTGCTCACTAAATAGAAAGCTAATGGATATGGTGACAAAAAACACCACTTTATAACATTAGTTACTTACCACACAACATTTTTTCTCAGCTATAAAAAAAGAATACATAATTTGCTCTCTCTTTTTTTAATGTTGGTTCTTTCATACCCAATTAGTCCATTTAATGGCGAGGCTCAATTGTTCATTCCCAAGAACTATGGATGTCAGACCTCACTTCAGAGATATTTTCAGAAAGTAGAGCAGACCTCCCATCCCAGTGATAATAAAGTGTCATGTCCATTAGTCTTTTCAGATCACAATACATTCAGTTAAATTGACTGAGCTCTCTGAAACAGCACAGAGGCCAGGAACCCTGAAGCAGAAAACTGTGCATTCTCACACTTCTTGCTGAGAAACACTCACCCTGATATAGTGAGAGGGATAGGCACATACAAGGAGCCTTCCATGTATTACCTGTGTGGAGACACATTTGGATGACCGTCTGAGCTCTTCTGATCAAGCTGGATGAGTCTTTGGAGGTGTTGCCGACAAGCATTCTTCTGGTTGGGTTCTTTGGAAGATAATCAGGACCACAGGAAGTTTCTCAGAGAAGGCAAATTTTTGTATTCTATCCAGTAATCTTTTTGTATTTTGTTGTTTGGACATTTATCCCAGTGGGGATCCTATAGAGAGTGTGGGGGAGGAGTCAGAAAGAAAAGAGGGGGAAAGAGGATATTGAGTTGTTTCTGAATAAAGCTTAGTTAAACAAACATAAGGTTACTTTGAGTTTATAAGGGAAGCAGCTATAGAACACAAATGTTATTTCTTCCCACATTCACTGGAGGAAGTGAACTTTGTAGTGAGCCTTGACCATTTTTACACCTGAATGAAACATCAAAATGATGCCCCATTTTGCCATTACTCTAGACTGCAGCAACAGAGGTCAGAGGTAGGTAAATGGTGCCTCCTCTGTGATCTGCTGCTCAAGGTGACTGCTTGATGGCAATGCCAACCTCATAGCAATGTGGACTGCAGGGAATTCAGTCCAAGACATTTTGCTGCATAAGGTGAAGGACAATGACACTCCCACCCCCACACATATTTGCAAGCTGGCACCCCACCCCCACACATTTGCATATTACTCTCTGACCAGGCTGCTAAAGCACTGAAGTATGTAATGCCGCTAGGCCAGGCATACTCTTAGACTATGCCACTAGGCCAGGCAGTTGTGTCAGGAGGGGGAAAGAGGGGAGGAAAGATGCACGGCCCAGTGAGGTAAGGAGGGGGAAATAAGAGCATACAAACATGAGTACAGGCCTCCTGGATCAGGCCCAAGGCCTATCTAGTCCAGCATCCTGTCTCACACAGTGGCCCACCAGATGCCTCCAGGAAGCCCACAGTCAAGAGGTGAGGGCATGCCTTCTCTCCTGCTGTTGCTCCCCTGAAACTGTAATGAACAGCGTGCTCCAGTGAGGAAGGGCAGAAGCAGAAGGCAGCAGGGAGGCCTGTGAAAGGGCATCCATGGTAGCAGGGGGTAGCATTTTCCTCTTCTGCATCCCGCCTTGCACCCGTGCCTGAGGTGACTACTCCCCTACTTCATGGAAGGGCCACTCTGGCTGGATTACAAAGCTTACACCAGGCTCTGTCAATCCTGTAGCATGACTTGAAGCACCCTGTATGTCTAGATGGTAGAGTTCAGAAGCATTGGAATAATTCATGCCCAGTTCCCAAGGGTCAAATAATCAAAATGTGCCTTCAGTAATAAACACAATAATTCATCCGTAGGCCTCCTTAATAAACATAATCTTTCATAAGTGGTCTTCTTAGTAAAATGTCTAGGAACCGCTGCTGTGCATAAAAATTTGGTGCTGAATTTTTGCTAATAGTTTCACATTGGCTTCGTATCCTATTATATGGTGCATACCAGGAACAAATAATTTAAAGTATGGCATTAGTTTTTAAAGCTGAATAGGACTTTGTTTAATTACATTATGCCTAGGAATTAATGACCCGGGCATTAGACAGTTTGTCCAATTCTACTGAAAGAGAGGGAGATTTACCACTACTATACCACTACAGCAACAACAAAACACCCTTTTTCCTGCTTCAGACAATAAGTATATGTGTGTGCCTCTCACGAAGATCGCATCATTGGGTCCTGATCTATCAAAGCCTCTTTCTTTAGATAATTGAAGCAATGGATGTATACCAGTGCAATACAGTAAACACACTACAAAAGAAGAGTGGGTGGTTCTTTTTCTTTCCCCATTACTATTGTTTAATGCATACTCCACTGATGTTTTAAATTGGGTTTTTTTAAAAGTTCTCACAGTTACAGTATTTTTCATTAGCTTTGGTCTGTACACAGATCTGAGGTGAATAGCACTCCAGCATATCCTTAGAATGTAAACAGGTCAGACAAGCATATAATAGACCTTAATAACTAATTTGCCCAGTTGGAGAAAGACATACGTCATACGTGCCAATTAATACCAGGATCCTGCAGCTGTGACAGTGCCAGTGGCACAAAACACTGCATACTTAGTGACCTTTATATCTGTGCTAGGCTTTGATGGTTGAGACTAAACAGGCTTGGGTTTAAAAACATTTGTCTCATTTAATCTGCTTCTAATATGCATATTTCATATATGTAATGCAACCTGATCATGTGCATGTCAGTAAGCTGCATTGAGTTCAATGGGGCTTATTTCCAGGTAAATGTACACAGGATGGCAGCTTTAAAACATTACCAGCCTCACCTGAGCCTTTACAATGATGTGGATTAGGAATATTATAAACATTATGCGCGTTGCTTTTTAAATTATGGAATTTTGTTTCAGGATAACCCTACTGACATCACTAACAACAACAAAAGGAAGCATGATTTGTTTTGAGGTCATCATGCTGTTATTCAAGGCACTAGTTGCATCTCCTGAAATGCAACCATAGTTTAAATTGTGATTGAGGAAGCATCCTTAACAGGTCCCATAGTTCCCTTCTCAGTACCCACAACCATGGCTGTGGCTGTTTTCTTTTTCCAGATCTGAATGCAGTTTGCTCATGGTGAACAACTTACATAAGGCCCTAGTTTACAGTGTGGTATACCTTTAAGCCACCTAATGGCGCAGCGGGGAAGCAACCTGCCTAGAGAGCAGGAGGCTGTTGGTTCAAATCCCCACTGGTGTGTTATGGGAAACTCCTATATCGGGCAGCAGCGATATAGGAAGGTACTGAAAGGCATCATTTCATACTGTGCGGGAGAAGGCAATGGTAAACCACTCCTGTATTCTATCAAGAAAACCACATGGTTCTGTGGTGAGAATCGACACTGACTCAACGGCACAATATTTCCTTTCTTTATACCATTAACCAACCAATTTTTGGAAGGCTAATTTTGGGCTGTAGTGGTATGGATGCCCAGTAACAAAACAGGTCCCTGGCAGAACTCTCACACAAACCATTCACCATGAGTAAACTGTAGTCCAGGCCAGGGGGGAAATGAAGAAGGGGGAAAGGGGGGGGGACCTGTGATGCAAGGAATCACTTTGCAAGGAAACAAATTACCACTTTCTGTCCCTGCTAATTGGGCAAAGAGATACTTTTGGTTCCCTTATATTTAGCAGGGGGGAAACAATGGTCTGTATTTACCAAACATAGCATTGCCCACAGGGTCTGCTGGTGCTGGTGTATCCCTTACATTTCTTTTTATATTGTGAGTCTCTTTGGGACAGGGAACTATCTTTTCATTGCTTTTGCCATGTAAAATGTTTTTGGGTTTTTTTGCTGAAAAGCAGTATATACTGTAAATATTCTACGCAAATAAAATAAAATGTCCTTAACTGATTTGAAACAGAGAACGTTCACTAGTGTTTCTTGGAACAAAACCTCCTCTTTCTGCATTGTTGGAGGAGAACATTAAAAGACAAAAAACCACTCCAGATGTAGCATTTTCGGAAAGAGTTAGAATTTATATGCTGTGCATGAGAATGCTTATTAATACTGACTAGTTTAAATCAAATTTGCATAAGAGATATATAATAACAAAAGTGTTATCCCTGAACCATATGAGGAGAGGTAGGCCTGTTTTAAGTAATAATAATAATACTGAGGCTTAAATCGTCCAAACAATGCTTTGCTTTGTTAAGTGATAGGGCAAACTCAGATTGAAATCATTTGACAGGAAGTTTCTGTGTCACTTTTATGCTTAAGGGAAAATCTGAGTGAGGTGGAAATGACATGATGAGATTATGATGAATGAGACTACAGATCTTACCCAAACAAAATTACCCCTCGAATTTGATTGAGAGGTTGAGCACACCCCATGTAAAACCAATCTTTTCGTGTATGTATGTATGTATTTGGGGGGGAGGTGTCTCTTGAAACATGGGAACAATCTGAATGATGTATGTTTGTTGGCAAGGGATTGCTATTCAGCTGTTGGGTGTGTAGGAAGCAGCAGCGTGCGTAGCCGGCCTGGCACAAGAAGAAAGGAGCAGGCTGCTAGGTCCCACCCATTCCAACATATCCCTATCCCGAGCTGTCAGCAGCTTCCAACCAGCTGAGTGATCCACCCTCCCTCGCTGCCAGTAGCCATCCTCCTTCTCCAACTTCCGGCTTCTGCTATCATCCACTTCTTCCTACTAGAGCTGCCCGGCGCCCGCGCCTATTTCTATCTCAACCCGTGCGCTATTTGCGTTAGCTGCTCCTGGCCTCTGTTATAAAAGGCCGGCTGGCCAGATAATGTCGCTACGAGAACAGCTTGTCAGTCGCAGAAGCAGCAATTCTTGCGCAGTAGCTTCACCCCCGCCATCTTTGATTAGGGCAAAATCTCCTCGGTTTCTCCAGCTGCCACTTAAGTCTGCACTGAAAACCGTAACCTGTCCTGTTAAGGGCTTGGCGGGAAACCAGATGAGTAAAACCATGTCTACGTCGGAAAGCCCCGCACGCACCGAATGATTTTTATTTCATACGGGCCGAGCGTTACATATATTTTAAGGTGGAGGAAAACGCCCAAAACAAACATGGTGGGAACAACCTTCACCGCTTCTAGAGAAAGGCGGTGGCGGGCAAGGCTTTAAAAAAAAAAAAGTGGAATGAGGGGGTAGGTAGATTCTCGCGACATCTCAGGCGAGGCCGGAAGAGGCTGCGGACGGGGAGTAAGTGAAGTCCACCCGCCCGCTCGGCCTTTCATTAGTACGTGTGCGTAGGTGTCGCTTGGCTGCTTGGTGGTTACGCCGAGAAATCAGCGTAGGGGGCTTTGGAGAATCGGTAGGGCGGCGATAGTAGTAGTAGAAGCACCGTCAGGCGAGGGAGGGAGCAGCTCGCTCCGTGCCGCCACGGCTGAGGGGGAGGAACGTCAGCAATAACAGCCGCCGCCGCCGCCGCCAGCACCATGGGTGAGTCTCCATCCCGGGCTCTTCCGCCGCCGTTGTCCGGGGGTGGGGGAGAAAGGAGAAGATTGAGGTACCGGCTTGGAGCGGAGGGCGGGCGGTGACAGTTGGGGAGGGAAGACTGCCCTTGTCCCCTCTCTGTGACACCGTCCGTCTCCCGCGCGCGCGCTCTCTCCCCCCCCGCCCGCCGGTTTCCGTGACGGAGGCGCTAACGGGGGCCATGCTTCACTCGCTCGCGCTTCCTGCGAGTCCCTCACGGAGGGGGCTGAGCACGCGCCACCCGCCCAGACAGCTGAGACCAGAAGCCGCGCTGAGCGGAAGGGAAAAGCCGCCTCCCGCCAGGAATCCCGTTTTCTGAGGGAGTCGAAGCTTAGATCCTGCTGCAGGGAGACACCCTGGCCGCGCTCCCCCCGCCCCTGAACTCCTCATAACTCCCGGGTTGGAGCTCGCTTCCTTTCGTAGCCTCCCCCCATTTCCTTCTACGTTTAAAGACACCTCCTTTCGTTTCAACACCCCCCCTTTCTAGCATTATATTTTCAAGCCCCCCCCTTTCCCCCCCTCTTTTCTTTTTGCAGCGCTTTCGGCTTCAGCCTGGTTGAGTTCTCTCATCCTCATTGCGAGAAATGCTGGCTGCAGCCTCACCGCGCGCGCACACTCCCAATTTCCTGCGTCGTCTTTTACGGCGAGCTTCTTGCCTTCCCGCCCCCCCCCCCCGCTTCCTTTTTTTTGGGGGGGGCGCCTCATGCTATAAAACAAAAACGCTTCAAAACGAAGGTCCTTCATTCTTATTTCTCTTTCCACACACCTCTTCTCCCCACCATATTGAGCCCCAAATTTGGGATGGATGAAATTTGCTAGTGGAATTGAAACAGCCTTGACAAAATATAATATACAAGAGACAAGCGGGAGGGAGCAGAACATCTCGGAACAGTTAAAGGAATGAAGGTATATCTGACAGCATAAGGTGATTGGGCATACTGCAATTGGTTCTTTTAGTTAGTCTTGGTTTGCTGTAAATAAAGCTGTTGTAATTTGACAGTTTTATTTGGGAGGGAAGCTCTTAAATCTCAAATATAGTTGAGCCTGGGAATGTGTGTTGTGGTTGCACCCTGAAGAGCATTGTGTATGTGGGTGTATCCATGTTACATATTTGAATCAATTGAAAATGTGGTACTCCTAAATTCATCTACTCACCATGGTGGTTTTATATACTCTTCTTCTCAAAGACAATTGTAAATGTTATAGATTGTTCATTTTTATCTTTTAAAACTCACATACAATTTGAAAAAACATTCATATCTAAAATAGGGTAAAAGTGTTTGCTTCATAAGACTGTGATTTAGTGCTTGGTTTCCTAATCCTAGAGGATCCACATATGGTATATCTTCAACATTGCATTAGGGATTCCTGTTGAAACTATAGATGAATCTTAAGATTATTTGAAAACTTTATATGTATTAATCTTCGCAATTGCTCTTCCTGAGGCTATTTGTAGAGGTCATGCCTAAAAGATCCTGTCTACAAGTCTCTGTACACCTAGGATGTTTTAAGCCCTTAAACACTAGTAAGATATAAAGCCTGGTCCTGTGCATTTTTAGTTGAAAGCAAATCTTGAATTCAGCAGCACTTATTCTTTGTAACTGTGCATAGGATTGCAGCCTGTGTCTTTAATGCCGTAGTCCTATGCACACTCACCATGATGTAATCATAGTGGGATTGACTTCCACATAGGATTATACTTTAAAAAAAAAAAAAGTTATTTACCAGAGTATTTTGACAGCATAGCCATTGAAACTTATGGTATAGAAAAAGATTTCCATTGTATGGTTTTAGAACTATAGCTTCAATAATTTTTTCACCAGAAAGTTCCTGACTTTTGTGTTCTGGTGTTTACCTTTGCCTATCCGTCTCTTTCTGCTTGGTGCTTTGCCCTAAAGACAATTGTAAATGTTATAGATTAGGCTACAGTTGTAGTTGCAAGATTGGTCATAAAGCATCTCATGTTAGTGGAACAGTTCTTTCAAAGCAGGCTTTGCTGTCAAACTCATGGATGAATTGGAACAAATTAGAAATTAGAACACAAACATTGCTTCTGATCAGCCCTCTCCATTAGAATACCTGTGGATATACTTCATAATTCCAGTCACAGGAATGAAATGAGGGATAGGGGAAGTGCTGAGGAATTGGCCTTTCAAATGGTATAGCATCACATCTGTGTTCTCATAACAGACATCAGCCCCCCCGTACTGTGTGTTCAAAAGCATACACAGGTATTTCTTGTGGTAGTCTTTGCATGCAATGTATGAAGAATGGTCAAACCCCCGAATGTAATTCTGTACAGAACTGGCTTTCTGCAGCTGTGATGTTCTTTTTTTTAAAAAAAGGGCAGGCAACTTCCAGATTTAGTTAAGACTAAATACCAATGGAATCAATGGGGCAAGTTAGTCATGAGTAAAGGTAGGGAATGCCATCAAGTTGGTGTTGACTCCTGGCTAGGGATGTGCATGGAACTGGCGAGGGGGATGGCTTTAAGGGTGGGGCTGGGTGCACTTACCTCCCCCCCGCTGCGTTTCCCCAGCCGGTTCGCGAGCCCTTAAGAGCCTGTCGGGGCGGCAGCATACCCCCCCTTGAGAGGAGAGCTGGTCTTGTGGTAGCAAGCATGACTTGTCCCCTTAGCTAAGCAGGGTCTGCCCTGGTTGCATATGAAAAGGAGACTAGAAGTGTGAGCACTAAAAGATATTCCCCTCGGGATGAAGCCGCTCTGGGAAGAGCAGAAGGTTTCAAGTTCCCTCTCTGGCTTCTCCAAGATAGGGCTGAGAGAGATTCCTGCCTGCAACCTTGGAGAAGCCGCTGCCAGTCTGTGAAGACAATACTGAACTAGATAGACCAGTGGTCTGACTCAGTATATGGCAGCTTCCTATGTTCCCTGCTGCTCCGTGCCACCATTTACTAGATGTACCCGGAAGTAGGAATGTTGACTGCATGTCGCTCACTCATGCTTGTCGCACACGTGCACCAGACTTGCGCACATGTGAGTGTGACGTGAGCGAGTGACGTGTGCAGTTGTTGTTCCTACCTCCGGGTACATCCAGTAAATGGCTGCATGGGGCGGCATGGAGGTACGCTGCCATCCCGAAGGGCTCTGAAGGACCCGCATGCTGGCGGGGGAAACATGGTGGGGGGGTGAGTGCACCCGCCCCTGCCCTTAAAGCCAGCCACCTCCCACATACCTTTGAGCTGGTGGGGATTCAAACTGGTTCGGAGGCCCGTTAAAGGGCCTTTGAACTGGTTCATGCACATCCCTACTCCTGGCAACCACAGAGCCCTGTAGTTCTCTTTGGTAAAATACAGAAGGGGTTTACCATTGCTGCCTTCTGCGCAGTATGCAATTATGCCTTTCAGCATCTTCCTACATCGCTGCTGCCCAGTATAGGTACCAGCGGGGATTTGAACTGGCAACTTCTGGCTTGCTAGTCAAGTCATTTCCCACTGCACCATTAAGTGGCTTAGTGAGTTAGGGACATGAGTAAGTCCCATTAATTTCAGTGAAAGTTAATCTGGATACTGTCTCTAGTGTCTTAGAGCAATTGTTAAATTATCATGCTGGATCATGCTTCTTTGGGAGAGTCATGTCAACTTTCTTGTTAAACTAGCACTTGATAATTCATCCCTGGACATACTAATGTGGGTTAGTCAGCTTGATGGAGTGTCAAAACCAGTTTTTTGCAATTCTTAATTTGTATTAAGCATGTTCATTGTGGATTATTGGAACACTAGTATGGGCTTAACTTTAAAACCTTTTGATGTGGTTGTCGGAGATGTGAGTGTCGAGCACTGACTTTGTCCTGCTAAAGCAGTGAACTTGGTATAGGGTTATGAGTAGCAGATGGGCATATCTGTGTTCGATAGAAGTATCAAGACTGTGATGTGGTGGAAAAAGTGCTGTCCTTTAAAAGGATTTGAAAGCCATGTAGTTTTTCTGGTGTACACCATGAGATTCAGGAACAGAGTTTGTGTTCATTCTGACTTCAAAGACAAGGAGTGTATGTTGAGCCATCCCAGATGGCTCGACCAGTTGCTTTTCTCCTACCCCATCTACCTGATAGCTGACTAATATTTGTGATTGTGGATTCAGCTGAGCACAAATAGAAGATCAGAAGTGTTTGATGGTGTGATTGTATTGGCAGATGATCAGAACATGTAAAAACATATACGCCTGGCATATCGAAGTACTGGGGGAAAGGAAGAGAGGCATTAGATCAGCTAGTCTCTTCTCTAGGACATAGAAATATTATACTGCCTGCTAGCCTTTGCATTCATTCAGCATGGCCCCCTCAGGCTTATCCAAGCAAAGCAAATGTGAAAGGGTGTGTGTCTTCTCAGAGACCTTGGCACATATCACCATGCGCTCTTGTTCCTCAGAGAAATCTTGGCAGGGGTTTCAAATGCCTTCAAGCATCCAAGTAAAGCAAGGATGCAAGTACCTATCCAAAGCAAAAGTATGAAACGGGTGGGAGTTTTCTTAAAACTCCTGGCATATCTGCCTGAAATGGTTGTGACAAGGGTTGACCATCAACTCTAAGAAAGTTGTACCATGCTTGAAAGTTTCATTCCATCCTGACTTGTAGTAATAACTTTATAGAGGTTTTGTTGCAATTCAGGCTGTGGTGATGAAGGGAAGAGTGGATTTGAGGTAATACCATCCAACAAGCAATATGCCATGTGAGGCTGCTGATCATGTTTGAGTGTTTTTGTCACTGTCACACAGTATTTGAATGATTTTATTTGGAATTTTGTGTCATGAATAACAAACAGTACTGTGTTAAGGAAATACAAACAGAGGAAAGGAATAAATGGAAGGAGGACATGCTCTCAGCTACTGCCTGTGGGCTTCCCAGTGGTACTTGGTAGGTCATTGAGTGAAACAGGACACTAGACTAGATGGGCCTTGGGCCTGATCCAGCAGTGCTGTTACATTCTTAACTTGCATCCAGTGAGGAAACACTTTCCCTTCGCCTTCTGGGGCATGTGGATGAAGCCTTAAAAATCCTCCCTTTTGTTTAGTGCGGCATGATCAATGAGTGAATTCATTTCCATACTGGAAATATGGAATATTGGGTTGGAAAGAACACCATAGAGCTTTTGTAACTGCCCCTCTTTAAAGAGTCCGGAGATGCAGCCATGATAGTGCTTATCCAACCATCAGTGTTCTCTCTAAGATGTGCACATGAGCTCACATACTTTTTGATGGCCGCTCAGTTAATTTTAGATCCTGCTCAGGTTGAATCAGGAAGGTCCCATTCTGAATGCACATGCGCACACACTACCTTGATCCTGCTGCCCAGAACAAAACTGATTCCACACACTGATGAAAAAAATTAGAGAGAACACTGCCAACTATGGGAAGAAGATTGTTGTAGCTGGGGAGGAGATAAGCCACATGCCTAAGGGTTGTTGCTACTTTTCCTAGGCAGTTAGTTCTGACAACTAGTTAACTGTATCTCTGTGCTTTATATTAGAGTTATTTTAAAAATATGGTCAATGTCCATAGTTTAGTGTATGAACATTATAATCATATAAACAAAAAAATATATAAGGTGAAACTGGAAATTCAGCTTATTTGTTCATTCTAAGATATTCTTAAACTATCTCCTGGAAGATCGCAATTTATGACCAGTATTTGTTGCAAGATGGGTGATTTTTGAAAATAAAAATCAAATTTAAAAAACACACACTATAGATAAAATATTAAATTCCCAATTTTAATGTTAAAAATATGTTTAAAATGTAAATCTCATCACAAACATACTGCATGAACACTTAAAGTTTCCTAAAATGAATATCATGTACATTGAGCTGCCAATCAAATATAGGAATTCATTTCAATTTCATCTCATGAAAATGGCTCTAGTGTGACTAGCAATGCACAGCAACTACTAGCTCTTGCTTTTGGAACTTTCTGGACTTTCAATTTCTGTTTCTAAGCCTGTGCAAATAATACAAGCTGAGTAGTAGAGTGGTTTTGTGGTGAAGCTGGATCAAGGTAGAAGGCAGAGATACAATATAGGAAAGGAGGTGAAGAAGAAAAACGGTGGTGGTGGTGGGGAGGTAAGGCATTGTTCAGTACACAGCTTCCTGTATTGCCCCACATTTTGCTACCAAAAAATTGTCATAGCTTCTTGGTGTAAGATACTTCTTATTAGGAGATAGTTTGAAGAAATGCCTTCAAAAGGCCAACTATGGGCCTATCCCAGGTGGCCTCTAAACCGACGCATGTTGCTGGTCACATGCTTGATCTGGTCTTTTACGCTGCTCATGGTAGTATTCTGTGATTTTCCCATTGTCATGGATGGACCATCATCTAATTATGGTTGGACTCACAATCACGTCCCACCTCGAGGGTCCTATTAGGATGGTCCGCCTGAGAAGGTTATTGGATCCAATAGGAATTCAAGAAGCATTAGAAGGATTTGGTGTTGGCTCTGTCAGTGATTCTGTTGATGTCCTGGTGGAGAATTGGAACAACAAACTCACTAGGGCAGTAGACATGATCACTCCTAAGCATCCTCTCGGACCTGCTTCAAAACTGGCCCCTTGGTATATGGAAGACCTACAGGAGCTGAAACGGCAAGTTAGACTGGTGCACAAGTGGAGAGACTCTATTCAAGTCTGTTCTTTGAATAGATTTGGCTGCATCTTGCTGGGAACAGGAAGTTCCTTGTTCCCAGAAGCCTTTGGGCAGCATCGGGAAAGAAATGGCATCAGAGCATGTGCGTGCATCATCTTGAGTGTTCATTGTTGCTGAACACTCAAGATAGTGTCCGCACATGCCATTTCTTTCCTGATGCTTCCCAAAGGCTTCTAGGAACAAGGAACTTCCTGTTTCCCAGAAAGATACAGCTGTGCAAATAGAGGGCCTGGCTGCTGAGCACAAACAGCGCTGCTTTGGGGCAGCAGAGGAGCAAGGGGGAGGCAGGTAAGACCTACCTTCCTCCTTTGAAAGCAAATAGAGGGCCTGGCTACTGAGCACAAACAGCGCTGCTTGGGGGCAGCAGAGGAGCAAGGGGGAGGCAGGTAAGACCTACCTTCCTCCTTTGAAAGCAAATAGAGGGCCTGGCTACTGAGCACAAACAGCGCTGCTTGGGGGCAGCAGAGGAGCAAGGGAGGGGCAGGTAAGACCTACCTTCCTCCTTTGAAAGTGCCTGCTCTCTGCCCCACCCATCCCTGGATGTGCACGAAACGCTTGGTGCACATCCTTGCTTTAGACCTCTTCTGAAGAAGGCTGCACTGAATCCCTCAGAGTTAAGCAGCTATGGGCCTGTCTCCAACCTTTCATGGTTGGGCAAGGTAATTGAGAATATGGTAGCCTCTCAGCGCCAGATAGTCTTGGAGGAAACTTTATTATCTAGACCCATTTCAGACTGGTTTTTGGATGGGTTATGGGGCGGAGACTGCCCTCATTGGCCTGATGGATAATCTCCAACAAGGAATTGACAGAGCGAGTGTGACTCCACTCCTACTTCTCGGGCAGATTTCAGATGGTGTTGTTTGGAGACTGTTCTTCAAAAAGTGATCTTTTATATGGTGTCCCCCAGGGCTCCATACTTTCTCCAATGCTGTTTAACATCTATATGAAACCACTGGGAAAGATGATCAGGAGATCTGGTAGAGGATGTTATCAATATGCCAGTGACACTATTTCTCCATGTCAGCATCATCAGGAAAAGGCATAACCTCCTTAAATGCCTGTCTGGAGGCAGTGATGGACTGGATGAGAGATAACAAACAGACTGCATCCAGATAAGATGGAGGTACTTATTGTGTCAGGTTGGAAATCGGGAGATTATTTTGATCTGCTTGTTCTGGATGGGGTCACACTTGCCCATAAGGAATAGGTATGCAGTCTAGGAGTGCTTCTGGATCTAAACTTCTCCGTGGTTTCTCAGGTTGAGGTGGTGGCCAGAGGTTCTTTCTGTCAGCTTCGGTTGATATGCCAACTCTGTCCATTTATCTCTCTTGAGATAAATGTCATCAGGACAGTAGTACATATGCTGGTAACCTCTAGACTTGACTATTGCAATGCACTCTTTGTGGGGCTGCCTTTGCACATAGTCCAGAAACTGCAGTTGGTACAGAATGCAGCAGCCAGGTTGGTCTTCGGGTCATCTCGAAGAGACCATATATACTCTGTTAGCCACTGCTTTTTGCATTTTATATATTTCATATTTTATATACTCATAATTCTTTGAATATGGCTAATTACAAAAAGTTTTAATAATCTTACAGCTGCCTTCTTTTCCAAGGTGTAGCAGCTCTATAGTATTATAATACAGCATATAGCATTCCAAAGCACAGTAATAGTAGTAGAGTCAGCTTCTCAAGGTAAGGGCACAGCTGGTTACCAAAGCTGGTAAAAGGCATTCTTTGTTTCTGTCACCACTTGACTACCCAGTAATAAGGCTGGATCCCAGAACACCTCCAGACAGTAAGGTTGATGTTTAAGGTGGTGACTTCACACCTGTCCAAAACAATCTGGGCAGCTACTTCTAAATGCTTGGCACCCACAAACACCAGTTTCTAAATTATTGGACAACACCTCCCCCCACCCACCAGTTTATTGATGTTTATGGACTGAAGTTTATAAAATGTGTCTCTTACAGAATGCCCTGCCAAGGGCTGCTGAAGATGGAAGCCATCTTGAAACGTAACAGATGTATGTAGTAAAGTTCTAAAAAGTGCTTTAAGACCACATCCTCTTCAGTTTACCCACAAAGACAAATAACCTGGCTTATTTGAAAATGTCATGTACTATGCTTGTGGTCTCTCATTTTGACAGAAGTTTTATACTTTGTTAATACACGCAGCGGACCTGGATACAAAAAGTATATTTTGATGGAACATGAATCCCTGTTATCTGGAGATTGTTGTGCTCTGTAATCATTTTGACAATCTAAATATTTGCGAATTGATTCTAGTGTGCTAGTTTTCAGTGGCTGCTACTCAGCAGCAGATTCAAGCTTTGTACCAGGCAGAAGGTTACAGAAACCCTTTTTATTCTGGTCTAAAATCTGTGTAACTTTCTGGGTCTAAGAATCAGCTGGAACACCAGCTGAGTATGCCAAGGATAGTTGTGAAATATCTGTCCTAGATAAGCTCCAGGAGCAGATGTTGTTCTGAGCTTGGTGAACCAAGCCAGAGCTCTTGCCCTTAGAGGAAAAGACAATTGACTGGGATGCGGACACCCTAAGCCAGGGCTCAATGAATCCCAGGCACCAACTGGTCATGGCATCTGAGCCAGATAATGGACTCATGCAGTCAGGAGGGAGCAAGCAAGGCAGGGGAGGGTTGCTCCTTCCTGCTTACATCTGTCCATTGCCTGTCTCAGGCAGGCAATGGACTGATGTAAGCAGGAGTGGGAAGCAAGCTGCTTATTCTTCCTCTAGCTCATGTTTGCAGTCACTCGGTGGTGGTTCTTCTTGCCTTGTAGACATATGCAAACTAAACTGCCCAGAGTTATTAGTTTACGTTAGGCAGTATAAAAATGTAACAAATACAATAAAATATCATCACTTCCTGTTAAGAAATGGCTCGGGATGGGTGGGGAGGGCGGGGAATGGAATCCATGTTAACTTGTTGCATGATGGCTTCTGGCCCTAGGAGCAGTACTCTTATCATTTCCTCTTTCATGGGCCCCATGGATCAGAAGAGTAATTTCCCTTGAGAGCCAATCACATTGATGCAGTGTTGGTGGTGCAGGAAATCTCACAGCCCACCTGCTTTCCTCCCCTGCTCTTAAGACCCATGTCTTATGCATTTCTACTTACACCCTCCCCCAGTCAACTAAGTTTGAGCTAACTACACTCTAATATCCTTTGCATAACCTGCAATGTTCCCATTTTCTCGCACTGCAACTTAGCCCCTCCTTGATAGATCGCTGACCTAGATTAGTTCCTTACAGGGCAGGATGGAAAATTATTTACTTCTACCATATACGTGGAGATGAGGAGAGAATGAGCAGCCTTGAGAACACTGTGGTTGATGGCGGTCTTGGTTGGACTGGGACCCCATTGTATATATATCTGCTTGTATAAGGAGAGGGAGAGTGGGGAGATCCTAGCCCTTTCAGAAGCGGGCAAAGGGCTGTTTGTATCTTTCAAACAATATTTAGACTTGGAAAACCTTAATTACTGCCCAGACAGCAGCTCAGTTGCTTGAGGGATGATGTGACACATGGTTCTGTGTGGAGAAGAAAAATGAACAGGTTGTGAGATTTCCAGTAGCAGCACAAAACACAGATCAGTATGATTGACACTCAGATAATATTGCAGGAGGAAATGGACAGAGAGCCAGAAGCTGTCTTTTAGTGAGCCAAGTGCAACCTGGATTCTCTCCCTCTCATCATTTCATAACAGGAAGTGCCCTATATCTGCAGGACTGGCCAATAGGACTGAATGACTGCAATGGATGGATGGAAGCGAGGAGGATCCATCCCTGCCTTGCTTGCCATTTCCTGCTGGTGTCTAATTAAAAAATCTGAAAAAGCAATTAAAAAAAATTCACTTGAAATGCCTTTTTAATTGCTGTATAAATGTAACAAGTAAAACAATGTGAGCTCTCTACAGACAGCCTATTAAGGAGAATGAAAGTTTGCTGTGTGGGGTCAAGATAATGTTTTCTGTCTCCCAACCTCTGTGTGTGTAGTCCATATGCACATAGGCTCTGTACAGAAGATCAGAAGAATTAGCACAGATTGGCAGCCTGTAGACATAGTCCTGCCCCTACATTGTTTCTCCTGGCTAGATCATTTGCAAAGAACTACAGGAACTTTACAAACTATAATGATCCCCCCAAACCCAATGTTTTGAACCTTGGATGAATGCAGTATTGTTTGAGGTCCACTGAGAAAATTAGGCTGGGTCCTAGCTCTAAAAAGAAAACTGTCAAGGTCCGCCTTAAGCTACTGATGGCTTCATTAGAGAAGTAAAATGTCCAGAAACATTGAACCTATGAAAAAAATTGAAATTTTTACAATACATTAGATAGATGTATCATATTTAACCTTTACTGTTTTAAAGATACACAATGGCTTATGTACAGCTTAGTTAGAGTGCAGAATTTCCCTTTAAAATAAAAACAAAAACCCTAAGGCTTTTATACTTTTAAAAAGTCATAAGTATTCTAAACAGTATCCAAGAAGTTGAAGTATCTGGGCATGTCTTATACTTTGCCAGTTGAAAATAAGTACCATCAGCTCTGTAGTAACTAAAAGGCAACTCTTCTTATCTGAAATTAGAAAGTCTTCCTCACTCAGCATTATCTAGACTAAAAGTAGAAGCATCCCATTAACTTCTAAGTTCACTTATTAACAGTTAACAACATTGTTCAAATGGTGTGTGTGTGTGTGTGTGTGTGTGTGTGTGTGTGTGTGTGTGTGTATATAGAAAGATAGTCTCATTTACTTTTGGTCAGATACGTTTGAAACAATACAAATGTCTAAAAATTTATCAGAGGCAAAAGTGGGGTGAAGGGGCATACCATAGCACCAACCCCCCTTTCAAACTGTCTTTAGTTCTTTGAAAAACCTGTTAGGCTGACATGCCTAACAGATTGTTGTATCAACTAGCAGTAAATGTGAATTTTTAGTTAAAGTGTAAAACACGAACCGAGGTGAGAGAATACATCTGATGTGAACCAGGGCCAATTCAGGAGAACAGTATCTCTCCACCATTCTCTAAATCAGGCCTGTCCTCCTGCAGATGTTGGACTATAACTCCCATCATCCCTGACTACTGGCCACTGTGGCTGAGGAGGATGGGAGTGTAGTTCAATAACAGTTGGAGGGTCAAAGTTGTGCAGCTCTCCTCTGAATCAAAGAGGAAGACTGGCAACAATCCACAAACAACGAAGGGCCTTAGGCCTGTGTGTTCTCTAGTAGGTGACAGTGTGCCCTTTGAGGGTGGAAATACATCTGGGGGTTGAGTTCTAACTATAGTACCCAGAATTATAATTGTAATTATCAACTATTTGTCTTTTTAAAAAATACTGAAAGTTAACATTTTGAAATGGCAATAATCAATAAGTGGGAACAGTATTTTGAATTCATGCCTTGTAAAGCATTTCATGTTCTAAGAGATCATGAGTAGCTAGAATCAGAATCAGAATCAATTTTATTACAGCCTCAAGCCAACCAGGAAGAAAACAGTAGGAAAACATACAGCAGTACAATAAATATCAGTAAGAATATCAAAAATATAGAAACAAACATGCAGATAAAACTAAAATACATTATTAAAAAACCATGGCAGGATGTCTGTCTCAAAGCCCCATAAATGAACCTAGCCACTATCCTAGTGACTATAAGTGAGCAGCTATGATGGGAAAAAGAGTAGGAGACACCTCCCCCATTTCTCCCAGATTTTCCATCTCTGGCCTTTCTGGAGAAAGCACCCCCACCCACCCCGAATTTTAAATAAAAGCCAGGAGGTTCCTTTATTAGACCTGAACCATAATATTTGAGGATGTAACTTGTACATCTGTTTGGTTCTGTTATAAAATTTTGTCCAGCATTGTACTATTCCTTATGGTGAACCTATGAATGAGAGAATATTAAGTTTGGTGCTTGATATTTGTGTTGTGAATTCCACTGTAATCATTGGTGGTTCCTCTTCCATTCCTTCCTCTAGGACATAATAAATTAAATTAGTTGGAGGTGTAACTCTTTATAAAAAACAGTATAGTTAACTTGATGCATGCATTTGTATGGATGCCTCTGGGCTCATACAAATGCATTTGTACCTAGCAAATGTGCAGTGTTTAAGCATGTTTGTCCCACTGAGTTCAGTGGGACTAGCTTCCTAGTACAGCATGTCTACTTAGGTTTGTAGTCTTAGAAGTCTAGCATGAATAGAAGAATTAGAATCCTGCTTCAATTCAGTATGGTTTGAGTGTTGTCCCTATACTTGCAGAACTGCATTCATAGGTGTTTCACTGGCAGATTTTTGTTTATATGGTAGCTTCACAGACTGGTTTGAGGATGACAGTATTTTAGAGCTGCTTTTCTAGTTAGTATGTAACTGAGAAGTACTGAATTGCATACTACTGTTGAAAAAGTTTGTGCTCATCCTCTTTGGTTTAACTTACTGGCTGTCCTTACTAAATGCCATGGCCCAGAGTAGAAATTAAAATGTTAAAATATAGATTAAAAATGTTCTGTAACATCTTGATCTGACTTTTTAATAAGCAAATATGGAAACAAGGCAAAAATGGATTACTGACCTGTAGCTTATATATGGCTGGTGCCTCTTATTTTAATTCTCCATATTTTTATGATGGCTCTGGTACAAAACGTCCAAACACCTGTTTCTGGCAATCTGTCCAGTATCCAAAGGTCTCTGGTTAATTCACACATTTATTTATTGATCATATTTATATACCACCTAGTGTGTATCTAGGTGATGTACATAATTTAAAATATAACAAATATTAAAAACCAATAGAACAATTCCACAAAATAAAAAGTTAATTTAAAATTTAATATAAAGCCTGAGAAATCAGGTGCATTTTGAGGGCCTGAAACATGAAGATCATATATGTGATTAAAACATGGTGAATCAACCATATTTTATTCTCTGGAAATGAAGACAGTATTACAAAGAGACTATGTATTCTTGTTGGCTTAAATGCTTAAGATATGATCTTCAGCTAAATTTAATAGAAGTACGTCTGGTAATCTAGACTGTTGAGGAACTATAGAGCAGTATCGATATGCACAGCATAAAAGGGTTAAGTAGATCCATATTGCAGACGGCCTACCACTTCTGAGGCTTCAAGTAGCTTTTTGTGTGTGTGTGCTTGTGCTCTGCTGCATTCGGTAATCTTGCACTGAAGTAGTCTTTCTGTCTATAGCATTTGTGCCTAGCAGCTGTGACCCTTGACTGCTGTTTTAGTCTTTGCTCCATGTTTCTGCTATCACCAAGATCTAGGCACTTTTTTGCCAAGTTGGGCACTGATTGTTCAGAGGGATGTTTGAATGAGAATAGCAGTTGCTTCTGCATAGTGCATATTCTCCATATGCTGTCAACATAGACTAGCCTCTAGACTGGCAACAATATGAGATATGGAAAGGGTGGCTGCAGTGGGAGGGAGGGAATTCAAATAAAATTGATGGTGAGAGGAAGGAACTTGGTGCTGACAGAGTGTTAGCTTGCTGCCCATATTCACTGTACTGATTCACATTAGGAATGTCGTAGTTGGTTAAAGCTAGCCAGGCATTTGCTGTTTTCTGCATCCCAATCTGTAATTCAACTAGTTGGTGGATGGTGGGCAGGAGAGGTAGGAGATTTGCTGGATATTTCTTAACACAGGATATATTCAAATGGGGCTTTAAGGTACCGTACTGCTTATGAGTAGAAATTTAGGCTTACAGATTATTTTCCTGCTCTTTAAGGCAAGGTGGCCAGTGGTGCTGAGACTGGTGAAGAACAGAACACAAATACCAGGGCAGGAGTATACTGCTGCAACACTGCTCTGTGTTGTACTTGTGCCTTTACCTTGTGCTAATACTTGGTGGGACTGCACTTTTTGGACTAGTGGATGCCATTTTTGCTTCAGAACTAGTGTCTCTTGACAGTCAATTGTATTCTATTGTCTCATCAGACAGGGTATATTGGTGTTCTTCATTGTAAGGCCAACTATGATTGGTCTATATGAACTCTGGTCTATTGACTGCAATAAACTATTACTTACTTTGTAAGGGCCTTTGGTGGCCCCATCAATCCTAAGTGCAGCTCCCTGTTGGTTGGTCCTGTGTGAACCTATTGACACAGTATCCCTAGCACCATGTGGAAATAACCATTCCAAAGCCAGAGTACAGTGACTGACACCAAAGCCCTTGCCTATGCCTCACGGGTTTTAAGAGGGCAGATTCTGGGACTGAGAGAAAAGGAAACAAGAATTCTACTCTTAGTTGCCAGTTGCCTCTAGTCATCTTAGCTAAGGGTTGTTAAGCAGCACACACATTCTGTAGCCATATTTCTCATCTATCAAATCCCCTTGAAGGATTGGAATTTTCATAGGTATCCAGGACATCACCTCATTTGGAGTCCCTCCCACTCTCACCCCAGGGCTAGCTATTCTGGACCTAGGACTCCATTCTCACACTTGGGCTCTCTGCAGAAGCCATACTGCGAATCTAGCCTCACAACATCCCACTCCTTCCTCACTTGCCAATTAATCCTCTGCATTCCTTAATCATTCATTCAATTTCTATACCGTCCTTCCAAAAATGGCTTAGGGCAGTTTACACAGAGAAATATAAATAAATAAGATGGCTCCTTGTCCCCAAAGGGCTCACAATCTAAAAAGAATCATAAGATAGCACCAGCAACAGTCACTGGAGATACTGTGCTGGGAGTGGCTAATAGAGGCTAATATTGATCACTATTATGGCTAATAGTGATCTCCATTATTTTTCCAAGCAAAAAAACCTCTTCAGTGCCAGTCATTTCCCACTGTGCTCACCTCCGATATTGTTCTATTCTACAATCCTTGTCTTCTTGGTTCCATGTAATATTCTAATTTTCTGGGATTGTGGATTTGGGGTTTTCATGAGCTGTACGCCATGATCATCACAGTTATAACAAATTAAGGCTTGACTTATCTCGCTTTGCATGTAATGCGTCTGTCTCATATATCAGTTTAACCTTTTAATTTGCATTACTGAAATTAATGGACTTTTGCACAATATTCTAATTTTCCGAGTTTCACCTGTAAATGGGTTGCCTGTAATCAATCTCTCTCTCTCTCTCTCTCTCTCTCTCTCTCTCTCTCTCTCTCTCTCTCTTTCTCTCTGGTCTTCTGATACTGCCACCTCAAAGGTGAATGGGAGTTTCTGTTTTAAATGGTAGTTACTGGCATAGCCAGTATTCAGATGCAATCACACACCATGGTTGCTTTGTTACCAGAACAAGCTGTTTTGAGCTTCAGGCTTGTTGAACCATATTTAGTTTTATTTATTTACATTTTATATCCTACTCTTCCTCCACGGAGCCCAGAGCGGTGTACTACATACTTAGGTTTCTCTTCACAACAACCCTGTGAAGTAGGTTAGGCTAAGGGAGAAGTGACTGGCCCAGAGTCACCCAGCAAGTATCATGGTTGAATGGGGATTTGAACTCGGGTCTCCCCGGTCCTAGTCCAGCACTCTAACCACTACACCACACTGGCTCCATATATGCTTCATGCTGTGAAAAAGACTATCCTACACTTCCTTGAGCCACCTTAAGTGGCGCAGCAGGGAAATTCTTGACTAACAAGCAGAAGGCTGCCAGTTTGAATTCCTGCTGGTATGTTTCCTAGACGATGGGAAACACCAATATCGGGCAGCAGCGGTATAGGAAGATGCTGAAAGGCATCATCTCATACTGTGTGGGAGGAGGCAGTGGTAAACACCTCCTGTATTCTACCAAAGACAACCACAGGGCTCTGTGGGTACCAGGAGTCAAAATCGACTTGATGGCACCCATTACGTACCTACAGTGCTCAAATTATATGAAGCCAAGTCGCTGGCTCAATTATTATATGGCGCCCACCCAGGATCTCCATCCAGTCTGGCTATACTGGAATGTGTTCAATCTAAATTCTTGAGAGGGGCCTTACAAGTTCCTTGCTGTGTCTCCAGTGCCACTCTATGGGTGGAAACTGGCATGATAAAAGTGGAGGCTAAGGTTTGGATGACAGTTCTCAGCCATTGCTCAAACTAGCCTTTTGTCCACGGGGCTTGGCCCCGTTATCCCAGCAGGACAACTTTCAATCCTCATGGAAATGGGCTGACTTCAGCAAAGTGGCATATTTGGGCTTCTCCCCATCCCTTCTTCTTGCTATGGGCTGGGACAAGGCGAAAATGGCCATCAATCAGAGTATTCTGGACATGGATCGCCAGGCAGATTTAAATGAGGTGCCAGGCTTTCTGGCCCCAGATAGTTGTAGATTTACCGTCTCCTCCTCTGCATATCTGGCACAATTGGAAATACCAAGCCATAGAAGAGTGTTCACCTTTGCCTGATGTCATGCCCTTCCTTCCGCTGTTCTGGAAGGCAAATACAAGAATATCCCACTCATGGAAAGGCTTTGTCCTTGTGACTCTGGGGAGGTGGAAACCATAGAGCATGTGCTCCTCTCATGTCCCTTTTATAAAGACAGCTGTAACAAGCTCATATCTCCCCTGCTTCTCAAATACCCTAGTCACTCTAGTCAAGTCTACGCTAAGATGCTGCTCTCAGATGACGATCGGACTTTTATGTACAATGTTACTAGATTCTGCGGGGCAGCGTGCAAGATCCTCTGGGTTCTCATTGCCAGTTAATAACCCTTGCAGCAGACCTTTAACTACTGATCATTTGATTTTAATTTGCTCCTCTACTTCACATGGTAGCTTTTATGTTATTATCTGTACTATATCCTGTGCTGGTCTTTGACCGTAATAAAGTTGGTTGGTTGATTGACATGACGGCACACTTTACCTTTACACTTCCTTGAAGATGGTTGAAGAGAACAAGAGTATTTTGCTAATCCAGTCAATATTCACTTCTCCTAGTGTCAAAAGTGGTTACATTTGTATAGAGGGCTACAGCATTAACTAAATCTGTATTAAGTACCCTTACTAATGTCAAATGTTGGACTACTTGAGCAGTAAATGTATTTTGGTAGTTCTAACAATGTTGGTGTGCATACAGCCTTGAGCTATATTGGCATAACAATTTTTCCTAGCATAAGATCTATGCAAATGATTAAACTTCTCCATCTTAAGCACTTTCTAAACTGAATTCCTTTAAAATTCAAAATTCCAGATATTTTGAACTATAGCCAAGTTTGCATTCCTGCCGATATCAACTTTCACAATATTTATTGCATTTTCCAGCTTCTGAAGCTTTACTAACCTGTGTGAGAGGTTATTTTATTATTCATTCATTCATTCATTCATTCTATTTTTATACCACCCTTCCAAAATGGCTCAGGGCAGTTTACAATTAAACTTATTACCCTTACCCTTATTTTGATAAGGGCTATCAAGCACCCAGGAACAGTAAGTTGTTTACAGGAAAAGTGTTGTGCTATCTGAGCTTCAAGTATTTGGAGAGACTACTTCTGACAAGTAAAATAAGACTTGAAGGCTTATATTTGGCAGCAGTGTAATAAAATGTATTTTTTGGTTGCTAAGCAACTTTTTTGTTGTTCTGGCACTTACCTGTCCTCCTTTCAGTTGAGTCTAAAGTTAGGAAAGGATGAAAATAGAAAAGTATCGGTCTCTCCATTTTAGAGTAGTTCATAATGTTTGCTGATGTGCTGCTGTATTTAGTACCTCTTTCTCTCCCACTTATGTTCTGAGCTACTTCCTCTCTTTGCATGGATTTTTTTCTTGATTTGTGTATTATATAGCTGGAAAGCAAATTGTGATTGTTCATTTTTCAATATATCCACTTTTCAGAGATCACTGGCTGACATCCAGACTAAATTACTCATGAGTAGTCCCACTGAAATTAATTAGACAAGTTGGTCACTACTAACTTCCATTAATTTCAGAGGTACTATTCATGTGTAATTTAGTTTGGATGTCAGCCAAATTTCACAATCTTCTGCTGTCTAAGAAGTATGAAAGAGCAGGCATAGTAAAAAAGAGCTTTAGTAAAGTGAGTAATGAGCCACCTAATGGTGCAGCAGGGAAAAGAAACATTGGTCTTACCGTGAAGGGTTCTTTTTCCTGGTGGTAGGAGAGCCTCAGGAACGGGTTATGCAGTGAGCATGCTTGAGACAGAACTGGACATGTGATTCTTTGTGGGCGTGTCAGCCTCCCAGTTCCAGGGATGTTGAGCGAGGAGGTTATGAGTCTTGTAGAGTGAGAGAGAGCTTGTCGGTTGCCGAAGGTCTAAATAACTGTAAACTGTTCAAACTAGACAACACAATCAACAGATTAAAATAACGTCAAGAACACAGTAGTAGGCTGGAGGAATAATCTGGTTACCCTGAGAGTCGCCTGTCACCTCCCTTTTGAACCACCCACAGAAGAGTAAGTTCGAGCATCCGGGCGGGGCTGAGGCTCTCCTACCACCAGGAAAAAGAACCCTTCACGGTAAGACCAATGTTTCTTTTTCCCTGGTGGTAGGAGAGCCTCAGGAACGGGACTTGTCCAAGCGTCATATATTAGTCCCGGGTGGGAAGGATGTGACTAAAGTACCTGTTGTAACACGGTGCGGCCAAAGGCCGCCTCCCGTTCATTAAATCCAGAGATCTTGTAGTGTTTGATAAATGGTGAGGCTGAGGACCAAGTGGCTGCCCTACAAATTTCGGCTAGGGGAACATGTGCCGAAAAAGCCGCAGAAGTAGCGGCACTTCTTGTGGAATGAGCGGTTACCCCCCCCCCCCGGTGGGCTCAGGTGTAAGGCCAAGTAAGCCATTTTTATGCAAGCTCGTATCCACCCGGCTAGGGTAGAACTCGAGACCTTTTTACCCATGGAGTGGGGGTGAAAAGAGACAAATAGAGCGTCTGTTCTTCGAAATTCCTTGGTTCTTTTAAGATAAATACGCAATGCCCTGCGGGCGTCCAATTTGTGCCATAATTTCTCCCTCCTATGGCCAGGTGAGGGGCAGAAGGAAGGGAGAACGATAACCTGAGACCTATGAAATACTGAGTTGACCTTAGGTAAAAAGGTTTCATCAAGTCTCAGGATAACCGCGTCATCCTGAAAAGTGCAAAATTCCTTTCTGGATGATAGCGCCCCATCTCGGAAACCCTTCGAGCTGAGGTGATAGCCACTAAAAACAGGACTTTGTAAGAGAGGTTTTTCAGTGGAATCGTTGTGATGGGCTCAAAGGGTGGCTTGGGAAGAGCATTCAGCACCTTGTTGAGGTCCCAAGTTGGGAAACGCCGAAGCACAGGTGGAGCAAGATTAGTGGCTCCTCTAAGGAACCTGGTAATGTGAGGATGCAGGTCGTGTTTGTTCTTTGAGGTGATATTGAGAACAGAGGACAGGGCCGAGACCTGTCTGCGCAATGTGGATGGATGGAGGTGTAGTTTTAGTCCTTCTTGCAGAAATCTCAAGACTTCCGGAACCCCTGCGTGCAAGGGGTTTACCCCGTTCCGGAACGCCCATTTGGAAAAGGCTGACCAGGTGACTTGATAAATGCGTTGCGTGGAGGTCCTTCTGGACGCCCAAATAGTGTGTATTACAGAGTCTGTGTATCCACGATCCGCTAAATCTGACCGTTCAACCTCCAAGCGCTCAGTTGCAACCAGTTGGGGTCTGGGTGATACACTGGGCCCTGTTGCAGGAGGTCGTGTCGTTGCGGTAGGAACCATGGCTTTTCGACTGCAAACTCGACTATTGTGGAGAACCAGGGGCGTCTTGGCCAGTGCGGCACCACCAAGATGAGATCCGCCTGCTCTTGAATCGCTTTCCTGAGTACCTTCATGATTATGGGGATCGGAGGGAAGGCGTACATCAGACCCCTTGGCCAAGGGGCAAGTAGAGCGTCCGTTCCCTCTGCTCTGTGGGACTGGTACCTGGTGAAGTAGCGCTGCAGTTGATGGTTGTGGTCGGACACGAAGAGGTCCACCGCTGGAGTTCCCAGCCGATCCGATATCTGGGCAAAGATCTCTGGGTGCAGTGCCCATTCTCCTGGATCCAATGCCTTGCGGCTTAGCCAGTCCGCTAGGTTGTTTTCCTCCCCTTTTAGGTGTTCTGCTGAGATGGACAGGATATTCGACTCTGCCCATCTGAACAGGCGGTTCAATTCCTCCATCAGTTTTTGCGATCTGGTGCCCCCCTGCCGGTTTATGTGGGCTTTCACCGTCAAATTGTCCGTTCTTATGAGGACATGTTGATTCGAAATCAGGCTCTGGAAGTGGAGAAGAGCCGGTCGAACTGCTCTGAGTTCCAGCCAATTTATGGGGTGACGTGATTCCCCCGGTGTCCATACTCCTTGTGTGAATAGTTGCTGGCAGTGCGCCCCCCAACCTGTGAGGCTGGCGTCCGTTGTAAGGACTATCCTTGACGGGACTTCCAGTAAATGGCCTTTGGTCATGGCTGGGGAAAGCCACCAATGTATTGACCTCTGGACTTGTTGTGGCAGCCTGATAAGCGTCTTCTTGCCCGCCATCACATGGTCCTGCCATGGAAGAAGGACCCATTGCAGTGGACGGGAGTGCCATCTGGCCCACGGGGTGCAGGTCAGGCATGCTATCATGCTCCCTAGTGCCTGGGATAATATCATGACGTCCCACGTCCGTTTGGTCAATAAGGGCTGCAGTTGGTGCTTTATTCTTTCTCTTCTCTCCTGTGACAACGATATCGTGCCCTGCGCAGTGTCGAATAGGGCCCCGAGGTGGACTAACTGTTGTGTTGGTTCCAGGTGGCTCTTCTGAAAGTTTACAACAAAACCGTGGTCCCCGAGGGTCTGCAGTGTGGAGGATCAGAAAACACTTGACAAATACCGAGCTCTCTCAAAAAAGTCTTGTCCCGAGCGAGACAGAACTGGAACTGGGAGGCTGACACGCCCACAAAGAGTCACATGTCCAGTTCTGTCTCGAGCATGCTCACTGCATAACCCGTTCCTGAGGCTCTCCTACCACTGGGGAAAATTACTTGATTAGCAAGCCAGAGGTTGCCGGTTTGAATCCCCACTGGTATGTTTCCCAGACTATGGGAAACAACTATATCAGGCAGTAGCGATATAGGAAGATGCTGAAAGGCATCATCTCATACTGCATGGGAGATGGCAATGGTAAACCCCTCCTGTATTCTACCAAAGACAACCACAGGGCTTTGTGGTTGCCAGGAGTCAAAACCGACTGAATAACACTTTACCTTTAAAGTGAGTAATGAGAGCTGAAATCTGTTTGAAGTGCCATATTCTGGATATGTTCGGAAATGAGCTCTTCTTTCAAGAGATTGGCTAGCATGGTTAAAGCCTATGGAGGCAATGTGTATATGAGAGCCAGCGTGATGTAGTGGTTAGAGTGCTGGACTAGGACCAGGAAGAACAGAGTTCAAATCCCCTGCTCACATTAGTGTGATGCAATAGTAGCCTGATTATGGGCAGGATTTGCTGCTGAAAAAGGACTGTTTGTAATATGGCTTCTACCACTATCCTATCTCTTGGTTGTAGTTTATTTTTGGCTGAAGATGGATTTCTCCCTGTAAATGAAGAATATTGCAGAGAGTTCTTCAGATTTAGTATCCTATATGAATATGCTCCAAATAAAGAACATAGATAATTAGATGGCTTTTGAACCTTGCTGAAAGGGGCCTGGACTTCTAGAGGAAGGCCATTCTTTTGGTTTTAGCTCACAGCATGAGGCTCAGGTGAAGCACTAGGGCCTCTCACCCAACCATTTGTGCGGCCAGTGATCTCGCTCAGAGCCGATATCTGCTCACATGGAGTTGGTGAAGCAACCATGTACACCGTGTTCTCATAGCACTGCTGGTCAGGACCCATGTGATGATTAAAAAAAACCCAGGCAAGCCCCATGTGGTTTTGCGGTAGCACTGCAGGACCTCCTGTGGCAGGCACTTTGGGTACAACAGGAGGTGATAGCTAGGGTTACTGGAACAAAGTTGGAGGCCATTGCACCCCTGTGCAGCTTTTGTAGGAAACAGCACCCAAGGCAAGAGCACAGACACTATGGCAAGGACAATCTGGCCCAGGCTAGACCCCAGCGAGTGTTGTGTGCTACAGATGCCCATCAGGAGATGCCCTTGGATATCTGCAACTGGAAAGTTGAGAACTCAGCCCCAAAATCTTTCCCAGTCTGTTAAGGAGCTGGTGGTTAAGGAGTCTAGGGTTCAGTTGACAAACCCTGCAGGTCTTGCATCAGCTCCCTCCCTACCCTCCACATCTGGCATCCAGGGATACAACCAAAGGGAAAGCAGGGGAATCCCTTCTTGCAGCCCGTCACGCGGTGTGGTTTCCTCATCTCACAGCAGCCTGACAGACAAGGGGCTCTTTGGGCCAGTGTTCTCCCTAATTTCTTTTTCCATCTGTGTGTGGAATGAGTTTTGTTCTGGGTGGCTGTATTAAGGCAGTGTGTGTGCACGTGCATTCAGAGTGAGACCTTCCTGATTCAACCTGAGCGGGATCCAAAACTGTGTAGACATTAAAAAAACATGTGAGCACATGCCTTAGCGGGAACATTGCTTTGGACCACTGGGTGTAGAAGGTGCTGTCATTCTTCATCCATGTCTGGCAGTGCATCTCCAGAACCCAGGAGTCCTCACCATATCACTTTGCCCAGTAGGGACCTTGCTTGCCCTGCCAGTTTAGAGGTGGTCTGTTCCAAACTCTGGATCAGGGCCTGAGGACTCCTATAATCGCATCTCCGCAGATAAGGGTGAGCTTTTGGATGAGTCCCAACCGGCCAACCCTATTTCACACTTGTTTTCACATGACACTTATGAGGTTCTTTTAGCCAAGGCTAAAAGAGTCATCACTGCTGTTTCTGCCCCTACAGAAACACATTGCACTCCAGCCTGCCTTATCTCAGGATGTTTTTCTGTCTCCTAATCACATAGCTGGGAAATGCTTGACTAACAAACAGAAGGTTGCTGGTTCGATTCCCTGCTGGTACTATATCGGGCATCAGCGATATAGGAAGATGCTGAAAGGCATCATCTTATACTGTGCAGAAGGAGACAATGGTAAACCTCTCCTGTACTCTACCACAGGGCTCTGTGGGCACCAGGAGTCGAAATCAACTTGATGGCACACTTTACCTTTTAATCTCTAAAAACCTGTTGTTCCATTCCCCCTCTTTCGTAGTACCTTGCTTACAGAGTGGAATAACTCAAACTCTAGAAAGCAGGTGGCTCCCCCCCACACCCAGTTCTGTGTCTTGCCCAGCGATGTTATGACAGAGCTCTCCATTCCTGTAATTGATGCTCCTGTTGCTGCCTTCATGGCAGACACAAGCCTGCATTCCATTCATGCTGTTTCCAGAGCTATGGCTACCAATATAGCTATTCATAAGGCCTTATGGCTTAAGAACTGGCAAGTGGACACCAAGTCCAAGTTCAGCCTGGCTTCTACACCATTCAAGGGGGGCAAACTGTTTGGGAAATCCCTTGACCCAGTCCTGGTTGAGATCCAGGACAAGAAAAAAGCCACACCCTCTGGCTGTAGGGATATATGTACAACCGCCTTGGGGTTGTCTTTTAACGAAAGGCGGTATATAAATTCAACAATAAATAAATAAATAAAATATATGTAGAACGTCTCATACTAACCAATCTTCCTTTTGTTCCTCCAAGCCACCCTACAGGTTTTGGGACAACTGGCCATTTCGTTCTTCTGGCCAGCCACAATGAGCAATCAAAAATAGAACAGGTTTTCATCAAGCAATGCAGTACCAGCCCCCCACCCCCACCAGATCCAGAAACAACCACAAACAGAACTATCTATCTTCCCCTAGGTGGCAGGTGGTAGCACTTCATCTCCTTTTTTCTTTTTTCTTTATTATAGTCTTTGACCAAGAACACAACATCTAAAACAATCTAAAATTTTAAACATAGCCATATTAATAGCATAACTGCACATTGTATCTAACCATTAGCGAGCAGAGTGTGATGAACTCATATTGCAGTACAGAATTTTGCAACTGTGTGTGATAGACGAATTCACATCTATAAGCAAATACTTGATGTAGAATTTGTCTGATCAACCTGGCAGATTATGTAAAAAAGGGTCAATTAACCTTTGCCTAAGACCTATATAAAAAAACACACCACAGGAGCACATGTGCAACTGATTCAATCTCATCAGAGTTACAGGGACAATATCTCTGCTCAGTTGAAATTTTACTGTATCTACTAGCCAAAATTTTGAAGGGGAAGATTATCTGGCCTCCATAGACCTCACCTATCTCCATGTACCAATTTTGCCAGCTCACAGGAGGTTTCTGATAAAACCAGAGGCATTTTCAATACAAGGCCCTGCCCTTTGATCTCTCCTCTGTGCCACAAGTGTTCACCAAGATCAGGGCAGCACTTGTGACCCACATGAGAATCAAAGGCCTCTGGCTATACATGTAGCTCAACAATAATTTTATTTGCTCCCTGTTTCCCGCTCGGGCAGGGCAGGATGTCTGCCAAGCTGTACACATTCTCCAGTCATATGGTTTCATTCTCAAATCAAATTGTCGAAGCTGGTGGCAAAGTTAAGTGTGGAAAGGGGAGAGATAATCCTAACTGCCCCTCACTGGCCGTGATGGCTGTGGTTCACCAACCTGCTGGCTCTTTCCATTGCCCATCCATGGCACCTTCCCCAGCAACCAGTTTTCGTATCTTGGAGCCCCCTGCTACACCCAGACTAGTTACAACTCCATGCCTGGATGTTGAGCACACCATCCTAGACTCAGAGGGTACCCCAGGGCAGTGCAGAATACCATTTTGGCTTTATGCTGCCCAGTCACTAACTGTATTTATCATGCTACATGGGCTGCCTTCCTTCACTGGACAAGGAGACATGCATAGACCTCCTTGCAGCCTGTACTCCACAGGTTGGCCTTTCTTTAGGCTGGCCTGGACCAGATTTCATCCTAACACCCTTAAACATCAGGCATCAGTGCTGTTCTCTGTACTAAACCTCAAGGAGCCCAACTCAGGCTCCTTATACCCACACATCTCTTTTTTTTGCGGCCTGGGGTGGGGAGGAGGGTTACCAACATAGCATTGCCCCCAGTCCACAGTTTTTCTTCCTGGAATCTTAAGGTCCTAAACACACTAACTTGGCATCCTTCAAACTACTACCATCTATCCCTTTTAAGCTCCTTTCCTACAAGGTTCTTTTCTTGGTTGCCATCACATCTGCCCGAAGGGTCTCAGAACTGGGGGCACTGTCCGTTCAGAAGGAGCTTGCATCTTTCAACTAGACGTGGTAGTCTTGGAGGCTAGGACCTTTAATCTTTGGCCCTATTATCTATTTTATATAGTGTCATCTGTGTGCATGGTGCTTTACAACATACCTAAGATCAACTCCTCTTTTCATTGCACTCAGGGCATGTGTGGATCTTCTACCCAGATCCAAAACACCCAAAGGAATGCCTCTAGCATAAACTCAATGTGTGTGAGGCTCTGCACATATATATTTGTAGGACTTGAGATATATGTAAGTCTGATGCACTTTTTGTTTGTTTCCAGCCCATGTCCTTGGGGGCCAAAGTAACGAAGGCCACCCTTGCACATTGGATAAGGACGTGCATCACTTCAGCATACCAAGCTCTATCCATTCCAGTGCCACTGGGAGTTACCACACATTTGACAAGCAGTGCTTCTATCCCCTCGTTGGAGTTCAATCTGATGCATTCACAAGAAGCAGATCCTCTTTAGCTTGCCTAGAGAGAACCCAGGACAGGGTGCATTCTGTAACTAGGAACTGTATTGGTAACCGTGGGGGTGATTACTGAACAGCTATGGACTTCAGGGTGCCAGTCTTCTGGCGCATCACAGAAGGTGATACAAGCTAGAGTACTAACTGTTTATTCTCTTAAGAACATAAGAACAGCTCTGCTGGATCAGACCCAAGGCCCATCCAGTCCAGCATCCTGTTTCACACAGTGGCCCACCAGATGCCGCTGGAAGCCTACAGGCAGGAGTTGAGGGCATGCCCTCCCTCCTGCTGTTACTCCTCTGCAACTGGTTTGATTGATCTCCTGCAACTTTTGATTGTCATTGTTCTGTAGCTTTCATTTGATCCTGCTTATCACAAATTAAATTGATTGGAGTATGATCTAAGCGTGTTCCAATTTATGGACTAGTATTTTTGGATATCATATATTATGCTGTTCACTTTGTTTTTAGTACTATTCTAGAAATTGAGTTGTATATTTTCTGTAGGGATTCTTTTGACTCAAAAAGCATAATAAAAGTAAAAACAGACAAACCCAGATTAAAGTATTCTTGGCTTAGCGACTTGGAAAAGAAAATACTGTGTGAACAGTAGTGTGTATTCAAAGGTTTCCTTCCTCTAGAAAGCATACACTCTTTGCATATTTTGTACCAGTAATGTAGGTACTAATTATAAAATTAAATTGTAACTAATGTGTGTGGTGTGTGCAAATGTAAGTAACTCTCTTTTTCTCTTTTTTCTTTTTCTCTTGTCGATATCCTGCATCTGCCTGGCTTTACTGAACTACCGGAATTCATCACTTACTCTGACTATGTCCTGTCTATATCTGAACCGTTGAAATGATGGAAACATGTTGTTTACAAAGTAGCTGTAAGTATTATATAAAATACATTCTTTTAAACATTCAAAGAGATTTTTCTTTTTTTCACACCCTGCTGCTCACACAGTTGTAAGGGAAACAAATGGCTTCATCCAAGACTGCATTTTTCCAGCACTCACACTTTGAAAAAATAGTCTCTTTGAAAAATAGTATGCTTTTTCTCACCCTCTCCAGCCCCCACCCTACCAGGTATATTCCTATTGTGAGTGGTATGTAGAATTCAGTTGGAGTACCAGTGGTCACTTAATGGAATCACAAGTGGTACTATTTTTCCCACGTTTCATTTCCTCAATTTTCGAAAGGCTTTTTGAAGTTGAGGATACAGTCCTAGGCATATTTGTTAGGGCTTCCTGAACTTGGGATTTGCTTCTGAGTAAACTTGCTGATTATGCTGCACTTTCTTCCACACTGTACTCTCAAGTGTAGGAGCCATTAAAACAGCTAGGTTTCTAATGCTGTAAAAGTTGCCAGCCTTCAAAATTTTGCACACACCTACATTGGTAACCTTTTCTCTGAAAGAGAGAGAGAATGTACTGCCATAAAAGCTACCTTCTAGTTTACAAAATCTTCCCTGGCTAATCATTTGAGACAAAACTTTTACATACCATAAGCAACCAGGCAAATGGTCATTTAAGAGCATGTCAGAGCTGAACTCGAGCAAGGCTATAACTCCCTCACCATTACAGTTTCTGCTGCTACATAATCTTTTACTGCTTTTTAACTTTTTACTTCATTCTTTCAAGGCTGTGCATGCCCCTTCTTGAGCACTGAAGTGCAAATATTCTTCCTCCTCCTCCTTTTGTGTTAAAGGTGAACAAGAGTATTCCCATCACAGCAAGTCTACTCCTACTTATTGTTGAATGGGGATAGGATGGCTTGCTGCTGATGTTAGTGAGAGTATGAAGAGGTATAGCTTCTTATTGTCTGAAAAGGCTGATCCAACTAATTTATTTCTGCCTTGGGCACTACAAGAATTAAATATGTCTTGCACTGATACACAAGCTTGCAGGACATGAAATGCTTGAGGAAATGTTAGCAAACTAAGCTTTAAGAACAGGCTGAGAGGGACTGAGAATTCAGAAGATGACAAGCTGGAATAAGTTTAAGCGTATGGTAGGAAGCCATAACCCTGCTGTTCCACCCACTATTCTTAACCACACAGTTGACTTTCCCTAGTTGTCCCTAAAATGAGACCTGGCTCAAAATAAACAACTGAAACCAATCACTTGCCCCAGGGCAACTGTTATGGTTTTCTGAAGCATTGCCCAGGCCCAGTTAAGTGACTCAGCCGCAAATTTTTTACAGATGGCTGAAGTTCTGTGCCTATCACTGATGATGGCATTCACTCTCTAAGAGTGTGCTTTTTTGCAGGGAATTTTATTTCCAATTCACAACTGCCTGCTTTTGGTGTTAGTCAGCATCCCCTTGCCATGGTGTCTGATTTTGTATCCACAGGAGTCCTCAGTTCCCTGGTATTGTGCACTCAACATACTTTCAAAAATAATGAGGCTGACTGTAATTAAAAATCTTTCTAAGGGGAGAGGAGAGGATATTAGTCTTTACATGTTTTGCACCTGATCAAGTAGTTCTTTGTGCATATCTCCATAACAAAATATTAAATCATCATTGTACTAGAAAACTGATATTCTGACCTCAGATGTCTTTATTTTAGCAACAGAAGAACCTTGAAGGATATGTGGGGTTTGCAAATCTCCCCAATCAAGTTTATAGAAAATCTGTGAAGAGAGGGTTTGAATTCACACTCATGGTAGTAGGTAAGCAGTCTTGTGCCTTTATATTTTTCTTTGTAGTCCTTCAGATTGAGACACTGGCTTACATTCACAGCAGTACTAGCAGACAATAAGAGCACAAGCAGCTCTTGGCACCATTGCAGCCACCGAATCTGCCAAGGAAGGCAATGTCAAGGGAACCTCAGCAGCAAGGTGGGCAGTCTAGCAACCAGACGGAGTTCTTCTAGAGGAAAGTGACCTCAGCCTGCCTTTCAAGCTCTTTTCCCTCCTCCTGCAGCCTACCTGCTATGCAGCCCACTTTATTGCTGAGGGTCCCTTGATGCCCCAGCAGGCTTGCAGCGGTGTTGAGAGTTACTTGTACTCTTGTTACGCTGGTTTCTTTGTTTGTGAGCCACTCTGTTTTATCCAGAAGGAATGTGCTGTAAGTAATATACCTGTTGACAGGTTGCCCTGAAATGTTGTAGTTGTCATCTGTACCCAAGTGATGGGTATTGCTGTATTACAAAAATAAGAAAGATTAGTTTGGCTTGCAGCAATTGATCACAGGGCTAAGAAATCTTGCCCCGTCCTACTCAGCAAGTGATACACGCCATTCAGGCTGTGGTGGTGAGAACTCAGTAAACTTGTCCTCCATTCTAAGGAGGAGAGCTGGTCTTGTAGTAACAAGCATGAATTGTCATATTTGCTAAGCAGGGTCTGCCCCACTTCATTTGAATGGGAGACGTGTGAGCACTGTAAGGTATTTCTCACAGTGGATGGGGCTGCTCTGAGAAGAGCACTTGCATGCAGAAGGTTCAAAGTTCACTCCCTGGCATCTCCAAGATAGGGCTGAGAGAGAATCCTGCCCACCACCTTGGAGGAGCCGATGCCAGTCCATGTAGGCAATACAGATCTAGATGGACTAGTGGTCTGACTTTGTATAAGGCAGGTTCCTGTATTCCTATTCTGACCTTTTGAAGGGTGCTTCTGACGGCAAACCTATCTTGGATAATGGGAAATGCACTTGTGTGTATGCAGTTGCAGAGACAGGTGTGATTAATGTAGTGTTTTACGCAAGGGTCACATGTCGTCAATTCCCTAACTCACAAGTGAATTTAATAAGCAAGTTGATGTATTCTGTAGAAGTAAGATTGAATTTATAGTTTTGAATGTAAACACATGTAAATTTGCATAATTCTTCATTGAAGTATTTTGTTTTAAAAAAAAATCTGCCATAACATCATGAAAGAGAAACCTAGAAATTGTTAGGCAGTACTACTTTTAAAAGATGGCTGCAACCAGAATATATATTTAAATGTGATAAATCGTGCATGTAAACTACTAATACCTCCTGCTTCTATCAAACAGTAGAATATTTTCACAATTCATTCTGTTTATACCCTGCCTTTCAGTTTTAGTGATCCCAAGGAAGGCCCTTTTCTGTAGTTGTCTGGTTTTATCCAATATAGTGGGTCGTGTTCCAGATCATGCCTCAGGAAGACAGGGAGTAGAGTTCAAAGTTGAAGGCAATATCCGGTAGCTAGGTGGGTGACACCCGATACTCCAGTTCTGTTCCTGTCTCTCCTCAGGCAACACGCTTCTCGAGAGAGCTCTGTCCCTCTATCTATTCAGGCTGGTTTTTTCTCCTTGTTTCTTGCCTTGTTCTTGCTTCCTTGTGTGCAAGGACGGGAGGGGAGTAGTTTTTTTGGTTGATTTGGCAAAAATTCTAAACGTTATTTCTGTTCTTTTATTCAGATCCATTATATTTAGTTGGCATTAATTTTGTTTACTGGGATCCCCTCAATCTCCGGATGACTCCCGCCCATGCTGGAGATTTGCTAGAGGGTTCCCTCTCAGAAGGGAACCCCTCTGAAGCCATGTCGGCTCCAGACAGGAAGAAAGCCCGTAATACGGGCTCTCATGGTGGCAAATGCTCCCTGCCCCCACCACTCGACATCACAATTGGTGCTCTTCCCACCTCTTCTATAACTCAGGGGACTGTGATCCCAGCTACCAGAGTGGAGGCTTCACCTCGTGAAGCCTCCAAAAAATCTAAATCTCACAAATCCATCAGCTCTAAGCCTTCAAAGAAGCAAAAAACAAGCTCAGAGAGACAAAAACGCCACAAGAGGAAAACAAAAATGCCTGTGGCGCACCTTAGTGAACATTTGCTTTTGCAAGCGGTTTGTCAGCAGCAGCTGCCCAGATGCATCCCTCCAGCCTTGCTACAAGTGCAAGGAGGCTCCACGGCACTTTCTTCTGGGACAGGCGACCGGTGTGCGCCCGTGAATTTGGGATCTGGCGAACTCCTGGGGGAGGGGGAACCTGGCTTGCCGGCCATTCCCTCCGTATCCCAGTCGACTGCTTCCAACACCACTAGCCCGAGTTCTGTTCCTGTTGGGACTGGCACATAACCACCACTCCAGAACCCACGAGACATGAGTAACACTACTCCTCATGGGGAGGTGTAGTTTAAACAGCCGTCACCCAAGTTCGAATCCTGACTTAGAAACTTTATCAGGTCTGAACTGTCCACCATTCCCCCTGCCAATCCTAAGGTCCCTCCTCAGACCAACACACCTATTCTTCTCCTGCTTGCCAGGATCCAACCCCACTAGAGGGGTTATTCCTCCAAATGAAATAGGACAGTTCTGTCCCAGGTCTTCTAGAACTCGCAGACCTAAGAGGCTCCCCACCCCTTTGCTGTTTGCCTCTTCTTCAGAGGAAGGCGTTATTCCCCCGCCTATCAAGAAATAGCCACCCCCAGTTCTCCCCCCTGACCCAAAAGCCCTCCCTCCTACCCCCACTCCCTTGCTTCCAGCCCTCCCCACCCAGCCAAATCCCTCCCAGTCAGAGGACTCCTCTGTCTCTTCCTCTACTGAAGAAGACAAATTGTCCCAGGAAGAGGACCAATCTACCCAGGCTGGCTCTTTCAACAAGCTGATTTTGAAGTGCTATTGGCCAAAGCACGTCTGGTTATTAAGGACGTTGCACCTGAATCTGTTTCTCAACCTGAGCACAACTTTGACCAGGCAGTTTTTCCTTCTACATCTGCCTCCTGGCATCAACAGGGACAGCAACAGAGATTCCATGGGAATAACAGAAATCAGTCCACCAAGCAGCCCTTCAGGCCTGGATTTCAGCAGAATCAAATGCAATGACTCGTTGCCTGTTGGAGTCCGGCTCCGCTTCTTCTCAACAGCATGGAGCCAGTCCCCTTCAGATGCATGGGTACAGGAAACCGTTACCCAGGGCCTCTGATTGGAATTCACGGTGCAGCTCCACAATTTCTACACCCTCACCCCCCCCTTCCAAAAATCCGGTGAAGGTTCAGCAGATGTCTCAAACTCTCCTTCATCTGATTCAAATACATGCCATAGAACAATTCCAGTTTCAGTTCTGATTCAAATACACACGAGAGGAACAATTCCAGGGAATCTACTCCCTTCTATTCCTAGTCCCAGAGAAGGACAGATTGTGGAGAGCGGTGCTCAATCTCAAATGCCTCAATCACTTCATCAGGAAATGGTCCTTCAGAATGGAATCCCTCCATACCATCAAAGAGGCGATTTGCAAGTTGGAGTTCCTGGCATCCATAGATTTGTCAGAGGCATACCTCCACGTGCCCATCCACCCTCAACCTTCTGGAACTGCGAGCCATTTGCCTGGCACTGAGACAGTTCCTCCCACAGATTTGTGGCCAACATGTATTGGTCCGCACAGACAACGTGGCCACAAAGGTGTACATCGCAAACCAGGGAGGCACCATCTTGCGTTCCATGATGAAGGAAGCCACTCTTCTGTTCAGTTGGGTCCAACTTCACCTGGCCTTGATCACGGCCAAACATATGAGCAGGACAACCAGTCTGACAGTGGATTGGCTGAGCTGCCAGACCATAGATGCAGCAGAATGGTCTCTTCACATGGAGGTCTTTCAACAAGTCACAGAGGTCTTCGGGATCGCCTGTGGACCTATTCACCTCTCAGAAAAATCACCTGCTGCCTCGTTTTTACACCAGATTCCACTGTCCTCTAGCCGAGGACGCGGATGCTCTCACAGTGCCCTGGCCCCCGGGCCTTTTTTACGCCTTTCCCCCGACCGCCATCATCTCCAAGGTTCTACAGAAGATGGTTCTAGAGACAGCGAACATCATTCTCATTGCCCCAAGGTGGCCCAGGCATCCGTGGTTCGTTGATCTGATCTCCAAGAGCCTTGGCCCTTACCTTACCGCCAGGACCTGCTCCTCCAAGGACTCCTTCAGCATCCAGATCGGCTCCAACTATGCACGTGGAGGTTGAACGCTCCCACCTAGAACAGGCCGGATATCCCACAGCAGTACAGAATACCATTCTAGCCTCTAGACACCCTTCCACAAACCGCATATACCAGGCCACCTCGTCGGTCTTCTCTAGGTGGGCTCGTAGGAAACACTTTTTCCCCACGGCAGCAGGGATTCCTGAGGTTCTCTCTTTTCTCCAGGAGGGTTTGGATATGGGCCTCAGACCGAACACCTTGCGCAGACAGGTCTCAGCACTGGCATCAATTTTAGATCTCAATTCCAAGGGTTCCACCATGCTGCACCCACATCTCTGTCATTTTCTTAAGGAGGCCAACAATCTTGCCCCTCCCCTCATCCACAGGTTCCCATCCTGAGACTTGAACAAAGTCCTCAATGCGCTTACACGATCCCCCTTCAAACCTCTCCAGGTAGCGCCGCTGAAGATCCTTTCCTACAGAATCCTCTTTCTGGTTGCCATTTCCTCAGCATGTAGGGTCTCTGAGCTGGCGGCACTCTCAGCGCACAAGGACCTTTGTACATTTACAGAAGAAGCAATCATTCTGCGTTTGGATCCTGCCTTCATTCTGAAAGTAAATTCCACATCTCACAGATCTCCAGAAGTGGTGCTCCCTTCCTTTTGCCCGAAACCATCCCACCCCAAAGAGAAAGCTTGGCACACTTTAGACATGCATAGGGCCCTCAGGATCTACCTGAACCGGACAAAGCCCCATTGCAAATCTGATGCGCTTTTTGTATCATTACATCCCAAGTCTCTGGGTCTCAAAGTCTTTAAAGCTACCTTGGCCAAATAGATTTGGGCCACTATCTGCTTGATCTATCAGACTCTACACCTTCCCGTTCTTGGAGGTATCACGGCCCACTCTACACGCAGTGCCAGCACTTCGGCCACCTTCTCGGCCAATACTCCACACTCCAGGTCATCTGTAAGACTGCTACATGGTCATCCATCTCGCCCTTCCTTAAACACTATAAGATTTCCTCTTTCCACTTTCACCAGGCAGCCATGACACGCACTGTGCTGCAGCAAGTGGTCTAGCGTCCGCTTCTCCTTCCCATCACCTTCGCATAGCTTGGGCATGTCCCACTATATTCGATAAAATCAGACAACTGCGGAAAAAGAAACATTGGTCCTACTGAGAAGGGTTCTTTTTCGCAGTATCTGATTTTATCTGGCCCTCCCGTGGACAACCTATGCACTCTGGTTTGGTATGGACGCAGTAGTGGGAGGTGGTGACTGCCGAGGCACAGTATTTTTTTCCTTTAATCTTCCTTGTTTTTTCCTGCAGAAATCCAGTAGGGGATGTCTCCTTTGCAGCTCAGCCTATTCCCTCTATGTTTTTTCCTCTCGTCTGCTCCCTTCTGTCTTCCAAGTTTGCCTTTTTTAGAGATGGCCATTGCCTGGCTCAACTGGAGTATTGGGAGCCGCCTACCTAGCTATTGGATATTGCCTGCAACTTTGAACTCTACTTCCTGTCTTCCTGAGGCATGATCTGGAACACAAGCCACTATATTGGATAAAATCACACTGCAGAGAGGAACCTTTCTCGGGTAGGACCAATGTTTCTTTCTCATGCACATTTCCAGCTTTATTGCTGGGACGTCGCTATTCATTTCAGTGTGGCCAATCTTGTATTACATAGCATTCTTATTCTTAATTGTGTTCCATATAGTTCTTGGTCATTTTTTTTTTCTATCAAAAGCACCAAATTTCTGGTAGTTCTGTGTCTTAGAACTGAAACTTCCAGCTGGCACAACTTAATGGGCAATGGTTGCAAACATTTTGGGTGGGGGGCGGGGGGCATTTGCTGAAAAGGTTTTCAAAGCCAGTTGGCTCCAGGCACTACAGTTCTCATTTCTTTCAGGCTAAGAATTGGCTCTATCAAATGTCTGCTGTGCTTTCTGCACTGGCATTGCTTTTGTGTGTCTTGCATGTACTGTATATAGCATTTTTCTGTAGCCTTTTGTTAAAAACATACTAACTCAGTTAACAACTTGTGCCCATTTTCATATTTATGCATTAATGTGTCATCTTTTTATGAGACAGTACTCTGATTCTTCTCTTTTCTGTAGGTTACCTTGAATAAAGTCCCAAGTCCTTATATTGAAACAGAGCAGTACCTATTAGTAGAATGCAGGACCTTAGTGGAAAATATTCTTATGCTAGGGAAAGTTGATTTCATTTCTGTGTAGGAGAGCCACAGATTTATAAGAGCCTACTCACAGTTGTCACTTGCTATCAAATACGTATGTATGGCAAAGAAGATAGGTGTTCCATATATATGACTTTTCTACTTGGAATATCAGTGTAGGAAAAGTTTATTGTATGAAGTGGCCGTAAGTATAACAGTTGCAGGATTTATTCCTTAAAGGTGTAAATCTTTTCTCAAGTCACAAGAACAGTTGAAATTGTAAAGCACTCAAAACAGGCTGAATAATGTCATGGCCAATGGATCTCTATCTCTGTGGGATACTCTTGTGATATTTCCTTGTGGTACTTTTTTCAGTTTGCAAAATAGAGGACTGGATTGAAGGATATGGAAAAGGGGTTGTAGTAACTTCTAATTTAATCTTCAAAAATTTAATGCAGATGTGTGTAGCAACTGTGAAGTTAGTAACTTCTCAAATATAAAATGGCAAAGTTAGATTTGATGTCTCGTAAAGGTGAATTGGTGATTTCTGCTCCTGTCATACCAAAGGAGAATAGCAATGAAAAAAATCCAGTAACAATAACGTACAAATTTCATTTGGCTGTGTAAAAGGAATTGACTAAATTCTACTTTAATTCTATTTATGTCATACATAATCCTGTATTTTGAAATGTCAAACCTTAGTTATCTAGCTCAAATTTGCTTAAGGTTAATCTGGGAAATGACTTGACTAGCAAGCCAGAGGTTGCCAGTTCGAATCCCTGTTGGTATGTTTCCCAGACTATGGGAAACACCTATGTGGGGCAGCAGCAATGTAGGAAGATCCTGAAAGGCAACATCTCATACTGCATGGGAGATGGCAGTGGTAAACCTCTCCTGTATTCTCTGCCAAAAGACAACCACAGGGCTCTGTGGTCACTAGGAGTTGACACGGACTCGTCGGCACACTTTACTTTTTAATCTATGGTTAACATAAAAGAAAAGAATTGCTGCATAAGGACTGCTATGCACATTTCTCTGTTTCACTCTTGGAAAACTAGATTAAAGTCTGTACTCAGGTAGCTTTGGCTGTCCTTCATAATGCACAGCAGAAACTCTTTACCCTGGGAGATTTTAAATACAAAAAATGGCATGAGTATTATTTCAAATAGCTTAAAGAACCCTCTCAATGCTCTCCACTAGGGCTAAGAAATGGATAGCCTCACTTTCCAAAGTGGTAAATTGTTACTTGTAGTAATATACAACTTCCATTGCACATAATTTTCAATAAGCAGGAATGGCTCAAAGGGATGGTGGGCGCTCCACCAGACTGGAACTTTACAGTGTCAAACAATATAGTTGTAGCATAGTGTGGTCCTATAGTTTGAATTCATTATTTTAAAAGGCCTCCATTGCTTAGACAGCTTATTAACTCACTTCTCTATTCCAGAACTAGCAGCAGAAGCCAGTGCACCAGATAGTTAGGAGACTCTTCCAGCCTCCCAGGAGCAAACCAACCCCTTAGCTTCCTTCTTGCCAGGAACTGAGCTGGGTGAGACCATGGTGGGTTGTGCAGGGTCATCTCCAGTGCTCTCTCTAAGGTGTGCACACATGTGTGCGCTCACAAGCTTGTTTGTTTTTTGTCCACTCAGTTAATTTTATATCCCACTCAGGATGAATTAGAAGGGCCCCACTCTGAATGCATGCGCGTGCACACTACCTTGATACTACTGCCCAGAATAAAACTCATTCTGCACACAGATGAAAAAAACTAGAGAGAACACTGGTTATCTCCCCTGCAGATTTCATCTGGCCTGTTACTGACCCCTCTCCCCACCCTGGTCTTTCCTGCCACATGGCCGTGGATAGGAAGAGGAGACTAGCCTGGAAAGCAGTCTGGTAGATTTGACCTAATTGCAAAAGACTGTATTTTCCAAGAGGAATCTGACCCGTTTCTGAATAAACCTGAAAACTCAAGCAAGCTTCATTCATAAAGTAACATTGATTACCTTACCTCTAAGTATTTAATGCAGAGCAAAATCCTCACTCTCCTAATGATGTTATTTGACACCCTTTCACTCTCCCAAACTAGTTGTTCTAGAATCACCCCTGGCTATAAACTTTTTGAAACAAGGGCTTAGTGTTAAAATACTTAAAAGCTACTTTTATTCTGTCCATGGATATGTTCCCTGACCAAACTTGCACTTGTCCATGAAATAAAAGATGCGTGTAATGTGGAGAACAGAGTTGCCAAGAGTTTCTTCATCTCTGCCAATTTTACTCTCTCATCATTAGTTGTTCTCATGGCTGTGTTTCTTTTCTGTTAAAACAACAACAAACTGTTAATTTGCATTCATTCGGAAGCTGGTATAGTACTACATGGCTCATCTCTTTAGGCTTCTCTGGATAGAGTATAAACTTGTGCATTTTCATTTCTCTGGCTGGAGCCTTAAGGTAAACTTCAGATAAAATGGCTGTATGCAAGAGAGAAACCTGTGCAGGAAAAAAATAATTGGTTCAGAATTTGTACCTGGGGATAAAATGCATATTGTAACTTGCTGTAATCGTGGAACTACATAAGAATAGTCCTGCTGGATCAGGCCCAAGGCCCATCCAGCATACTGTTTCACACAGTGGCCTACCAGATGCCTCTGGGAAGCCCACAGGCAGTAGCTGAGGGCATGCCCTCTCTCCTGCTGTTACTCACCTGCAACTGGTATCAATTTCATGGGATGACCCCTGGTTCTAGTGTGTTGAGGGAGAAAAAATTCTCCCTCAACTTTCTCCACACCATGCATGATTTTATAGACTTCTATCATGTCTCCCTGCAGTCTTTTTTCTAAACTAAATCCCCAGGTGTTGTAGCCTTGCCTCGTAAGGAAGGTGCTCTAGTCCCCTGATCATCTTGGTTGCCCTCTTCTGCACCTTTTCAACAAAACATCCCTCTCCTGGTCAGTCACCAACTGCTCGGAGCCCATTGGCTTATATGTGAAGTTGGGGTTTGTTTGTTTTTGCCCCAGTATGCATCACTTTACACTTGCCAACACTGAACCACATTTGCCCTTTTCTGAACCACAGTTCAGAAGTGAACCACACTTGCCAACACTGAACCACACTTGCCCACTCTCCCATTTTGGAGAAATTCTTTTTGGAGCTCTTCACAATCTGTTTTGGATTTCACTATCCTAAATAGTCTGCAAATTTGGCCATCTTGCTGCTTACCTGAACTTCTAGATCAGTCATGAATAAATTAAAAAGCACTGGTCCCAGTACAGATCCTTGGGGGACCCCACTTCTTACTTCCCTCCATTGTGAAAACTCTCCATTTATACCTATCTTCTATTTTCTGTCCTTCAACCAGTTACAAATCCACATATGTACTTGTCCACTTATCCCATGACTGCTAAGTTCTTCCAGAGTCTCTGATGAGGAACTTTGTTGAAAGCATTTTTGGAAGTCCAGGTATACTATGTCAACCGAATCACCTTTATCCACACACCTGTTGACCCTCTCAAAGAACTCCAAAGAACTCACAAGAGGCAAGATTTACCTTTGCAGAAGCCATGTTGGTTCTCCCAACACATATCCTGTCCTATGTGCTTTACAGTTTTATCCTTGAGAATGCTTTCCATCAATTTGTCTAGAACAGAAGTTAAGCTAACTGGCCTGTAGTTTCCCAGATCACTTCTGGATACCCTTTTTGACAATTGTTACATTGGCTACTTTCCAGTCCTCTGTATGCTGTGAAGACAGATGCAAAGAATTCCATTTAGCTTCTCTGCAACCTCCATATCCTCCTTAATAATTCCTTCCACTCCCTCATTGTCTAACGGTCCAACCACCTCCCTGGCAGGTTTCCTGCTTCTGATGTATTTAAATACGTTTTTGTTACTCCCCTTGATGCTTTTAGCTAAATGTTCCTCAAACTCTCATTTTGCCTCCCTTATTGTCACATTGCATTTCTTTTGCCAGAGTTTGAAGAGAACTTTCTGTTCTCTTCATTTGCGTGGGCCTTTCAATTTTGGAAGGGAGTCTTCTTCCCCTTTATAGTTTCCTTGACTTTACCTGTTAGCCATGCTGCCATCCTCCTGGTCTTGGTGGTACCTTTCCTCCTTTTGGGTATACATTCTAACTGGGCTTCTAGTATTGTGGTTTTGAGTAAACTCCATGCATTCTGGAGCAAAGTGACTCCCCTGATTTTCCCTTTCAGTTTTCTCTTCACCGAATTCGTCATTTTAGAGAAGTTTCCCCTTCTGAAATCTAAAGTGACTGTGTTGGACTTCTTTGGTGATTCTCTCCCCACATGTATGCTGAACTTGACTGCACTATGGTCACAGTTCCCTAAAGGGTCCATGACACAGACATAATGCACCAATTCCTGGGTGCCACTCAGGATTAAGTCCAAGGTCGCCTTCTCTCTGGTTGGTTCTTTGACCAACTGTTCTAGGGCATTCAGAATATCTAGAAATTGGACTTCTTTGTCATTACCTGACTGTGAATTTACTCAGTCTATGTGTGGGTTCCTCTTTATAAAGATGCTTTTAAAATTAGCCTCATACTGTGAATTACATTCTCTAGTTATTTGAAATACTCTGGCTGTGGCTTTTTTGCCATTAATTTTTAATGTAAAAGCTGGTGATTTAATATATTGTTTGGAACCTTAAATTTTTAGCTAAATGTTCTTGCTCCCTTTACTGAGCATCTTGAATAAAGTGAGTGGCAATGGCTGCTGTGAGGCAGCGGCGGCAGGCCTAGTCTGGCCGTGAAGGTGGCGGTGGGCAGCCGCAGTGAAGAGGCGGGTGTCAGGAGACGGCAGCAGAAACTGGGGGGGGGGGGGGAAGCAGCCTGGCAGGGAGAGGGAGAGAATTGGGCAGACGAGTGTTAAGGACTGGAGACTGGGGCAGAAGCTGGTGGGGAGGGCTTGGAGGGGGAAGGGAGTGGGGCTGAATGTGCAGGGGGTCTACTACCGCACGGATGCTCTGTGCAGGATCAGCTAGTTATGTATGGTTATTGGTACATATTGGCCTTGGGAGGCATTAGATTAGTTATGCTAGATGTGTTCTTAATTTTTTAAAATTTCTTTGAATGGACATCTCTGAAGCAAAGCTTCCTAGAAATCCATAGCTATGAACTAAGATTAAGCTCATTGCTTAGGAGTTCTTCAATGCCACTACTTCCTCTTAGTAGTGGCTGGACTGCTCCCTATAATGAATGGTGGATAGCAAATGTGGTTCCATGTAAGCAAGTGTAAAGTCATGCATATTGGGTGGGTGACTGTTTCACATATATACTGCTGGGGTCTGAGCTCAGTGACTGACCAGGAGAGAGATCTTGGGGTCGTGGTGGACAGCTCATTGTAAGTATTGACTTGGTGCACAGCAGCTGTGAAAAAGGAAAATTCCATACTTGGGATCATTAAGGAGAGGATTGAAAATAGAAATTTTAATATAATGCCTTTCTACAAATCTGTGGTGTGGCCACATTTGTAGTATTGTGTGCAGTTCTTGACACCATATATTGAGGACATTGTAGAACTGGGGACAGTGCAGGAAAGGGCAAGCAAGATGATCAGGGGCCTGGAGTATCTTCCTCATGAGGCAAGGCTATAGCATCTGGGGCTTTATAATTTGGAAAAGAGGCAACTACAGGGAGACATGATAGAGGTGAATACAATTATGCATGGAGTGGACAGAGAAATTTTTCTCCCTCTCGAACAACACTAGAACTAGGGGTCATCCCATCCCATGAACCTGAAAACTGGGAAATTTAGGACTTTTTCACACAGCACATAATTAATCTATTGAATTCTGTGCCATGGGTTGTGGTGATGGCCACTAGCTTGGATGGCTTTAAAAGGAGCTTAGACAAACTCATGGAGGACAGTCTGGTGACTTGGCCACCTCCAGCCTCAGAGGCAAGATGCCTCAAAATACCAGTTGCAGGGGAGCAACAGCAGGAGACAGGGCGTACCTTCACCTCTTCACTGTGGGCTTCTTGAAGGCATCTGGTGGGCCACTCTGTGAGACAGGATTTTGGACTAAATAGGCCTTGAGCCTAATCCAGCAGGGCTTTTCTTCATGTTGTATATAACCCCATAATATCCTCTTAATTGATTCAGAAGTTGGAAAACTAAACATATTAGGGGTGTGTGTGTGTGTGTGTGTGTGTGTGTGAGAGAGAGAGAGAGAGAGAGAGAGAGATATTTTAAAATTTGAAAGCAACAATATGTAAAGGATCAAACAAGGCAGGATGGGCTTCTTCCTTTTTGGAAGGCATGCTTGATTTTTCAGTGGTAATGAGTGTGCAGGTGAATGTGAGCTTGGGATGGGGAGGAAGAGGGTATTGGAACTTTCTGTGTTAGGAGCAGCCCACAATTTAACTTGCTCCACTCTTGGTCTCCCCACAAAATGGAAGACCCCAGGTTCTCATGTGTTGCAACAGCCAGAGACAGAAAAGCAGCATTTGGAATGGATGTGAGTAGAAATACACACAATCATCACCCCCACACTTGGTTCAAAAAGGGTTAAAGGTTTCTGGTGTGTGAGCACAGAATAACACGAGAGTATGCAATTCAAGGAAGTGACCTTGGTGTGCATAATTATGTAAAGGAAGAAGCATTTCCTTCTAGGAATCCAGATATGGCTAAACTCAAGAATTTGGTTTTGCTCAAGTCAGTCTCCCACGATCCATTAAGCTAATTAATTTAGGAAACTTCTAAGGACCATAAAACTCCAACTATGGACCGGAAAAACTAGATTAGCAAGTGGTCTTTTGGTTGGTCTGATCAAGGATATATATCTGTACCTTATAACTAGAAGAGTAGGCACCCACTGATCTATTACCTGTGAAACAAAGTACAGCAAGTCCCTCCACTGAAAAGGAATAACCCAATCATTGTCTCCAGTAAAGAAAGGAGAACGTACAAACATTTATTGTTAAACCTTTCTCCAACGTATCCATCTCAGAAGATCTGCTTTTACAGAGCAATCAAGAAATTTTTGTCTAACAAACCCAGGTTTAGGACATAAGAACCAGAACACTGAACATAGCTTCTGCACAGGTAAATCTTGCCTCATCAACCTTTTGGAGTTCTTTAAGTGTGTCAAAAGCATGTGGATAAAGGTGATCCAGTTTATTATTTCTTAGCAAATTTATATACTCAGCCTTCCATCCTTCCGAGGTCGGTAAAATGAGTACCCAGAATGTTGGGGGCAATATGCTAAAATCATTGTAAACCGCTTAGAGAGCTCCGGCTATAAAGCGGTATATAAATGTAAGTGCTATTGCTATTGCTATATACCTCCCGAACTCTCATCTCTAAGTGGTTTACAATAAAACACAGATTAAAACAATGATGAATTCTATAAGCCTAAAAGCCTGGATGAATAAAAGGACTTAACAGCCCTTTTAAAAGCTGCCAGAGATGGGTTGGTTCTTACTTCAGCAGGGAGTACATTCCAAAGCCTCTGAGCAGTAATGGAGAAGGCCCATTGAAATAGTATACTTGGACTTGCAAAAAACTTTTCACAGAGTTCCCCATAAAAGGCTCTTGAGAAAAGGTAGCAGTCATGGTATAAGGGGATAGATTCATGTGTGGATTAGTAACTGGTTAAAGGACAGGAAACGGAGGGTAGGAATAAATGGGAGAGTTTTCACAATGGAGGGAAGTAAGAAGTGGGGTCCCCCAGGGATCAGTACTTGAACTACTTCTCCCTCGAAGGAAGTCACAGCTTACAAAGGGTTAACTCCCACCTCTTGCTCCCAATCGACAGGAAATTCAGGTAGTTTCAGGTATCTGGAGGTCTCTCCCAGCATGCTCTGGTTCAGATCCCCAGTTTCTTCCTGTCTTTGCTCCTGGAAAGACAGACTCCTTGGGGCTCCTGCCCCATTTCCTTTCCTCTTTGAATTTCACTTTGATTGGTGAGCTATAGCTTTCCTTTACCTTCCCCTTATACTTCTTTAAATTTTGGCATGGATCTTGCCCAGGCAGGGGATACTTCAACAGGCTCCCTGTCAGAAGACTCCGGGTTGGAAGATAGAGGCTGGGCCACATAGAAGGCCAAGGCCATTAAGTGGCGCCACCATCTTCCCCTCCTCTCTGCGATCTGTACTTTAACCAATGCTTTTTAATTTATTCATAAATGATAGAGAAGTTGAAGTAAGAAGCAAGGTAGCCAGATTTGCAGATGATACTAAACTATTTAGGGCAGTGAAATCCAAACAGATTGTGTGGAGCTCAAAAAAGTTGTCTCCAAACTGGATGTGTAAGTGACAAAATGGCAAATGTGGTTCAGAGTAAGTGTAAGATGATGTACATTGGGGCAAAGAAATTCCAACTTTACACATACTCTGATGGAGTTTGAGCTGTTGATGGCTGACCAGGAGAGTGATCTTGGGGTTGTGGGGGATAGCCCGCTGAAAGCATCAACTTAGTGTGTGGCAACTGCAGAAATGGCAAATTCCATGCTAGGTATCGTTGGGAAGAAAATAAAACTAATATATAATGCCCTTACTCAAATGTATGGTGCAGCCACATTTGGAGTACTGTGTACAGTTCTGGTCACCATATCTCAAAAGACATTGTAGAACTAGAAAATGTGCAGTCAAAATCAGAGACCTAGCTTTCCTTATGAGGCAAGGCTACAAAATCTGGGACTTTTTAGTTTAAAAGTGAGATGACCAAGGAGAGACATGATAGAGGTCTATAAATTTATGCATGGTGTGAAGAGAGTGGACAAAGAATCCTCCCCAGCCCCCAACACCACCAGAACCAGGGGTCATCCCATGGCAATCTTAGGACTGACAAAAGGAAGTAATTGTTTACACAACTCATAATGAATCTATGGAATTCTCTGCCACAAGGCTTTAAAAGGGGATTAGTCAAATTCATGGAGAACAGGTCTATCAATGGCTACTAGTTTTGGTGGCTATAGGTCACCTCCAGCCTCAGAGGCAAAATGCTTGTAAATACCAGTTGCAGGGGAGCAACAGCAGGAGAGAGCGCATGCCCTCATTTCTTGTTTGTGAGCTTCTCAAAGGCATCTGCTGGCCACTGTGGGAAACAGCATGCTGGACTAGAAGGGCCTTGGACTTGATCCAGCAGTGCTGTCTTACATATGTTCGTATGAAGCACTTTGAGCACAGCCTTCCTGAAAACAAGATCCAAAGAAAATTAAACCTCTGTTACAGGTGCTCTTTTGGCAGCTTGTCCCTGCCCTTTGCCTTGCCTCACCCTTGTATCCCGGATTGCGGATTATTTATTTATTTATTTATTTATTTATTTATTTATTTAACATATTTTTATACCACCCAAAACATACGTCTCTAGGTGGTTTACAACAAGATTAAAAAGTAAAACATTAATTAAAAACAAAAACCAAAAAATTTAAAAGCAAGAAATTTAAAACACAATTTAAAATTTTAAAACAATATTCTAAAAACATTAAAACAATTAAAACAATATCAGTTAAAAGCCTGGGTGAACAGATGTGTCTTTAAAGACTTTTTAAAAGTTGTCAGAGATGGGGAGGCTCTTATTTCACAAGGGAGCGCATTCCAAAGCCTTGGGGCAGCAACGGAGAAGGTCCGTCCTTGAGTAGCCACCAGACAAGATGGTGGCAAATCCAGACGGACCTCTCCTTATGATCTCAATGGGCGGTGGGGTTCATAACGAAGAAGACATTCTCTTAAATACCCAGGGCCCAAGCTGTTTAGGGCTTTATAGCTTATGACCAACACCTTGTATTTTGCACGGAAACATATCAGCAGCCAGTGTAACTCCTTCAGTATGGGAGTAATATGGTCTAGATGGCCCAGAGACCAGCCTGGCTGCCGCATTCTAGACCAACTGTAGTTTCCAGACTACGTACAAGGGCAGCCCCACATAGAGCGCATTGCAGTAATCCATTCTGGAGGTTACCAGCAGATGTACCACTGTTTTGAGGTCATCTATCGCAAGAAACGGATGCAGCTGGCATATCAGCCGAAGCTGATAGAAGGCACTTCTGGCCACTGCCTCAACCTGGGACACCAAGGAGAGACTTGGATCCAGAAGCACCCTGAGACTGTGTACCTGTTCCTTCTGGGGAAATGTTACCCCATCCAGAACAGGCAGATCAAAATAGTCTCTCGAGTTTCGACCCCGCACAATGAGTACCTCCGTCTTATCTGGATTCAGTCTGTTTTTTATCCCTCATCCAGCCCATTACCGCCTCCAGGCAGGCATTTAGGAAGGTTATGCCCTCTCCCGATGATTCTGACATGGAGAAATAGATTTGGGTGTCATCAGCATACTGATAGCACCCTGCACCAAATCTCCTGATGATCTCTCCCAGCGGTTTCATGTAGATGTTAAACATCAGAGACAATATGGAGCCCTGAGGGACACCATACAAAAGTTCAGATTTTGAAGAGCAGTCTCCAAGGGACACCATCTGGAAGCTGCCCGAGAGGTAGGAGCGGAACCACTGCAAAGCAGCCTTCAACCCCCAGCCCCCTCAGACGCTCCAGAAGAATACTATGGTCGATAGTATCGAAAGCCGCCAAGAGGTCCAAAAGGACCAACAGAGTCACACTTCCTTTGTCAATTCCCTGTTAGAGATAATCCATCAGGCTGACCAAGGCAGTCTCCACCCCATAGCCAGCCCGGAAGCCAGTTTGAAAAGGGTCTAGATAATCCGTTTCCACCAAGACTGTCTGGATTAGGCAAGGTAGATCTCCTCACTACACATGGTGGATCTAGCCAAGCTTTCTTCCTCAACCACTAGCTATTTTTCCTATGGCGCCTTTGCCCTCACTTCCTGCAAAAGCTGAAACCCAGTTGTGGCCCATTGTCACAATTCAATAAAGGTGTTAGAGTATGCTAGACTCGTTCGTCCCAGCTAAATTCTGCTTCTTAATTTTTTGTTCTCGCAAACTAAACAGGTTTTTGTGTTTGCCAGTTAGCCCGGTGGCACTCTTTCATCACCAGATCCCACTCTACAGTTTGTGGACAGGAATCTCCAAGAAGAATAGTAGGTGCCATGTGCATGCCTCTGTAGCCTGCTGCTGAAACCCCTTCTTCCCCTCTCTGACACTAGCTCTCCACTTAAGGAAAACGCTTGTTCACATGTTTGTCTTGCCCCACCCTTCTCCAGTTCAGTTTCATCCTGTTCCCCTTATAGTTCAAGTACTTATTTTGGCTCAAGCAGCACCTTTTCCTACCCTCTATTTCCTCCTTTATCTATTCTCTCCCACCAACCTGTTGTTTCATATTTGTGTCTCATCCTGGCCTTCATCTCCTTTGCTTCCTTCTTTTCTCTTTGGATTCCTCACCCACTTGAATCACCCATTATAGGATTCCTTTTGCTCCATAGTCAGTTGTCCTCCTTGCTTCCCTAATAAATATGATCACTAGCTTCCTACCAGTATAGGCATTCCGTTCCCAAAAACTCTGTGGTTCAAATGCATTACAGTTGCTCTGCCCGGCTGTAGTAGCTGGTTAAATATTAAGTCCCTCTTTGCTCCCTATAATTGGTTGAATTGATATCATTGCTTTTCTCTCTCTCTCTCTCTCTCTCTCTCTCTCTCTCTCTCTCTCTCTCTCTCTCTCTGTGAACCACCAAGTTCACTCTCAATAACATTCATTATTTGTTGACCTGTCTTGTCTGTCTCTGTGGTATCACCCCGCTCAGATTTTTTATTTATTCATTCATTCATTCTTTATTAAAACTTTTATACCGCCCTTCCAAAAGGCTCAGGGCAGTTTACATTAAAACTCTGATTTAATGTAACAGTTGACATAGATTAGCCCTTGGGTAAAATATTCCTTAGATACATGTCACAAAACATGCTTAGTAACATAGTTGAGACAAGAAGGCAGTAGCTATGTTTCGTTTTTCAAATTTTGTAGATTGCTCCAAAGTTCTGTCTCTGGGCAGTTTACAACATAAAACAGATTTTAAAAAATGAAAACTTTAAAACCATTTAAAACCACAGTCCAGTTTAAAAGCTTTTTAGAGACTTTTAAAAAGTTGTCATGGAGTCTCTTATTTCAACAAGGAGCACATTCAAGAGTCTTCGGGCAGCAACAGAGAAGGCCCGTCAGGTGAGCAGGTGGCAACTGCAGACTAACCTCTCCAGATGATCTCAATGGGCAGTGGGGCTCATGGTGAAGAAGATGTTTTCTTAAATACCCAGGACCCAACTTGTTTAGGGCTTTTAAGGTTATAACTAGTACCTAATATTTTGACTGGAAACCTATTAGTAGCCAGTGGTGCCCTTTTAGTATAGGAGTAATATGGACTCTCCGAGACGACCCACAGACCAACCTGGTCGCTGCACTCTGTACCAACTGCAGTTTCCAGACTACGTACAAAGGCAGCCTCACATAGAGTGCATTGCAGTAGTCCAGGTCTGGAGGTTACCCACATATGTACTGCTATTCTGAGGTCGTTTATCTCAAACAGACGCTGCTGGCATATCAGCCAAAGCTAATAAAAAGCACATCTGGCCACCACCTCAACCTGGGACATTAGGGAGAGGTCTGGATTCAGAAGCATTCCAGAGTCCAGACAGTGTACCTGTTCCTTCTAGGGAAGTGTGACTTCATCCAGATCCGCAGATCAAAATTGTCTTTCTAGTTCTGATCCCTCGCAATAAGCAACTTCATTTTACCTGGATCTAGTCTGTTTTTTCCCCCTCCTCTAACCCATTACTGTCTTCAAGCATTTAGGAAGGTCATGCCTTTTCCTAATGATGATGACACAGAGAAATAGATTTGGATGTCATCAGCATACTTATAACACCCTGCACCAAATCTCCTGATGATCTGTCCTGGCGGTTTCATTCAGATGTTAAAAGCATTGTAGACAATATAGAGCCCCTGAGGGATGCCATATAAAAGTTCATATTTTGAAGAGCAACAGTTTCAATGGGACACCATCTTGAATCTGCCTGAGAGGTAGGAGTGGAACCACAGCAAAGCAGTGCTTTCCACCCAACCCCTTCAGATGCTCCAGAACAGGCCTGCTCAACTTTGGCCCCCAGATGTTTTTGGACTACAACTCACATAATCCCCAGCCACAATGGCCAATAGCCAGTGGTTTACAGGAGTTGTAGGCCAACATGACGAGGTCATCTGAGGGGGCTCTGCTTGGTTGTCGTGCACGTGGGATGGGGCCTTCTCTGTTGCTGCCCCCAGACTTAGGAATGCTCTCCCAGTGGCTATTTGCGCCTCTGTCTCCATCATGGCTTTAGAAAACATGTGAAGACTTGGCTTTTTACTCAGGCTTTTATGTGATTGTCTCCATTGCTGCTTCTTTGTATATTGTATGTTGTTTTTATGTATGCATTAGAAAAAAGTTTAGATCTGTTTTTATAATTTAGCATATTTTAACTGTGTAATTTTTATAGTCTAGTTTTAATTTTTTCTATGTGAACCACCTTGTGATTATTTTAATGAAAGGTGGTATATAGATTTAACAATAAAAATACCTGCAGGGAGGGCTGAAGTTGAGCAGGCCTGCTCCAGAAGGATACTGTAGTTGATTAGTATTAAAAGCTGCCGAGAGATCCAAAAGGACCAACAGTCACACTCCCTCTGTTTTTTCCTAATTGGAGACCATCCATCAGGTTGACCAAGACAGTTTCCACCCCATAGCCTACCTGAAAGCAGAAATTTTGAAATGGGTCTAGGTAATCAGTTTCCTCCAAGAGTGCCCAGAGCTGGGAGGCTACCACCCTCTCAATTACTTTGCCCAGCCACGCAAAGTTGGAGACAGGTATAGGTTTAGTAATGCCAGTGTCCATTTTCCTGGGAAGCGGGGGAAGTCATATGAAAGAATGTAGGCTGCTCACTACTGTAACATGGTTTAAATCAGTGTTTCTCAACCTTTTTGGAGTCAAGGACCGCTAAATTCTTCGTGCAGAGTTTCAAGGACTGCTACTTTGTTCATGCACAGTTTCCCGGACCAGCAGTTAGTAAAGCGGTTTCAAGTTTAAGTTTTTCTGTCTATCTATCTATCTATCTATCTGACTTTTATACTGCCCCAAACTTGCATCTCTGGGAAGTTTATAATTAAAATAATATAAGCATTAAAATAATTAAATTAGGAATCTTTTGCAAACATGGAATATTAGGGGCTCTCAACCTTGGGTCCCCAGATGTTGGTGGACTTAAATTCCCATAACCCCCAACCACAATGGCATTTGACCATTATGGCTGGGGATTATGGGAGTTGAAGTCCACCAACATCTGGAGACCCAAGGTTGAGAACCCCTGAATCTAAAAGCCTGGGTGAACAAATATGTCTCCAGTATGTCTTCAGTATGTGCAAGTTGGGGGTGCTTGTGATTACTCAATGGAGAGGGGATGTTCGGCCATTAGAAAAATTCAAAAGCTGCACGGGGGCAACGAAAACCACACACAAGCAAGCTTTTAAATTCCCCAAAACTCTTCATCAGGCTGGATTTCAAGCAAAGCCAAAAGGAAGTGAGGAGAGGAGAGGTGGGCAAGTTGTCAGCAGAGCCCGAAGTCTACAGTTTAACTCTCTCATGATGGAGGTGGAGTTTTAGCAGGAGTTGTGTAGTCGCAGGGCCGGATCAAGACAACATTAGTCAGGACAACCAATTAAATTAATTTAGTCATCTCTAATTTGTGTCAATGCTGCTTGGTCATGATCACCTGGCTTGGTCTGGATCCTGCTCTTAGATGTGCACTTTGTGAGGCGGATCTAATGAAACCCACGCAGCTCCTCCAAAACTCCTTAAAAATGGTTACGTGGCAGGTGCTGGGGATGGGGTTTTTTTAATGGTGAAAGAAAATGTGAAGAAGAGCAGTGGGGACCTGGAATTAAAGGGAAGGGGGTGATTTTGAGATGGCGTGGGCGTGGGGTGTTGTAGTGGTGGATGCCTCATCTTCCTTGCTGGGGAGATGAGGCACTGTTCAGGGTGGGCAAGGCAATGGTGCACCGGACTGCGTTTGGAAGGTCGCCTGGGTCCAAGAGCTGCCATTGCTGTGCTTGCGCACCAGAGTGTAGCAGGTGTTCCCCCATCCTCTCTCACAGCGCGTGCCTCTGCGCACCCCTCCCAACTCTCCTGCATGTGTCAATCACAACAGCCTGCCTTTGGGGCCACGCAGCTCACGTAGTCCCACATGCTGACCATGTGCAGCTGTGAGGCAAGCAGGGTGGATTTGATTTAAATCAAACTGATTTAAATCATGATTTAAATCACTAGCAGGGTGGATTTAAATAAAAAAAAATCTGATTTAAATCAAAAAAATCAGATTTTTTGATTTAAATCAGATTTTTTGATTTAAATCAAAACTTTTTGATTTAAATCAGATTTTTTTTTTGCTTTTTATCCACCCTGCTAGTGATTTAAATCGTGAATTGAGGAAGTGAGTGCCTTGATTGCAGTTTTTTTTTGGGGGGGGGGGTTGACTCCTAGTCAGGGACCAGCACTCAACCCTTCGCGGACCGGTAGCGGTCCAGGGACCGGTGGTTGAGAAACTGTGGTTTAAATGATCATTAATTTGCCCCTTCATCTGCCAAGTCTACCATCTACCATCCAGCAACAGTTTTCTCATAGAATGAATGGTTGGTTGAGTCTTGGATGTGTCGGCCTCCTACCTATGTTGAGTCATCTACTATTATGTTGAGTCATCCACTATTATGAGTGAACATTCCTTTGTTTGCAAAAAATTTCATGTCCAAACTGAATAATTGGGTTGCAGCATCTGTACCAATTCAAAGTGGAGGATGGATTTTGGGGTTGGCGGCAGTGTTCCCTCTGACAGGTATTCCCAGATGTCAGTTACAACTCCCATCATCCCAAGGCAAAGGTCATTGCAGCTGGTTATGATGGAACTTGTAGTCAACATCTGGGAACCCCTGTTACAGGGGAACACTGGTTGCAGGGTGGGGGAGATGGATGGATTTGCAAATGACTGGTTGCAAGTAGAACCAATTCCTATGCTGGCTAACAAGACAGCCGAAGTATGGATTCTTTGACTGACTTCTAGTCTTAGGGCAAGTGGTAAGATTGCCTCAAACTTGTGATGATTCAAACCTTGAACTAAAAAATAAAATGTCTCATTCTTGGCAGAGATGTTGATGTTGGATAATAGTTCTTGTGACCGTCAGCGTTCCGTTTTCTATTCCTGCTTCAATATTGGGTACCAGGCAGGATTGTATGAAGACTAGGCATTTGGTATGATTGATCTACTAATCTTTGCCAGCTCTGAATACTTTATTCAGAAATTTTGAAAAAGAATACTGTAAAGCTTCAGCTCCTTTTGTATATACATCATTTGCATATTGCTGCTATTTTTAAATTGCAACAAAACTGTAGCCTCTTAATTCATGATGTGTTTAATATTATGGATATCAGTGCTTATAAGTTGCTTTTCGATATCAACCTATTGAGGAAGATGCATACCAGATGGGTGGCATTCTCAAAAATGTCTTATACTTTACAGAACGAAGCTGATTCTTTTGAGCTTAAAAAAAAAACTTTCAGTTTTTGCTGTGAACGTAGTTTTCCTAGGCAATTATAGATGACTGAGGGAGAAATCAGGAGTGATGCAGGAAGACTAAATGTCATTGGTGTAATGACATAAGGTTCATGAGGAATAGTATGAATGACATAATAAATGACATAAGGTTCATGAGGAATAGTAAATATTTCAAACTGTAAACCCATCTGAACTAAGTTAATAGCTTTCTTATCTTGCATCTGTGTGTTGAAAATGGCTGTAAGTGTCCTCCCATGTAGTGAAATTGGATAATATCTATGTTGCATTGTTGTTGCCGGAGCCGCTCGCTAATTGAATCACTAGTTGCTAAAAACACCCTTTTCTCTGAATGTAGTGATGAAAAAAAAGTGGCATGACTGACTCATTAATACAGTTAATCCAATTTGACTTTATATAAACAAAGTGCTCCAAACAGAATGAGCTGTTCAATACTATGACTTGTGTATATGACTGTGTCTGTACTTAGTAAATGAAGAACTGTTCAAGCACGTAACAGAAGCAAAAAATAGTGTTGAGCCTCAGATCTTTACTGATAGAACTGACACCTAAGGAATAGTTTTCAATTAGGTCTTTTGCACTCTGAGCTATATACTTGTGGTCCTTTAATTGCTCTTTGGTAAGTTGAAATACAAAGACTAAAATGTCCTGAAGCTTCTGTTTCTCAAAAGGTGGGTAATCTGGTACAAATGTACATTTCTCTCTCTCGTGAATTACAGTCAGTGGAAAGTACAGTATCAATACCTGTAAAAGCATAGTTTGCTCAAGAAGAAACTAATTGCAGTGCAGTTAGCCTCGCTCCATAATTAGGGGAATCTAGTAGTCTAAAAGCAGTGCGTTACCAATGTTTACATTGATGTTAAAGCCTATTTAGAGTTTCTGCATAGCATGAACTGTGTTTACACTAGTGAAGAGACTGGAAGTGCAAACTCTTTGAAGTTTTGTATTTGAGGCTGCAAAACATACTTTGCACATACCTGTACTTTAGAGGGAAGCATTCTGGCTTGACTGCTGGAAGACTCCTTGAGCTGTAAAAAGTCATTAAATTGACAAGACAAAGTAGTCTGAAACATCATGTGATCTATGACAATTGAAGAAAGGGAAAACTGGGAAGATTGTTGCTTTCTTCAGGTGAAGATTTTTTTTTTTTTTAAGCAGAATTGGGAATAGGTCATACTTGAAATTGCAGATTTTGGAAGGAATTCATTCATCTTCTGCTAACTAGTGCTGAAGTAAGTATCTTCACAACTGGAGAAGTGTTTGACACGCTGAGATTCAGACTAAATTACTCAATAGTTACTCTAAAAGGACTAAATTTCAGTAGTATTTCCAATGAGTAAATTTAGTCAGGATATCAGCCCCTTTGTTCAGCTTGAAGCTAATGTTAATCCATAGACTTGTTTCCAGCAAATGTTTTCTAAGCAATTTGACCACATCTAATATGTGATGTTGGTGGAAAATGGGAAGGACAAGGCAGAGCAACCAATCACTTCTCACGCCCCACCTTCATTGTCCTGAAAAAGACTAGCTGATATTTGACTTCTTCCCTCCAAGAACTGTCTTCCTGCAGCCATTTCTATCTGCTTGCTGCAGAGGTAGACACCAAGATCCCCTCCACCCACCTAGCAAGGGCTATTATGATACTGATATTTGTGCATAGGATTAGTTCCTCAAGTCACTTTTTTCTCTACTTCCACTTCCCTCCCTCTCTTTCCCTTGTATCATTTTAGATTCTGATCCCCTTTTTGACAGGGAAGAGAATTGGTTTAATGTGTTAAATTTCTTGGCTACAAAATATGAACACCTGATTGATAATCTTTCTGTTGCTTGAGATGTTTAGATGGGATTTGTTGGCCAAAGGAAGTCATGAATCTTTCAACAGGTAAAATCCAGAACTCTCCCTTTCACAAAAAGAAGGGAAAGAAGATGATTCATGCTTTGTTGTAATAGGAATTTAGCTCTGAGAAATCCCTTGTATCAAAAAGATTGTGCTTGTGTTTGGAAAGGTTATTCTGGGCTTATTGATCGTATTTTAGTAGTAATTTGGTGTTTCCCTCTCAGCTACATTAATCTGGATGTAGCCCTCAACCATTTTCCACCTCATTCTAATTGATTTTCTGTGGGGGCCATTTAACTTCATTGTCGCTGTTCTGAAGTAATTGGCATCATTCTTTCAATGTGCAGCAGCCCAAACTGGAGCAAACGTGTTCATATTTTAGGATGCCACTTTTCAAGTAGCATTGTTTACAGCAGGCAGTAATGCCCAATAACTATGGGTGACGGTTATGTGGTTGCCGCCCCGCCTTCAAAAAAAACCTTGGTGCTCTTATTTCCTAAAATTACTTTCTGCATGTATTATAACTTAGCAAATCTGTGTAAAATGGACATTGTGTTGTGAACTATGCCTGGTTTCACACTCTGTACATGCTCAGAGGGAAAAATGCAAAGTCACATCATACACAAACTGAATTGGTTCTTGGAGATGGTGACCATGTAGGATCTGGGCGCGCAAACAGAGATAGAGAGAGAGACACTCAGAAAGTTCAATGGGCTTTATTATAAAAAGTTGCTCATCAGGATAAAATAATCCACATTAAAAACATGTTTCTGATTAGAGGTGTAGTGTAATGTGCCTGACTAACATACAGTGGGTATAGGAAAGAATCACCCCCTTTGATAGACCTTAAATTCTGATTCCCTTACATCCTGAAATGAAAACACAAAGAAAATTCCCTTCACCGGCTGTACTTATCCAATGCAACCTATAACATCCAACTGAAAAACATCACAATTACAGTCCAGAAAGTGTCAGAAATAAAAAAAACAAGAATTACTGAGATTGAAAAAGGATCACCCCCCCAATGTCAATATTTTGTTGAACCACCTTTTGCTTTAATAACAGCCTTGAGTCTGTTGGGATACTTCTCTATCAACCTTGCACATCTAGACGGAGCAATATTTGCCCACTCCTCCATACAGAACTGTTCAAGTTCGGTCACATTGGATGGTAGGTGTTGGTGGACTGCTATCCTCCCTGGATCCGGTCGGCCCTCTAAACTGGATGGAAGAGCAAGGAGGAAACTGGTAAGAGAGGTTACCAAGAGGCCAATGGCCACTCTGAAGGAGTTAAAGGACTTCATGGCAAAGAGTGGTTGTTCTGTGCATGTGACAACAATTTCACAAGCTCTCCACAGATATGGCTTGTTCGGGAGGGTCGCAAGGAGAAAGCCACTTCTCAAGAAAGGCCACATTAAAGCTCGTTTGAGCTTTGCCAGAAGGCACCTTGAAGATTCTGATGCCAAATGGAAAAAGGTCTTATGGTCAGATGAGACCAAGATTGAACTATTTGGCCTCAACACCAAACAGTATACCTGGCGTAAATCCAACGCAGCTCACCATCCACAACACACCATACCTACAGTGAAGCATGGAGGTGGCAGCATCCTGTTGTGGGGGGTGTTTCTCTGCCTCAGGGACTGGGGCTCTCGTTAGGGTAGAAGGAAAAATGGATGGGGCAAAATACCGTCAGATTCTGGAAGAAAACCTGCTACCCTCTGCCAGACAGTTGAGGATGGGCAGAAGATTCACCTTTCAACATGACAACGATCCGAAGCACACAGCAAAATTGACCACACAGTGGCTGAAGGAGAAAAAAGTGAACGTCCTCATGTGGCCCAGTCAGAGCCCAGACCTAAATCCCATAGAAAATCTGTGGAGAGATTTGAAGATAGCAGTCCACCAACACCTACCATCCAATGTGACCGAACTTGAACAGTTCTGTATGGAGGAGTGGGCAAATATTGCTCCGTCTAGATGTGCAAGGTTGATAGAGAAGTATCCCAACAGACTCAAGGCTGTTATTAAAGCAAAAGGTGGTTCAACAAAATATTGACATTGGGGGGGTGATCCTTTTTCAATCTCAGTAATTCTTGTTTTTGTATTTCTGACACTTTTTCTGGACTGTAATTTCAGTTGGATGTTATAGGTTGCATTGGATAAGTACAGCTGGTGAAGGGAATTTTCTTTGTGTTTTCATTTCAGGATGTAAGGGAACCGGAATTTAAGGTCTATCAAAGGGGGTGATATATATATATTTCCTATACCCACTCTATGTGTGTGTGCAATCAGTAATTACAGATATCTAACAATCTAACAAATCCTAAATAAAACATTTAGAGAGAAGCAGAGAAAGGAGGAGGAGGAAGGGGAGGGGTTAGGAAGGGGGTAAGCAATTATTAGTAAGGGGGAGGAAAGTAGGGATCCAGGGCTTGTGAAAGCAGCATATTACCAGGATCAGAGAGACTTGAGAGCGGTGGATCTTTCAGCTGAAGGGGAGAGACTGTAGCTGGGAACAGCAACAGAGCGATGGTCTGGCTTCTGGTGGTCAAGCAGGCAGTTTGCTCAGAGCAAGGCAGAGAGTGAAGGTGCCATGGCTGGGGAAGTCTTGACTTCTCACTGCACAGTGGAAGTCACAGACAGTTCCTTTCCATGGACAGAGTTCCTGCCTCTAGCCCCGCGGCTTGGGCAGCAAACTCTGGGATCGCTCGTGAGCAGATCTTGCTTGGAGGCACAAGATAGCTAAGCTGCCATGTCTAGAGACTCCTTCATATAGTGGTTCCATCCTTTGATGTCCATTTGAGTCTTCTGGATCCCAAAAGGCGTCTTTTCCTGCTATCCTCTGAATATTGTCTTTTAATTACCAAAATTAGCTCAGGATATTTGATCAGTCCAGAGAAATCTTAATCTCATCTTCTGTTAGCTGCTATCTTGAGGAGGGGACATTGCCCAAAGCAAATCTGCATCTCTGAGTTGCAAATGGGCCCCAGATGTGCTAGCCTGGTCCCAAAAGGTGTTAAAAGTCAGGAGTTAGTGAGAGAGTTAGATCTATTTGTGTGAGACAGCAATTACATTATTTCTTGTGTACCTCTATCTAGTGTATATTTATCACAAAAGAATATTCAAAGTAACATAAAAAAAGGGGGGGCACATGTGTGAGGGGAGTTAATCAACACATTTGGTCATGGCAGAAGCATCCTGTCAGTGAGGTAAGGGGATTACTGGACAGCAGGTTAATTTCAGCAGTGTGTGACTGGTAATTAAGCCTGACCCATTGTGTCTCAGTGAGTTTTCACAAACACTGATAAGCAATGCTAGATTACCCCTGCCTCTACAAATCATTTACCATGCATTACCCAGGCAGATCTGGGCTGTTCACCTTGAGTCCAGGCCTTAATTCATTTCTTAATATAAAATGAAATCAGACACAGGCCTCAATTCCACATACTTCTGAGTTGGGACCTCTGGGTTGAATGTTGGGGTCAAAGGGGGGGGGGTCCCCAACAATTGCCATGGGTGAAAAAAATGTTGGCTCAGTCTTTTTCTTCCACTTTTTCAATGAACACTTTTTGGGGGGAAACGTGTAACAACTTTGAATGAATGAAATTCTGAAGGCAAAATTTTAAGAGCTTGCTCTTCTTTGCTGCCTCCAGTGTGTGCTAATTAACTCTGTGACACAATTTGTATTATATAGGAATTGTAATTACCCATTGCTATAAACATGGTGTCTCAGATCCTGCCACAAGGTGACAGAGGTAAAATTACTCCTGAGTAGCTTCCATTGAAATTAATGGGACATGTTATTCATGACTAACTTGTCGCATAAACTTCATTGGGGCTACTCATAAGTAACTTCGATTGGTTGTCAGACATTGAGCCAGGTCTCACGATCAGTGTGACCTGGTTTTGGAAGGAAAGCAGGGAGAGCGAGCTAAGCCTGCTCTCCCCACAGATGATCCCAGCAGGAGCCTTGGGCAGCTGGATTGGCCACCCATGCGATTGCCTGCTCCGTGACTGAGCCGGCGGGGGCCGATTGGCCCCTGGAAGCTCCAGCATGCCCTGTGCGAGTGTGCAGGGCATGCTGGTGAGACCCCCAGAGCTGAGAGGCAGCTTTTTGTCTCCCTTCGGGGGGGTCTCCTTGTGGGTAGCTGCAGCACAGAGCCACACTGAGGCTACTCACAATAAAAAAAACCTCGCTCACTCCGCAAACCTGGTTTTAGGGGTGGGCTACTTAACTTCCTGGGAGCCACCAGGCCCACCTGCGAGCCCGGTGGCTCCCACGATCAGGCAAAATTGGGTTAGGCTCCCCAGCCCGATTTTGCCTGATCGTGGGAATAGCCCCATTGCATTCTTTAATCAATAGCATGAAATAAGCTGGGTTGGTTTGGAAATATGCAAATCAAATCATACAAGCTCTTACGTGTCAAAGAGTAGAGAAGCTTGCTTCAGTCTATGTAAACCTTAGTTCTGTGCAGTTCATGGAGATAAAAATGAAAATTCAAGATTGGAAGCTATTGAATATTCAGAAACAGATTCTGATTAGAGAGAGAATTTTGATAAGGTCTTGTTTTGCATGGCTTTGTCCAGTTACTATGACACTTGGTGATTATACACTAAGAGTTAACTTGCTGTCCAGCTTTATGGATGTGAGTAGCAGGGCACAGCACCTGTATGGTGGATAATATCCAGCTAGCATATCCTCTATAATAAAACCCTTGGTGTCTGTCCTTTCCGCCCCAAGCGCCAGTTCGGAAAGAGGCTTTGCAGAGGGAGGAGCACTGCTTGCGAGCTTCTCTCTCCCTCTTCAAATTAGGTCATCCTTTGCTCAACTGTCACGGGCCGGGGTAAGGTGGTTTCGGAAGTTGGGAGGGAGGGTGGGACTTCGGCGGCAATGGCGCCGTCAGTATTTTTTTAAAAAAAACAGTAAAGGGGAGAGGAAAAGGCTAGCGCCCGTTATTATAACGGGCTTCAAAATACTAGTCTATCCATAATGGTTTTGTTCAGAAGCACCTGCAACGCACCACGGACTTCTCACTTGTCCCACCTGAGTTTGTTCATCTAAATCTCTCCTTTTACCTACAGCAAGTGCGGTTGCAATTTACACTCTCTGTTCCCCCCTTTCCTTCTCTTGAAATAAAGGGAGAACTGATTCAACCATATATTAATGAAGCAATGCCATTCTCTTCATTTCTACCCTTAAAAACAAACCTCAAGCACAGGCCACTGTAGTATTTATTCACTCCAGTGTTACTTGAAAAATCATAGCCCTCTACTCCAGCTCTAAAGCAATATGTACCACATTACCTCTGCTCTCTTGGCAATAACAGGTGTCCCTAAGTCTAAAAACTAAGATGAGCAAGTATTGATTTTGTATATGGGTTTTCAGTTATTTGGTGGATGAAACTACAAAGCTTTGTACACAAGCATCTGAGGATGGAAGGCTGCTCTGGCAGCAATCATGTCCTCTTCATTAGATCTACACTTCATATTATTCAGTAGAAAATTCTGCTTACGCTGTAGACTTCTTCCATGTCTTGGGCTTGGCACAGTCTGATGAATTTTAGTGTTGCAGTTCAGGAAGAATAGACCATTTTCCTCTGTAGTTTGATATCTCCCTTCTGGAATGAAATGTTGGCATAAATTAGCATGGTCCTAAATGTCATGTGATCCATACTTTATGCACATTGTTTATTTAGGATACATACCCTATCAATAGGGTCTAAATAAATAGTAGAGAGCTAATTTCTGTATGCAATAATTAGTACTGTTACTGCTACAAGGCTACAGGGTTACTACATGGCTAGTTCAAGCCCAGAGGTTAAGCAGTGGGCCCAAGATTTAACTGACAGCTGCTAGAGAGATTTAGCAGCAGGTATCCAGACTTCTAACAGAATAGTGCTCCAGCAGATGCTTCAAGAAAAGTTGTGCTTACACAAGGGGTCCTTGTGCAAGTAGAAGAGATTCTTGCTCAAGTAGAACTTGCTTCTACCAACAAGAGTGCCACTATGATTAAAGGTCTGGGTGATACCCACTGTCTGGAAAAATGTCAAAATATTTGGCAAGGATTCCTTGAGCTATTTGGAGGTTAATAACTCTTAGTTTGCTAACAACTTCCTGTGTCTGATTTCATATGTGTATGAATCAGCATGTTCTGGTTTTTCATTCCCTCCCCCCACCCCACCCCGCTCTATTTTTAGGAAGTGCATTTTGTTGCTTCAGTGGCTGACATACATCCTGTTTAACAAAGTCCTCTCAGCTTCTACTGACTGCAGGGGTGCAACTGCCTGCAGCCCTCATGAAACTTCCCCTGCCCGTGTTTACAAGCGCAGTTGCACAAGAGACTTTTAGACCCAAGTCCTCTCTGCGCTCCAGAAGGGCTCTGCAAGATCGGAAATGCTTCACTGACTCTCGTCAATTACCAGCTGCAGGGGAGCACTGCACTGAAGAATCTATAGGCTCTTGCACAAGGGGAGTTGTATGAGGGCTTCCATTGTGTTCCTGCAGCCCCTAAAAGCACTAGTGCTTCATCAGGATGTCAATCACTGGTGATGGTTCCAAATTCCCTCAATTTAGTATTCCTTTGGCAGGGATAGAATGAGTGGGCTTATAGGAAGGGAAGGAGTAAAAATGGAAAACCTGGGGGTAGCTTGTGGGCAAAGCACTTTATTTTGAAACTTACGACTTTATGTTCTACCACTATAAAAATGTTAGTAATAAACAGTATCCAAGGATGTGAGAGTTGCCTACCCCTACCCTCTCTGTCAGAGAGGTACAGCATGATCTGTATTGTTTAAGCAACAGCAGATTCCCATCACTGTGTGTGTAAACTTCTCAACTAATAAACAGCATGTTCCTGCCAGTTTCCACTACTGGCATGTCAAGAAATTCATTGATTTGTGTTGCACAGTTCAGTAAAGAAGAATGTTGAATTATGCTACATTTCTGTATACAAAGCCAGCAGACCTGTTTAGAAATGTGTTGGTTCATGCAGTCTTTATTAGAGAAAAGTTGGTTCATATTGCCATATTAAGAGCTTATGTAACAAGATTACTTTTGCCTTCCTGCTTTCAAACACTAACTGGCTAATGCTGATTAAGCTTACCACCGTAAGCTGAAGCAAAAAATCATTTGGCAGTGGTATTTGCCAAAATTATTATCCATGTTTTCAGAAGCTTTTATGTACAGGGACATACAAATGCCCATACTTACGAACCAAACTCCATAGAACAGAAAACTTAGTATACAAATACCAACCTGCACATATGAACAGGGATGGGGTATAGCCTCAGCTGATCTTTCTTAAAGGGATTGCCTCCTGTGTTACAGTCCCAAATGTCCCTTGCTTGGCAACTCCTGCTGCCTCATTTCAGAGACAATGCACTTGGCTAAGCTGCTGCTCAGTACAGTACTCTCTTTCCTAATAGCCAGCAGCTTGCTGTCCAGAAAGAGTCAGGTTTTTGTTGGCTTTGCTACCAACATAATCTTCTATTCTTCGTCACTCAGCAGCCGCTTGATCGAGCTCTTCCAACTCATCTTCTGTCAACTACTTCTGATGTGATTCCAGCAGTTCCTCCACCTGTATATCCTCTAAGCCTTCAAAAGAAAACAGAACCCTGTTTGGATTCGACAATATATCAAAACATAAAGGAAGAATCTAAATACTGTATACTAATGATTAATAAGATCTCATAAAAATGATCTGTGTCCAACTGAGAAGATTAAATCTGATAATTCATTTCCAAAATGTGGTGGTGTTGATAGATGGGAGAAGTGTAGACAGATATTCCCATGTGGTTGCAGTGTCACGTTTTGATTGAGAGATAAATTTCAAATCAGACTTGTAACTTTGCTAAACGCATTTCAACTAGACTCCATCCTCTTCAGTGGCGATCTTGGAAAAAAATCCTATCACCATAAATGTGTATATTTAACAAAAGGCTGCTAGACAAAATAGTGTATCTTAATAAAGACTGGTAACACAAATAATATAAGTTTCCAATTTTCATATAAATACTCCAAATAAGCTGAATTGGGTAAACTGAATTAGCTTATATATTCCAAAGCAGAACTAACCAAAATATATACAGTAAACCTTAATGAAGACTAGTATCTCACACTAATCTACAACTTTGTCAAAATGTAAATTCTCCAGAAGACAATCTATAGTACCATCAGAAAGGTTCTTATTTCTACTAATAGTCTCTCCAGTCCCAATGCGGGGACACAAATATGAAGAATATTTATATACCGCTTTTGAACAAAAGTTCCCCAAAAGCAGTTTACATAGAAATTCAAGAAATAAATAAAATGGCTCCCTGTCGCCAAAGGGCTCACAATCTTTTAAACACACACACACACGCTAGCAACAGCCACTGGAGGGATGCTGTGCTGGATAAAGGTAAAGTGTGCCGCCAAATTGGTGTTGACTCCTGGCGACGACAGAGCCCTGTGGCTGTCTTTGGTAGAATACAGGAGGGGTTTGCCATTGCCATCTCCTATGCAGTATGAGATGATGCCTTTCAGCATCTTAGCACCAGTTTCTCCCTTCAGCTTTTTTTAGTAACTGAATTCTAATGGCTTAAATAGATTCTTTCTAACCTATTTTCATCAAGGGACTGAAAGCATCTGCTAGCACCACTGAATTAGATATCAAAGAATTCATGTGTGTAGTTTTTTTAAAATACAAATCTGTAGTAAGCGTATTGCCTTTCCTAAAACTTCAACATCTAAAAAGCTTTTACCTGCAACCTTGCACACAAGGCTTACAATTCATGCTACTTCATTCTCTGAGGGAACAGCTTCGGTGGATGTAGGAGCAGCTGCCTCCGGCCATAGGTTTTTCCTTTTTTTTCTCTTTCAAATTCAATTTTTATTCGTTTTAACAGTAGTAATATTGTCATTCATTACAAATGTATGTATGTTTCATTCATTATGTATTACAAATACACACAAAGGTGGACTTCCCGCACACATCTCTTCGTGAATCATCAGCTATAAAGTTTAAACCCTTGCTATAATAATAATTCAAAGCATAAATTCAAACCCTTACAAACATAGCTAATCTACCCAACCTGCAGTTTTTTGCTAAATTTCAAACCCTGCTGTAAAGTCCATAGTAGGAAAGTAGTTCTTTAGATACAACAAGAATGGTTTCCAATCTTCTTTAAAACATTCCAAGTTTTGGTCTCTTAATAGTGCTGTAAGTTTTGCCATCTCCGCATATTCCAAAATTTTTATCAGTCAGTCTTCTTTTGAAGGCAGTTCATTACTCTTCCATTTCTGTGCATATATAATTCTGGCCGACGTAGAAGCATACATAAAAAATGTTAAATTAGTAGTAGAGATTACACCTTGTGTTATTCCCAGCAGGAAAGATTCTGGCTTCTTAGGAAATGTCATTTTAAATATTTTTTAAAATTCATTATATATCATATCCCAATAGTCTTTAGCCTTCCCACAGGTCCACCACATATGAAAAAAGGTGCCTTCAGAATGTCCACACTTCCAACATTTGTTTGAAACATTTTTATACATTAATGCCAATTTTTTTGGTGTCAGATACCATCTATACATCATTTTATAATAGTTTTCTTTTATAGCATAACATGCAGTGAATTTTAAATCATTTTAATCATTTTTAGTATGAATCATTTTAAAATCATTTAAATCATTAAATCATTTTTCCATAACTTTTCCCAGGCTGCCATTTCTATATTATGCCCCACATCTTGAGCCCACTTTATCATAGTCGTTTTAACCGCTTCCTCTCTTGTCTCCTCCAGAAGCAACAGTTTATATATTTTAGAAACTAATTTTTCATCATTTTGACATAATTCCTTCTCAAAATTTGAAGTCAGATCCTCAAATCCAACTTTAAAATCTTTCTTATATCTCATTTAACTGATGATACTGAAACCAATCTCTGACCAAATCTTGTATTTCAGTTAAACTTTTTAACTTGCAATCCTTTTCCTGAAAATGCAACAAATCCCTATAGGTACCCCAACACATATGCATATTTACTTCTTTACGTGATAAGGTTTCAATCGGAGATATCCATAACGGAGTTTTAGGTTCAAACCAATTTTTGTTTTTTAACCACACCCTCATTAAACTCCTTCTCACATAGTGGTTCAAAAAGTCTTTATGTATTTTACTTTTTTCATACCACAGATACGCATGCCATCCAAATCTTAGGTTTTTCCAGCAGGCATTCCAGTCCTTGGCTGGATCTCCTTGTGGCATGCCTTGATGAACTGAATGCTGTCAGCATTGCTATAGTTCTTCCAGCAATTGCTGACTGTCAGGAGTCGCTTTCCATTTACTGCTACTTTCCATTTACTACTAACCCTTGCTAACATGGCAAAGAGGCACCTTTTAATGTGGTGATTCTCTTTACTGAGCAGGGGGAGAGTAACTGGCCCTATCCACCCCAGCACAGTACCTCCAGTGACTGTTGCTGGTGTGTGTGTCTTATGTTTCTTTTTAGAATGTGAGCCCTTTGGGGACAGGGAGCCATCTTATTTATAATTTCTCTGTGTAAACTGCCCTGAGCCATTTTTGGAAGGGTGGTATAGAAATTGAATTAATCATAATAATAGTAATTGTAATAGTAGTAATAATAATACATTTTATATACCACTCTTCAATCAAAGTTCTCAAAGCAGTTTACATAGAAAAACAATAATACACAAATACGATAGTTCCCTGTCCCCAAAGGGCTCACAATCTAAAAAGAAACATAAAGTTGACACCAGAAACAGCCACCATTATAAGTCATTGTCCAGCAGCAGGAGAATTATGAAGAATTTTTTTTGCTACCAGATACTTCTGTGCTTCAGGTAAGAAGCTGCCTTATATCAGAACATTGGTCCATCTAACTCAGTATTGTCTACACAGCTGCTGACCCAGTCAGTGAAAAGTGCAGTAGTCGCCCATGCTCTCCTGTTTTAATGTCAGAAGACTGGGAGCTGGTTCTTGTTTTGTGTTCTGAGGGCACAAGGGTTTAGTGCCTGGTACAGGAGCATTGGCTTTACCACGCAGTCTCCAGCATCATTTCCACAGATGAGAAGTGTTATCTGGTCCTTGGCTGCTTTGAATCCTGGAGTGGCACTTACTTCTGAGCTTGGTGCTCAATCTAGATGTTCACAGTCTTCTCCAGGTGTTGCATGGTGGGATAACAAGTGTGGAACATTACCTTTTGCACTTTCCAAAATGCTTGCTGTCAAACTTGCATGAATATTGGCTTCATTTTTTTCTGATGTAACATACTGTCCACTCATTGATTCTGTAATGGAGCCTGACATGCTGCACTGTCCCCTCAAGCCAACATGTCCAGCAACTCGGTCCTTTCATGCAGAGACAGAACTTTGTGCTGCCTATTGCTCTGTTCCTCAGCAGAATTGCCCACCTTACATTTCATCCGCCTCAACCTTTATCCATCTTGACTGGAAGAAAAGGAAATTGTGCAATACAGAACAATCCAGAAACCAGAAGGGGTGTAGTGGAGGTGGATGCACAGGGATGGAGTGCTAGTACAGTACAGGTGGACCTCAGTATTCACAGGGATTCCATTCTGTGGCTGTACTATGGATTTGGAAGCCGCAAACAGAGGCGTAACTATAGGGGGGGCAGGGGGGGCACGTGCCCCGGGCGCCATCTTTTCTGGTCACGTGGGGGGCGCCGCCATGACAATTTTAAAAAAAAATTTTTTGTTAATACAAATGTTTCCTGCTCAGTGCAGCAGCGCTGCAGCAGTCAAGGGAGCACATTGGCGCCCCCTCCCCCACGAGCAGTCCCTTCCGCGCCGCCCACACCCCCCCCCCATTGCTTTGCTGGCACCTGGCGGCCAGTCAGTCGCCTGGCTTGGCGGCGGCGGCGGGCGCTTGTGAGGAAAAACCTAAGTATAATGTAGTATGGGGGGGGGCATTTCAGTGCTTGCCCCGGGCGCCGTTTTCCCTAGTTATGCCTCTTGCCGCAAATATTGAATCATTGATCCCTAGGGGATCGTGGGGGTTAGGTTCCTGGTTGGCCATTTTCAGCCAAAAATTGGCCAATCTTCACATGAGGGCTTCTTAACTTGCTCTGCTGCCCCCCCCCCCAAAGTCATGCTGTGCCCCCAAACAGCAGAAAATTGCAGGGGGGTTGTGTTTGACTGGAGCCATTTTGTGGCTCCAATTCCTAAAATGGTGGCTGGAAATAACCCCTGCGGTCATTTCCGGCCACCCCCTGATATGCAAGATTGACGTGTGTTTATTGTCTCACATATGCCAAGGTCAGATGTCATTTTCCCGACCATGGATACATGAATAGGGAGGTCCACCTGTACTACACAGTATGGTGCATGTCCATGTTATAATGAATACAGTAAGTAATATGGTACCTTGTACCAAAAAGGCTTACAATCTAAAACAAGGTGGACAACAACCATTGTAAGGTTGCTGTGCTGGGGTTGGATAGGTACAGTTACTCTCCCCCTGTTTAATACTGTATAAGAGATCCACCACTTTTAAAAGGTGCCTCTTTGCTCAGTTAGGAGTAAATTTGCAACACCGGTTTACTTTGAGCCACTTAAGTGCAGCTTGAAAACGTTCCAAAGTGCTCCTCTAGACTCTACCAACCACAGATCCAAATTCTGCCAAAACTGCCTCCAAAACAGACTCCAAAGCACAAACTCCTCCAGACTTCTCCTCCAGTCTCCACCATCAACTCAGCAACCCACAAATCTCCTCCTTAAATACCACAGATACAAGCACATGCTGAAAGTGAAATAAAAAATCACACCCACAAAAATTGTGACTAGCTAAAACTGCACATAAAAAGAAACCCAGACTTCATTAATGACCTGCAAATAGCAGAAACCGTGTTCCAGGAACCTGCGTATGCGGGTTTCCTGTATTGACTAGCAATGCACCTTCTGCCGAAATATTGATAAAAGACAGTCTCATATATATATGCGCCTTGGGTTATATGTGGCAAACTCCGCCCACACAGTGCTTAACCAATCAGCAGTGACATCGGAAGCCCAATCTTAAAGAAAACGTAAAGAAGGTTTTGCATTGGGTGGGGTGACTGAGGACAGCGGGCTTCTCTGGCAGTGAAGTTCCTGTGCTGTGAGAGCAGCCATGGCAGCAGCAAGGTGGGGCTGCAGCTGCTGCTGCTCGAGACTACTGAGGCCTTTGGCGCAGGCAGGCAGGCAAGGGACGGCCCTGGGTCTGGGCCTGTCAGTGGCCTGAGGGGAACAAGTGGCCATGGCAACAAGGAAGCGGATTGGTCAGCCACCACCGCTGCTGCTGCTCAGGGATACTGAGGATGTTGGCAAAGGAAGGCAGGCAGACGAGGCCTGGGCCTGTCAGTGACCTGCGAGAAAAAGTGGCTGTGGCAACAGCAAGGAAGGGCCTGGTCAGCCGCTGCTGCTGCTGCTGCTGCTTCTGCAGGGAGGAGCAAGAGCAGAGATTGGGTGAGGGTGGGGAAGTCTCTGGTGTTAGGGGGCTTTGGTTTGGCCAATTGGTGCTAGTGACACTGCACCCATGACCAAGAGGGGTGAGGGGGATGGAAGAGTGATACCAAGGGGGTGAGGGGGATGGAAGCAATGGGATGAAGGAGCAGGAGTGCAGCTCAGGTGAGGGTGGAGAGGTCTCTGTGGTGAGGGGTGCAGAGGAGGACATGTGTCCATGAGAACTGGCCGCAGGAAAATGTGTCTGCAGGTCCTAGGAAGCTAGGAGGGCATGAACCTTGAATTCTCAACCAGAGTTTGGTGAGTTCAAGACAAGGAAGCCAGGGCTTTGGCTTCTGGGAGTTTAGTCTAGAGGAAAGTTTTTTTTAGTCATACTTTGCATCAGACTTTCAATTTCTTTTGTCTATACATTGTATATCCCTGAAACTGTTCTATGATTGTTTACCTGTAACGTAACTAAACTAAGAAACACTATCCTTCGCCCATCCAGCCGGGGCGTTGCAAAAGACAATGTAAGCTTTTAAAAGTGCTTTTTTATCTTCCTACATAGCTGTTCCTTACAACTGGGTAACCACAATTTTTAAAGCATGCCACCCCAACATCATTCGGGATGCTTTTTGAACTATTTTTGTAATCTACTGAGTACTTTTACCTGAAACTAAAAGCTGAGAGCCTCAAACGGAAGCGCTCTCTAGCATTGGAATAAAACTATACAAATCTCTCTGAATGGGGTTTTTAACTCTGGAGAACGGGGTGTGTGTGTGTGTCTGGAAGGGGATCTTACTCTGGTACAAGCATGTCCTCAGCCATTCAGCAACTACCAGTTTTCTCACCACATGGAGGCTTGCATGTGAAAGATTTTTGTACTTTTCCGATAGCAAAATAATGAGAGTTTTCCCTAGGAATTCCATCCCAAGCCCAGGGACGGTCAAGCTCTGTATTAGAGAGGAGTGGTAGTGGCAGCCGTTTTTGAACCTACCAGAAATACAGAAGAGTTTTAAGAGTATTCTTTGCCAGAAACTCAGCAGGGATGATTCAGCATTTATTTCCCCCACATTAGCTTGCTCTGAGACAAAGGCTTTAATCAGCTACAAGTGTATTTTATTAGGGCTGTGCAAAATGGTGCTAATTTGATTGGGGGCTTCATCGGTACTTTGGGGGAGTTCTAGTTTGATTCTGCCCAAATTGAAGGCATTGCTTTGAATTGGGACTGAAGCTTTATTTCCTCCCTGCTGCTCCCCTGAGCCCTGAACATACATACTGGACTAGGTAGAAAACAGGGCTGAATATACTTAAACTTCCCTCATGTAGAAGGGAGCAGTGGCTGAGGTTTCATGTTTTAAAAGGCTTCAGGCATTCTCCCTCCCACCACCACACACACACTTTTGGCCTTTTGGATTTTTGTCTTAATATGGAGGTTTGTGGGGGGGGGGGATCTTTGACACAAGATATTGTTAAAGTTGAAAGGTGTTTTGTGTGTGAAGGCCATTGTTGCTGAGGAAGATGATACTTACTATCAGCATCATCTCGGGAACACAAGTTTGAGAACCTCTGGAGTAGGCAGTGTACACTAAAGACAAAAATTGGAGACTGTATTATGTATGATTAAGTATATCTATTAAAATGAATTTGTAATTACAACTAAAACACATACTAATGCATTACCTGTAGTGCCTTTATGACCCACAAAATGATTTATCAGACATATCACATAGTTATTGTTAACATTAATTATATTACAACATGATAATCCTAAATAGCATAGATTGACATAACATTAAAAACAAAACACCTTTTGACTTCAACACAGTCTTGCAATTGCATTTCACAAAAATATGCCTGGTTTTAATTGTAGCAACAATTGCAGTGACAGAACCTTATGTCCTTGATGTTCTCTAAACAATGTTTTCCTTGCACTTAGAAAATTGTGGGTATTCTATGGAATTTCTAGGCAATGTGTGGGAAATCAGATATTTAATACTTTAGTATTTTGGGATGTCGTGTATAATTCCCAGATATCCTTTAGATTGATTACCTGACTGGAAACTGTACTCATAACATATATGATATTCGGTTCTATTACTAGCATTGGTTGCAATGACCCCAGTATGTCTGTTTTACACACAGTGAGTTATAAAGTGAGCTACAATGCTATGTGCCTTTCTACCATGTATAGAACCTCCAGTATGAATCAGGGATAGAGAATTGCTTCTGTGCCCCAACATGTACAAAACCTACATGTTGAGACTGTGTGAACCAGACCATATCAGTCTGCTTTAATAAATCTTATCTTTATACAGAAAATATGAATGAGGGAGGGGAAAGTGTGTGTGCAGGCATGTTAGACTTATATAGTGCCTTTCATTTAAAATGATCTCATGGAGACCTTAAGGAGCACCTTCTTCTGCATGATCCTCACCACACATTAAGGTCATCTGAGGAGGTCCATCTCCAGCTACCACTGGTGCGTCTGGTGGTGACTCAGAGGTGGGCCTTCTCTGTAGCTGCTCCTGGCCTGTGGAATGCACTCCCTGCAGAAATCTGTAATCTGAATTCTTTATTGGCCTTCAGGAGAGTTCTCAAAACCTATCTGTTTGGCCTGGCCTTCCAGGGTTTTTAAATTGTTATAAATGGTTTTAATGCTGTAACCTGGTTTTTCAAGGTTTTTAAACTGTTTTGAATGTTTTAACAGTTACTGTTCTATGGTGTTTTACAACCTCTATTTTTAACTGCTAATTGATTTTAATTGTTTTGTTTTAATGTAAACTGCCTTGAGCCATTTTGAAAGGGCGGTATAGAAATTAAATGAATGAATAAGGTGGAGATATATCTATATCTATCCTCTGTGACTTATTCTGAAACTGGAAAGGAGGTAATAATGTTGTGGATAATTGTACTAGCATTCACTTCTCCTTTTTCACAGGTGAATCTGGATTGGGAAAATCAACACTAATCAACTCATTATTCCTGACGGACTTATATTCTCCAGAGTATCCAGGACCTTCCCATAGAATTAAAAAGACAGTACAGGTATGCATGGGAAAACATGACTTGTATGGTTTTTTATGGCAGCCTGCAAATGGAAAATTACTATCAGGAAATGAATACTCAGTTGGTTTCTTGCAAGATACATACAGTATGAAGCTACATACTGTATACATGTGTACATTGCTGCTATTCCTCTTTAGCCATTAAATAATTGCCCATCACAGCTGGAGTGCTTCTTGAACACTTTGTTCTGTTCATGGTAGCTGTGGATTTAGCTGTTCTCTTGATAGGATACCATGTATTTTGAAATGCCATTGATTTATTTGAGGGTTCCTTTAAAAAGTGCAACGTCTGCCTTGATTATGGCATTACCACACACTTTCATCTTTCACAATCTGGACTTCAGCTCTTTCAGTATGGCCACATATTCTGGTTGTGTTGATACAGTTAGCAGTGTTGCCTAAAATTGAACCTCTTGGAAAGAGTAAGAGTCTTGACTGTGTGATATTACAGCAATACTGAATCTAACAATGTGCAAGTAGCTGCACGATAGTGTTACAGAAAATCTAATGCACAGTTTCCACAAGGAGTTTGATTTATTTAGTATCAAATTCAAAACGGTAGAAATAAATGTTTGAACTAAATGGTTGTCCTAATCCAAAAGCACCATTCGTAGTAGTAATCTAGATCTTGCAAACCTTAGAGTAATTATGAATGATTTGGGGTTAACATTTCAAGGAATGTCATTTGTTTTGCTTTAGATCAGAGTGATAGCAACATTTTGTTAATGTTTTTAATGTGGCTTGAATGCAATTGTCCTAATATCTCTTGTTTAAAATGCAGATACTAGATAGTATTGCTATTTAATATTCTTCCATACTTCCCTATGAGGCAGGATTGTATAACTGGAAAATTCAGCACTTTGTTTTATTTGTACATTTGGTATCTGATGTTATGATGTCAGTTTCCTACTTCACCCTTGCATAAATCTCTCATAGCAATGTTGGGAATAAATATATGTAATAATAAATATAACTGAAACCATGCACTGCACTGTTTTAGTAAGCACAGGTTGAATTTGAGATTTTCAATTTATTCTAGAAAAAATAATTTTTTTAAAAACCAGGCCCTTGTTGTAATTTTGGGGCTGATATCTGGTTGATTTATTCTTGGGCAACCATACCCCTGAATTGAGGGGGGGGGTCTTCTTTCCCTTTAGCCCCTCCTCACCCATATCTCTCAATAGGTGATATTGAAGGAACCTCAGATTATCATCCTTCAATCCCCTCTAAAGAAATATGGAGGCAGAAGGAGGCAGGTAATATTGCATGCTTTCTGCTGTTCGGGCCCTTTCAGTAAGGTTGGCCAAGGAGCACAAAAAGTGAGAGTGTATTTAATGCAAGTCTTCAGAGCCATGTTTGTATGCAGGCCCCAGGGGTGAGAGCTGAAAGGTGCAACTTCCTCACAAATGTCCAAAGTTTCTGCTTGCTGTTACTTACTGATGGAGGAACTGAGTGGAAAGACTAACTTTTTCAAGACCAGCACTTGGTTGTACTAAATCAGGGTCTTCAAAAAGAAACTGTTAAAGCCATGGACATGCCAGCACATCGTACTTTTAGAAGCAGGTGGCCATATGACAACCAATATAAACTGTTAACAGGAAATCATCCTCCCTATTTAAAAACATGTTAAGAACATATTCTTTTATCATTTTGATGTATGTAGTAGTCTAAACATAGAGCAATTAATGGATCTGGATTGTGATCTGTTGCATTCATAAGGCATGGGTTCTGTGCCTGCACAGGGACCTCTTGGGTAGATTGACTAGCTCATTGTGACACCCACCTACCCTCTACATGCTCCGTGTTTCCATTGAAATCGGCAGTTGGAGCGACATTTTCCCAGTTTCTATTTGACCACCAAAACATCAACACCTCGTTGCTGGCTCCTCGGTTCATCTAGATTCAAGAGAGAGAAAGATAAGAAATTCATATTTATCCATATTGAACTTGGTCTGTTTTCCAACAATTCTAACATTTAACGGACTCAGTGGATTTGGTGTTTATGTGTCTTGGAGCCACGGGGTGATAGTTTTGGGGCGCACCTTTTATGGCGATGGAGACAAAGAAAACATTGTAGCACAATCCGACAGCATGCAGCATATGCTGTTCTTTCTCCAAAAAAACTTTGAAGAATTGGGCGTTGCATCTGCATGCATCACTATAGAACAAGTCGGACCCACCGGCTCCGAGGCCAAATTAGCCCTCAACATCGGGTATTGGATCAATGCCGAGCTTGGCATCAAACATGCAGAGATCTGCTGATATACAGTCTAAAACTGCTACGAAAAATCAGAGCATTCAAGACCAAAAGAGGTCCCGATAATGACTCATTGACATAAGGACAAAAAATGGAAACACTCCTCAGATGAGGAGAAGGCTTCTCCACAGAGAAAGAAGCATCAGAGCAAGTCAAAATAGGACAACACATCTTCTCCAACTATGCTACAGAGCTATAGCCTGCCTTCAACGTTGGCGGCTTCTCTGGCAACATCGAGAGGACAGCCATAGACATCGGAAATTCAACTGCTGACATCGACCATGATGGCTACGGCGTCAGTGGAGCAGGGCACCCTTTTGACAGGCTCGATGTCAACATCGATGTTGACATCAACATCAACTTGCCTTTGGTACCAACCATGATGCCAGCAGGTTTACTATGCTTGCAATTGCCATAGTACAACCCAGAAGAGTGCTTCAATTGTCTTCAGCACAAACACCGGTGCAATCCCCTTCAGCACCAACACAACAACAGCATGTGGGGAGAGGAGACTTGATTGACTTTACTTCATACCATGATCAGGATGATGGCACATCTTTGTTCCAAATACAGCAAATACTTTGCTGGCAGTGCTGAATTCAACAAACAGTACCCCTTTGGGGTCGACTTTTCAAGGCTTTTTGAGCAGTGGTGTCGATATTGAACAGGATGTTGAGGTAACAGTGTCAATACTGAAGACATCATCAATGTCACTACAGCGTATTGCTACATCAGGGACTACAATGCCTGTGTGGTTGATGTCTCCTTTACAGGTTCCCGACACTATGGCACCAAGGTCTTTTCAATTATTTACATGTACAACAGGGCCAGCTGAGGTGACGACATTGCCATCTATGGTTTGAAAGTTGCCTGTACAATATATGAGCTTTCTGGCAGCAGGGAGTGCCTAGCCACCAGGGTCGCAGGGAAATTACACGCTCTTGTGATTTTCGCCATACTCCTACTGCTGCATTGCCAGACTATGCTGAATATCAGCTATGGAAGGCACAACGGGCTTTGCAGCGCCTTCTATGGGTTGTCCCAGAAAAGCAGATACCGTAACTTCCTGCTACTAGTACTGCTACTACTGTGTCAATGGCCTATCAGACGCAAACTGTTACACCTGATCACCTGAAACAACCCAAGCAGCCTCCTGCACCACATACGAGTACTCTTGTGCCAAAGAAGAAGAAGATGACAGTGCTCCCAGAAGCTCCACCTCCAGCTGGGGATGGTGATGGTGGCAAGTAGATCCCAAAAAAGACCAGAACAAGAAACTAATGCAATATGCTGCCAAAAAATGCAAAATGTTCCTGAAAATGGGTATATTAATATAATTTGCAAGTTCTACATATTACTACACACATTTTAAAATCATACCATAAAAACATTCCTGTGCAGACAACAATATAATACAAAACCACATAAAGGAATATATAAAAATGTCCCTGAATAGTCAAAGTAGGCTCACAGTGAGCCAAAGTCCTTATGAAGTCTGAATGCCTTTCCAGCAAACAATAAGAAGCATTTTCAAAGAGTTCTTTTCAGTGGGTCATTTCCAATGGGTCAGATGCATTACGATGTATGTCTTCCTTAGTAACCCATACCTTTTATGAAACATCACTTTTATAGACTTGTGTAGACAAACAACCAAATTATATGAAAGTTGCTATGATCCCCACACAATCCCTATCCTCATCCTCCTCATCAAGTGGAAAGAATAAAACAAGCTTACCAGTTACCTTGACTCACATGTTGGTACACTGTTCTTTCTGTGTATAAGGCCCCTTTTTTCTTTTTAGAAATGATTTTATAATAGAAAGGTTAAAAAGGGAATCTTCATCAACTCAAAATGTAACCTTCTCTTACAAAGTTAAGACCATAGAGTGAGTCACACCTGTTTGAAGGATACTATGTATTTGTTCAAATTTTTAGAGAGAATTAGATTGGACGGGATGAATATTTGGTTAGTAACTATGGATGTGACATCATTGTATACTAATATTCCTCAGGAAGAGGCTATGTTGGTAATTGAAGAAGTATTGAATCAGCGGGAAGCACTGTATAATCCACCTACTGATTTTTTAATGTGACCTAGTGGAAATAGTATTGAAGGATTTTTATTTTTTTCAGTTTATGGAAACGTACTATCGGTAAATTTCAGGTACGCGATGGGTACAAGTTTGCTCCAGAATTAGCAAACCTTTTTATAGATCGCTTTAAACAGATGCATGTGATGAATAAAAATAATCCCATCAGGGAACATATATTAGTCTATAAGAGATACTTGGATGACAACTTTACAATCTGGAAAGGCATGGCCAATGAATTGTAGCTATTTGGAGTTTTTATTAACTCTGTACATAAGTCTATTAAATTTGAGATAACTTCTGATAAAGACAGTATTCACTTTCTGGATAGATTGATTACAGATGTTTATAGGAAACCTACGGATGCCAATTCTTTTTTGAAATATGATAGCCATCACCCAACCCATTTGAAAAGAAATCTTCCATATTCACAGATTATCAGACTTTGCTGTAATTGTAATACTATGTCGACTTTTGTCAGTCGGGCACACACATTGATGGGACAATTGAGAGATAGAGGATATCCGCAAAAATTATTACAACAGGCGTTTCACAAGGCTAAGAATGTAGATAGGACTCTTTTAATACCTAAAGTGAAAAATGAAGACAAATACAGAATGGTTATATCTTTAACCTTTGATACACATTCTCACTTGGTGAAGAACAGTATAGAGAAACATTGGTACCTCCTGGGAAATGTCCCAGGATGTAAGGATACTCCTATGTTCACTTACAAATGTACCCACAATTTGAAGGATATGTTGATGAACAGTACTCTGGAGATGACCACTATAGATGGATCTAGACCTAAGGGAGAACACCCCTGTGGTAGGTGCAATGTTTGTTCAAATTGCATGGAATTAGAGGAATTTCAGAATCCGCATAATGAGAGACTCTAAGATCTATGACTTCTTCACCTGTAGCAGTAAGGGGGTTATCTAGCCCTCTAAAAAATTACAAAGAAGAGAAGTGTATTGGATACACCAACTCCAAACTGTTATGCCCCATGTTCTCAATAAAGAGATTGATTGGCTGGCAACTATGCAGTAGGTTTTACATGTGTTAATTATATCGCTCTTGGTTTCCTTGCCATTGTAATTTTAGAAACCTTGTCTTTTTTTCAGTAACATGGCTGTTAATTCTATTGATGTGTATTGTATATGTGGTGATGATGGGGGGTGGTTGGTTTTTTGTTTTTAAGTATTTGATCCTTTTAAAATTTTGTTTTTAGCATGTATATTGTCAATATTGTAACTTTGTATTTATTGGGTAGATATATATTGATTTATTATGATGTAGTCCACACTTTTATACTTGTATAGGCTTTTCCCCTTTTAGTGAAAATCATAATATGGTCCCTTAAAAAAAGCAAAAACCTTTGGAGTAATGATGATGATTTGATTTACAAGGAACAGCTGGATGCCCTTGGGACTATATTTAAAAGAGGATAGCAGTGATTCACTCTGTGGCTCTTGTAACTTGGTAAGAGAAGATTACATTTTAAGTTGATGAAAACTTACTATGTAGCTTGTACATTAAATTAATATACCCATTTTCAGGTACATTCTGAACTTTTAGCATCTACATTCTTTTTTGGATCAGCAATACACCATATTTTGTGTTGTGTTTACTTTGACTTCTTGATGGTGATGGGTATTCTGCAGAGTCCACTGACATGGATTCTGATGGGGCAAGCCATCCTACAAAGCCATCCCCGGAAGTGCCGCCAAAGACATCTACTTCCCCATCAGAATAATTAAAGGCCTACCATGCCTTAATAAGAGAGAAAGCAGAGGATTTGAGAATGGACATGAAGCTGCCAGAGATGGATCTAAAAGATCCTGTTTATAATATAATTACAGCAGCTAAGACCTCGCATCTGGTCACTCTTCCTATGCTAACAGTGATCACTAAGGCGGTTCATACAGCTTGAGAGGAGCTACAGACCTCAACACCAACATCCTAGCATTTAGAGGGATTATATAGGATACAAGAGGAAGAAAATGCATTCATATTTGGTCATCTTGTCCCAAATTCAGTGCTTCTTCATTGAAGGCTGGATGCTGCCTTCTGATAAAGGAGGGAGGAAAGTAGATGTCTTGGGAAGAAAGATATATACAACTTCAAGTTTGGCTGTGAATTGCCAATTATACAGCCTGCATGCCTCAATATAATCCTTTTATATGGGACACTTTACTGCACGATTCTACTTCACAAACTCCATAGGAGTTTCAAGATTGATTTGCAGAAAGTTATGAGAAAACAACTGCTGTCACTAAGCAACAGCTTAGAGCGTTCAAGCACCTAGCAGAAAGAGTTGTGAGCCATGATGGCTGTGGAGACTTTATGCCGCCATGCATGACTGAGGACTACATCCCTACAACAGGACATGTGTGGAGAACCTGGCATTTGATGGGAAAGGACTATGTAGTGAGAGCGTGGATTCCACAATGGAATCCTTAAAGAAGTCAAAGTATACTGCCAAAACATTTATGGCATCCACATAAACTACAGCGACATCTTCCTGCTACTATCCTTATGGTCGCCAGCGACTCGTGTACAGACAGCAGGATAGACAGGATTTCTATGAAATAAAGAAATAAAGGATTTGGACAAAGAAACTAAGGCCAAAACAGGCCTCCCAAGGACAATAATAAGCAGACTCCTTGATCTGTTCAACTGTCTACTGCACAGATGACTGCCAAAGCACACAACACCTTCTTTGTGGTTGCCAACATTTCCATCAAGTTGGCATGCCATGCCCAAGCATGGCACCACATAACATCGAATCAATGGGCAGGAGAGCACCTAGGTAATTGGGGTGCCCAGACTGCCCTCACCGCAAGGCCCCCAAAACCTGCTTTTGGTGGCGTCTTGTAGCCACCCTGTGCTTGCACCTGCCCCGCCGTGATGTCATGGGCTTGTGATGATCTGTTTCAACTGTACAGGCACGCAGGAGAGCCTTGCAGTTATCAAGAGCCACTGGGTTGAACGGACAGGCCCAGCGACCACTCCGCCCGCCGGGGGGCAGGGAGGCGAGGCCTGCTCTGGCCACCCCTTGGCCATGCACATGGCGGCTTAAATTATGGGGGGGAAGAGGTACAACAGGACAGGAGCAAGCATGGGGTGGCTACAGGAGGCCTCCCAGCCATTTGGAGGGCCCCCTGGACCTTGGAAGCCATGGACAGGGGCCCCAAGGTCCAGGGGTAAGAGCGCCTCTGTCAATGGGTACTTTAAATTAACGATACTGATTACGCTATAAAGCTTTGCCTCCATTCTTGGGACTAAAGTACACCAGAGTAACTCCTACATTGTTGAAAGAAGTGCAGGTGCTTATGGAGAAGCAGGCAATCACCCCTGTGCGGTGGATGGAGGGACTGATCGGATGTTACTTCCGTTATTTTCAAATCCCAAAGATGGGTGGGGGAATTCAGGCAATCATGGACCTTCAGGGTCTCAGCTGCTTTGTGTGGGCATGCAAGGTCAGAACGATGACTTTGCAAGCGATACTGCCTCTCCTGTGCAAGGAGGTGAGGGTAGCAATGTTATATTCTAAGGATGTGTATTTACAGTGGGAAAAGCAGTGTTCCAATATACTGTCCTTCCCTTTGGATTATGAACAGCCCTGCATGTGTTCCCAAAAGTCATGGCTGCAGTAGTGGCATACTTATGGATGGAAGGTGTTGTGGTTTTCCCGTTTTTAGATGACTGGCTGCTGGTAAGCGACGACAAAGAAAGACTACATTCGCAGATCCACTATGTGTTGTAGCTGTTGTGGGATCTCAGCATCAACATCAACTGGAAGAAGTCTAATTTGGAACCACAGAAATGCATAGGTTATATTGGAGCAATACTGGATGTGCAATTAAAAGGGCATTCTTATCAACAACACGCTATCAGCAGATCAGGGACATGATACATTGTTTCACCAAGACTCCAGTACAGTCCGCAGAAAGTCTCCAGTGGTTAATGGGGTGGATGGCATCCTACAATGTCACGGTGCATTACATGCATTTGCTTGTGAGGCCTCTGCAGAACTGGTACTTCAGAAACTTCCGCCCAAATGTCGACAGCCAGAAAAAAGTTGCTGACGGTCCCACAGATGATACTGTACTGTCCCCGCTGGTGGATGGTGGAGACCAATCTGTTGGAAGGATTTCCATTCAAGCCTTTAACCCCCACACAGTGGGTAACGACAGATGCTTCCCTGCTGGGATGGCCCATTGTGCCAAGCATAAGATGCAAGGGCAGTGGATGATACAACAGACTCATCGTCACATAAAATACTTGGAATAAATCAAGTCAAGTCACCTTTATTATGGTCACAGACCAGCATAAAATTACATGAAGGTAATACTAGAGAAAAGTTGCATGTTGATAGAGGTGATTGCAAATACGAAGACAGATATTGTGAAAAGGCTAGAATTAAGTATAAAAAGAAACAAGCTGCAATATACTAAGAAATTAAAACCGCTAAGAATATTATTTCCATAATAAAATGCACAGAAAAGATAAAAAGGGGAATTTCGTAATATACCCTGTTTCCCTGAAAGTAAGACCTACCCCGAACGTAAGACCTAGCAGTAATTTCTGATGTACCGGTAATTGCCCTAGTGCATTTTGGGGGGCTAAAATTAATATAAGACACTGTCTTATTTTCGGGGAAAGTAGCTGGAAATGATTACATATGTGGTAAAAAGCTAGAATTAAAATTAAGAATAGTTAAAACTAAAATGGTTACCATAAATTGGAGTATTACTAAAAATACTAAAGTTACACTACATTAATAAAATATTATGTACTGCCATAGCTCAATTAATATAATACATAGAGTATGGAGGCGAGTGTTATCAAGAATAAGATTAGGGGAGCCCATCATCATCCTTTGCCGGATGCCAATCGCAGCCGCACAGAACTTGGAAATGATCTTTTGGGGTGGGGGGTTAGAGTCAGATAGCAGCAATTAAGTATAGAAGTGACTGGTACGACCCGGAAACTTGTTCAGCAGTGGAGAAATAAGGGCGGCACAAATGTCTCTGTAGAACACGCAGTATAGAAGGACATGCTCAGTGGTTTCAATTTGTTCTGAGCCGCTGGGGCATAATCGCTCTGCGTACGGGATCTTTCTGTAGCGACCCTCTATTACTGCTGATGGGAGACCACGGCAGTGGGCCAGAGTGAACGCCCTTCTATGGTTTGGGGCCTCCAGTTGAGAGAGGTATGTTGCAGGAGAGGCCATATATCTAAGCTCCTCACTTATACAAAATTTTTGGACACTTCTGAGATCCGCTTGGCGCTCAATGTCTGTGATGCGCTGTTTGATAATAGCTTTTGCCTGATCGTAGCCCATGTTGATCAGGGACAGAGGGGCAAGGCCCAGGGTAGCTAATTTCATCTGAATTGCCTGAGCCCATATAGAATGGTAATTGTCATGAAGGGTTAGAGGGGCAAGACCAATTGGACTGAGGGATAGTTTAAGCCAATAGGAGAGAGTGGTCACCCACACCCTAGCCTCAGTCTTGATCAGGCCTGTCTGCAGGCATAATGTAGCATTGGAGACTCATCCTGGTACATGCAGTGCTGCCCTGAGGAACTCGGATTGTACCCATTCCAAAGTCACAATATTGGGGAAAGGGCCCAATTGAGCACCATAGAGTAGTTGAGTTAATGACTTGGTTTGGAACAGCTCAAGAGCTACAAGGACATCTTGGCCTCTTCTTGTGCGCATAAATTGAAGAATAGTGGAGGAGCTTCTCTGAGCATTTAAGGCCACATGATCTCCGTGGGCATACTTGGAACTGATGGCTGTGTTTATGGCACTGAAAGCGTTCGAGCCGCTGCTCAGGAACAGAGTGGTGCAGTTCCAATTGGACAACATGACAGCCATTGCGTATCTAAACAGACAGGGCAGAACAGTTTCCTGTTCATCTGTGCCTTAAGTATACAGATTTGGGAATGGTACATCTGCCATGGAGTGTACCGTCTAGCCATACACATAAGAGGTGTGGACAATATATTGACGGACAACCTCAGTTGCTCGAAACAACTCAACCAACACCATGAATGGGGTTTGGGGTTTTTAAAAAATCACTGTAATTGTTTGTTGTTTTAAAATGTTTAAAATGTTTAAAATTGTTAATTGTTATATTGTTTTTTAATTTGTTTTAGCTCTTTATTGTTTTAGTGGTGTGTTTTAATTGTAAACCGCCCTGAGCCATTTTGGAAGGGCGGTATACAAATCAAATCAATAAATAATAAATAAATATGGGAGATCAACAGAGTTTGTCTGCTGTGGGTTTTCAGCCTATGGGGACAACCTGCTGTGGACTTGTTTGTGACTGCAACAAACAACAAAAAGTGTCAGAGATACTGCTAACATGCAGGAGATACACTTCAACTTCAGTGGGACAAAAGCCTCCTATATCTGTTTCTGCCACAGCCATTAATCAATCGTGTGCTAGCACAGATCATGAGGGACAACTCTACCTGCATACTGGTGACACCGTGGTGGCCACAGCATCCATGGTTTGCACCACTTCTCAAACTCTGAAGGAAAAGTTTCCACAGGTTCCCTCTTTAGCTGGACCTTCTAGTACAGAACGGCGGAAAGTTGCAGCACCCAGATGTAAAGACTGTGGATGACTGCATGGAGAATTGGATTCTAAGAAATTTTTTACTAAATAATCGAAAGTTGTCAATAAGAAAGAATTCTAGGTGCAGAGATTTGCAATCTATGCACGTAATCATGGTTATCTTCCTAGGAAGGCCACTCTGGCGCAGGTATTGTATTATTGTACATTACATCTTTGAAGCTTAGTGGCTTTGCAAATGTGTCTTTTTAAGTGCATCTAGCTGCAATATCGTCAAAGCATAAAGGGTGGGATGGGTCAACAATATTCTCCCATCCAGACTGCAAGAAATTTTTGAAGGGAGTGAACAATCTATATCCTCCAACAAGGAAACCAATGGAGTTTGTCCTTGGTTTGTCATCCTTAACTGAGGCCCTTTTTGAGCCAATGAGGAAGGCTTCTCTCAAATTGGTCAGTTTAAAAACAGCATTCCTTATTGCCATCACTACTGCCGGGCGAGTGAGTTGACAGCATTTCATATAGATGTCCCTTATACTCAATTCTATCCACATAAGGTGGTTATGAGACTGGAGCCAAACTTCTGTCCTAAGATAGTGACGGAGTTTCATTTAAATCAAGATATTATTCTACCTACCTTCTTTCAAAAACTGCAAATGCCATTAGAAAAGGTGCTGTACTCCTTGGATGTCCGTCATTCTCTGTTATACTATTTGGAAGAAACAAGAGTGAATAGGAAACAAAGAAACATTTTGTAACTTACAACAGAAAAGGCAAGGGTCAATCAGTCTCCAGACAGAGCCTAGCATATTGGTTGGTGGAGCTGCTTGTGCAAACATACAAGCAGCAGGGTGTGGACCATGTACTATAAGAGCACATTCAATGAGAGCATACACTCAGCAACACATCTGTTGGGGATTAAGATGGCAGATATTTGTGCAGCTGCGACATGGTCTTCTCAACAGCCGTTTGTAAAACATTATGCCAATAATCTGCAAATGGCAGAGCAGGCCGGATTTGGGAGGAGCATACCTTGGAGGGTGTTGCCATAGGCTTCTGGGTCTACTGTGCCCTCAACCTTGTTTAGAAGCTGGGTAATCACCCTCCTTATTAATGCAACTGATCACGATCCAGATAAACGGGTTGCTCACCTGTAACTGATGATCTGGTAGTGATCCGTTGTATTCATAAGACCCTCCCAAACCTCCCCGCTGCAGTAATATAATTTTTAAAAAAACTTACCAGGCATGCTCACAGGAAGATCATTAGGAAATGGTGGTCTGCAAAAAACTGGGGAAATGGTGCCCCCAACTCCCGATTTCAACAGAAGCACAGAGCACATGCAGGGCAGAGTGAGTGTCACGAGGAGCTAGTCAATCTACCTGTGAGGTCCCTGCGCAAGCACGGAACCCATTCCTTATTAATTAAACAGATCCCTACCAGATCATCAGTTACAGGTGAGCAACCTGTTTTTTCTTGTAATTGTAAGTTGTAACTAATAAAGGCTGCATACAGACATAACTTTATCAGCAGGCCTGTTGTAAATGGAAGAGACTATACTTCTATATGTGTTCAGCCTTGTTGCCTTAATTAACAAAGCAGCAAAACTGAAGTGTAGATTTTTAGTTCCAACAAGCATGCCTTAACATACAAATTCTTGAGTTTGGGTGGAATTGGCTTCTCAGCACAGAACTGGGCTCTGGGGAACCTGGACTCTAGCAGAAGTCAGATTTTCATAGCACTGATTGACTCTTGTGTTAGTCAAAACCAATTTTCTTGCCTCTCTGAACAGTTCTTAGTGTGTGTCTAAATCATTGTAAACTCCCCTTATGAAAGTTCCTCAAGCCTCTGAACGAGTGTTTGGTTGGATTAACATTCCAGATACTTGAAGGAGGGAACCCAAAGTGGACTGCCCCTCCCTTGATGCTTCAGGTGGGATAATGAGAAGCAGCTGGGGATTTGATCCACAGGCTGTATGTTGATTTTATTGTTGCTTGAATTCTTGTTGTAAGCAACATTAGACACCTTTTTATTAGGATAGAAAGGTGAAATATAAATGTCTTTATAGGAGTAAAGGCAGTGGGGAAGAGTTCATCCACAGCCAAAAGCCCCCACATCCACTCCTGTTCATGGTGTGTCTGTATGCATACAGACATTCTGTTTAAATCTAGCCCAGTCTCTGAATGGATCACCTAATGGTGCAGCAGGGAAATGACTTGATTAGCAAGCCAGAGGTTGCCGGTTCAGATCCCTGCTGGTACTTATCAGGCAGCAGCAATATAGGAAGATGCTGAAAGGCATCACCTCATACTGCATGGGAGATGGCAATGGTACAGCCCTCCTATGTTCTACCAAAGACAACCACAGGGCTCTGTGGTCACCAGGAGTGACACCGACTCAATGGCACACTTTACCTTTAGCCTCTGAATATAGCCCTAAAAGAAACCATTTTCAGCAACCAGGTATTCTCATTCAGAGTTCCTGCAGCAGTTTTGTGTGTTGCATGCAATGCTAAGGGTATTTAGAAACCCTAAAAAGGCCAGATGTTGGACTGAATATTGGCCATGCATTAGTTGCTTTATTAATTTCCAGACAATAAATGGATATTAAGTTGGAATTAGTAACTATTGGGTATATGTTTTTGAAAAGTGTTTGAAGTACTTTCCCCCCATTGAGGCAAGTGATATGCAGAAGCTTTTATCACTTCATACTTCCAAACGTGATTGAATAAACATAACTCCCTCCTCTAAAGCAAATCAAACCCCAAAGTTAATTCATAGCAAAGAATTCAGCATGCTCCTTTATGTAAACCATATACTTTGAAATAGCATTTTTAAAAAAGGGGTCACTTAAAGAATCTGTTATTTTTTTAGGAAATAACTGAAAAGACAAGGAAACTGTAGTTTTCCAGAATCTGGCATAATACTGTGAACTTGATCTGTATGACCTACTCAAGTTCAGACCATGGGAAAGTAACAGTTTGGAATATATTTAAGGGTTTTTTAAAAAAAAAAATTCCAGGATTGGAGCTAATTTATTTCCTGAATCCTTGGGGAATACTCCTAAAACTAGATAGGATTCATTTTGGTTCTTTATGGAGATTGACAATAGTTTATAGTTGTTTTCTGGATCTCTTCCAAATGACACTGCTTTCTGAGAATTTGACCATGTATGGATACACAAATCCTTAAAGTTAACAAAGAAAAAAATGAAACTGACCAAGAGGAATGTTCTTGGTGTTGAACTCTAGTTTGAACTTTATACTGGATATTGTGATAAGACATTGGAAAGAAAAGATCTTGACATTATTTCTGATACTTGAAGAATAAATGCCTGCTATATGAAGGAGTGCTTCAAAGACCTATGAATTACAGGTATCTATGTTTGTCAAAGGGCCGCTTCTTAGGCTATAGTTTCAAAGTTTTATGTGTGTGTATGATCAAAATATCTATAAGATATAGCATGTGTATTCCCCCTGCTTTGCAGACATTTGTAAGACTGGAATGATACACTGGCCATAGTTCAACACAGGAAGGCACACCAAAAACTGCTGATTTCAAGAGGCATAAGCTAGTTTTATAGTATATTGTATTGTGATCTCTGTGTAGGAAACTAATGCACAAATTGACCATAAGCATGCCCCAGGGAAGGGACACCAGTTGGCCATGGTGACTGTTGATGGGACCTCTTGCTACCTGTGTGGAAAGGACCTTTTTTGCATTAGTGTCTGAAAGCTAGCTTTCTTACAATTGCTTTCTTACAATTTAATCTTTTGAAAAGTATATATAGTGTGTTCCGAATGATAAAAAGTGATCCTAAAAGTGTGAGAATTTGTTATTGTCCAGAACTGATAAGGAAGCTGACAGAATCTGTTAATTTTTAAATAAAATAACTGAGAAGACACACACACAGCAGAGTTGCTTTTTAGGGTAGATAGAAAATTGGGATTTGTATCAATTTCCCTTCTATCCTAGTAACCCAGGGGATTGGAGCACAATTGGAGGCAGGGGATAGAAAATTTTATGTAGTCATTTTTAATGGAAACAGTGCACTTTTTTTTTTTTTTAACAAATACATGGCTTCACAACATAAACTAGTAATTTATTCATGAAATGGCAATCAAATTGGGCAATTCCAAAGTTGTAATTAACTTTATTCAAGTGGCTAATCTCGGGGGTAGGCATGCACACATGTAAGGGAAGTGATAGATAAAATAATCTTTATTTCAGTCATTGACCAGAAAACCATTAAGGACAATTCAGGAAATACAATCAAGTTACTATATTAACTATTAGATAAATTTAAAATAATAATAATAAGAAGGTATACTAAAATATCTGACCAGCTGCATTATATGTATTCAGATCCAAAAAGGGTGCTAATAATTAACTATTTGATAATCTCTAATCAACTTTTACTAGCAATAAAACAATATTAAGCAACATTATACGACCTGGCTTCAGTTTGTTCCGCTAAAAGAATAGTTAAGTAGAATTTATCAGTAGAGCCTGGATAAGAATTAATTTCAGGAGAAATAAGCTTGTGACGGATATCGCAATAGAATTGACAGTACAAGATAATGTGTGCTGTAGTTTCAATCTCCCCAGAACCGCAAGGACAAACACATTCTTCAAATGGGGTTCCGTGATATCTTTGCTCTATCACTGCCATACGCAAAGCATTACAGTAGGCCAGGCATTCCCAAACTGCGGCCCTCCAGATGTTGCTGAACTACAACTCCCAGCATCCCTAGACACAATTTTTTGTGGCTGGGTATGCTGGAAGTTGTAGTTCAGCAACATCTGGAGGGCCGCAGTTTGGGGATGCCTGCAGTAGGCCAATGTTAAAGGCTCTGCAATACTTAGCAACTGTTATCTGTGTCAGGTAATTAGCAGGGGGAAAGCTTGTGATCTGATCCCCCCCCCAAAAAAAACCCCATTGGCTGGTATGGCACACTGGTTGATTTGTCTCTCCATATCATAGATTCTTTCTCTTAACTTAAATCTAGCAGTTTCATGGCCCAGGGTTAGTATAACATGGAGTGAACCCATAATAGCAAAGCCTTTCTTTCCTCCAATCCTTTTTCCAACCTTGAATGGTATAAGTCTTTCAGTACCAATGGAGCTAGACCAATAGGTCTAAAAATGAGCTTGAGCCAGAATTCAAAAATGGAGATCCACGCTCTAGCCTCTAATTTGAGCATTCCTTCTTCCAAATGAAGAACCACCGTAAGGACACAGCTAGGAACCGGGAATATGTTTTTTTTAAGGAAATTTGATTATACTGCTTCTAATTTATTAAAGTTGGTATATTTACCCAGCTGAACTCCGTAGAGCAGGCTTTCCCAACCTGCGACCCTCCAGATGTTGCTGAACTACAATTCCCATCACCCCCAGCTACAACTTATTGTGGCTGGGATGATGGGAATTGTAATTCAGCAACATCTGGAGGGCCGCAGGTTGGGGAAGCCTGCTGTAGAGTAATTGCACTCAAGCCTTGGCCTCAAACAATTTAATGGCCACAAGAATATAGTGAGCACCTCTAGAGCGGTAGTAAGATTGAATCATATGTGCGCTCTTCTTCCCATCCTGTATGGTATAATCTCTGTGCGCGGATCTTGAACCAGAAGCCTGAAAAATTACCCCAAGGTATTTGAATTGCCTAACCTGTTTGATTTGAAACCCATTTAATATCCAATTATAATTCAGGGGGCATTGCACAAACACCATAATCTTTGTTTTACTGTAATTAATTTCTAAGGAATTTTCCTTGCAGTAAATAGCTAAGGAGCACAAGGCTCTTCTTAGTCCTATTTGCGTTTGCAAGAGAATAACAGCATCGTCCACATACAGAAGGATTGCAAGGTTCTTGTCTGCTTATTTGGTGGGATAGTGGGCTAATTTAGTTAGATGGGGAGCAAGAGAATTAATATAAAGATTGAACAACAGAGGGGCCAATATACGGCCTTGTCTTACTCCCCTGTAAGTTTGAATTTCTTTTGTAAGATGACCACGAGCACTACAATGGACTCTTATTTGGGAATTTTCATGAAGTTTTATGATCAAACACAGTAACCGACGATCATTTGTAGAGTTGGAAAGCCTATCCCAAAGTTTCTCTCTAGAAATCAAATCAAAAGCTGCCCTAAAGTCCACAAATGCTGCAAACAAGGCAGAGCCCGAATTAGAGGAGTATTCCTTACCATATGTTGGAGAATTAATGCAGGGTCCAGCACAGAACGTCTAGCATGAAAACCAAATTGTTCTTCAGTCAAGATGTTATCTTTCTCACACCAGTCCAGCAGTTTACTGTACAAATGCCTAGCATACAGCTTGACTATAACATTGAGCAGACTGATAGGTCTATAGTTTTCTGGGAGTTTCCTATCACCTTTCTTATAGATTGGAATTATTACTGCTACCCCCCAATCCTTTGGAACTTGGGCCGTCTTATCAATATATGTATATAATGAAGCCAAAATTGGGGTCCACCATGCTAAATTGTTCTTGATTACTTCAGCTGTTATATGGTCGCTTCCTGGGGCTTTGCCAAGTTTTAACTGTGCGATAAGGGCATCTATTTCAGCGCAGGACACAGGCGGCCATTCAGGCAGGTGATCCATGTCTTCAGATAGAATTATACCTAAATCATCTCTTTTTTAAAAAACAACTGGCAAAAATAATTTTCCCAAGCCGACGGAGGGATTATGCAATCTGGACATGATAAACCTTGAAAAGGGTGGAGAGCAATCATTTGCCAGAACAGCGAAGGGTTTTTAGATTTCGCAACTATTATTAATTGATGCTAATCAGCTCTCATGGCTTCTCTTTATTTTTCAACAACTGCTTATATTGCTTTTTCTATACTAAGACATTTCAAAGGGAAGAAAGCGAAGGAAAATGCCTATATGTGTGATAAACAGAAATAAGCTTTTCTTTTGGTATTGCTACATTCTCTATCAAACATTTCTTAGAGTGTTTAATGTGTTTATTCTCAGGGATTTAGTTCAAGTCAGAACAGGCTGAAGTGCCTGTACAATATCATTATAGTAATCTAAAATACCCCTTTCTAGCTCGTTAGTTAATATTGCTGAGTGAAGGCACTGATCCAACCCGAATACCCTGGGAGACAGTGCATTTGACCAAAAGTGGCTGCACCTCCAGTTCAGATAATGGAGTATATAACGGTTCGGTATAAGTTGGTTTACCAGGGAAATTTAGGTGTAACTCTCTGGGGAAATGGGGAAATGAACGCTCTCAAGACAGCTGATTATTTTAAATCTCACAAGGCATGTAAGAAGAACAGAAGAAATTGCCATATAATCAATCGTAGAAAAATGGGAACCAGACCAATAGGTGCACTCAGCTGGATGATCTTCAGTAATTAATTGTCGGACAATTAGTGCAGGGGGAAGTTCCTGGTCAGGTGGAAAACACTTAAATTTAGTAAATAACATTTTGTCATCACTTCCAAGTCTAGCATTGAAGTCCCCAGCAGTTATAATATAGGCATGAGGATAGGAGCATTGCAACTCTTCTATATATGCCTTGAGTTTATACCATATTATCTTAATTTGGGAACTCTTGACGAATAGGTGGAATATAAACATTAATGAATAGCAGGGACATGGAATTAAACTTAAGCAGCAAGGCCATAGCAAGTGGTTAATCTCGGGAGTAGGCATGCGCACATGTAAGGGAAGTGTATGCTGTTGAGTTGTCTATATGTTGTTATACCTTAAAATATTTACTAGTACAGTATTCATTATGAATTGCTGCTCTGGGATAAGCAGTGAACCAAAAATATAATCAGATTTTGAGGCATTTTGCTTTGTCTTTATGGTGTAGTCTGGAGACCATCATGTTGCTGTTCCTGAAGAATTTGCTAATTTTTGCCCACATAAGCTCATGGAAAGATCTCTGTGTGCTGTAGGATTTTTTTATGTTTCTGGAAAAACATATTTCACTATTTCCATACATCAAACTGCTAAGTTCCCTACAAGTTAAATATGTGCAGACGTGCATAAGAGCTGCAGAAAAGAGTAAAGTCCTAGCTGCTGGTCTACATGCCTGTTCTAGAGCATAAAGCAGACTGCTGGTTCAGGGAACTCTCTCTGTGAGGAGATTCTTAACTTGAAGCTTCCCCAAATAGCTGGTTCTGCCCCACCCCCCTCAATTAAAAGCAAGGCCTGTTGTGCCTCCCAGGAATTTGGGAGGAGCACTTGTACAATGAGAGTGAAGGAAGTGGATGGAGAGTTCTATGGCACAAATTTAATTTAGAGGGATTTGAAAACCAAATGACTTCACTTTCGGTTTATAGAAAAGAGGTGTGTCCAGTGAAACTATAAGTTTCCATTGAACACTGCTTCTCTGACATTTAATGCAGTTTGTCATTGCTTGAAGAATCTCACAGACTGCTTCAGTTTTTCTTGTCAAAGCATTAGGAGTGCATATGAGTGTGCTCTGCCTTGGTGCAGAATTCTTATCTTTAACACAGTCCAAATTTTATGGTGGGGTGTGTGTGTGTGTGTGTGTGTGTGTGTGTGTGTGTGTGTACTGTATAAGTTAAATTAAACATGCATTTTTTCTTATTTGTATAATTCTGGTTTCGCTAACCATGGTGAAGAGGCAAGGAGCTATCCAGTGCACTGAAGCCTTACTGTCCAATCACTGAAAGTTGTTCATCAATTCTTCTAGTTTCCAAGTTTCACAAGGCATTGCCCATATGTTTTCTTTGGTTGTGTACATATTCTTGAATTTTTTAATGAAAGCTGAGATTCTCAGAAAAAAAATGAATTCTGTACCACACTCTGTGTTCTGCACTTGTGCAAAACTCTGGCATACACAAAGTCCAGTGTATAATTACCAGAATAGTGTGTGTTACAGGATGAGCAAGCAAACAGAATCTTGAGCACTGTTTTCATTGGGGGGAAAGGAAGTTTCTGGTTTACATATTTGAAGATAAGCATGGAAGTTTCTGATCAATGTTTGGTGAAATTTTGGAAGAATGACATGCGGGGGCTGAGCTGGATTTTTTCTGTCCACGGGTTAGGGTTTAGTTTTGTGCTTCTTCCTATGACTAGCAGAAGCAAACTATGCAACAGTGGTGTATAAATATATATTTAAAATTGCTCTTAAACATTCTTTCCAGTCCCTAAAAATGCTCTCTGTACCCATTTCATAGGAAGGAACTATGGTTATTTCACTCAGGACATGGTGCTCACTGTTTGGAGTAGTTTTCACTTAGAGAAAGATTGTTTCTATGTTTCAAGTACTGGAAGTATATCATCTCTTTCTGCAGGTTGAACAGTCTAAAGTTCTAATTAAGGAAGGTGGTGTTCAGCTGCTACTAACAATAGTTGACACACCGGGATTTGGCGATGCAGTGGATAATAGCAATTGGTAAGCGACTTCTAATATTACAGGTTGGTGGCTACTGCATTAACTCAGAATGTTCACATTTCTTTAAAGTGAAATTTAATTGTTCATCTATAAGTTTACTGGTCTGGTTAAAATGTTGTTTAGTTTATTGCTGATTAGCTCTGAAATAAACCTCTTTGGCTGTTCACTAGACAAAATGCCAAGAATCTGACCATAATTACATTTTTTGATGTCACAAGATGTAGTTGCCTGACAAAGCCTGTAAAGAATATTCCTTTGGTTGACTTAATAGTTCATTCATGCTATTACAGTGGATGATTGTCTAAAGAATATTTATTGAACTCCAAGTCTGCTGTCTTAAGTTAGTTTCTGTATCAGAACTAAGAATTACTGAAAGCTGCTAACAACCCTTTTGAGGACAGTTCACAAGAGCTTCACATCTGAATTGTCCTACAGCCTTGTCAGTAACTTTGGGGGAGGTGTCTTGTTTCCTCCCCTCCGCTCTATTTGCATCACTGGATTCTTATGGCTCTTACTACTGCTCATGTCTGGCCCTCTTGCCTCAGTTATGCACTTGGCCTTTCCTTTGCCCTTATTGCAGCTGCTGCTGTTGCATTTCTTTTCAGAGGAATACAGCTCAGCTTTCTCCCTCTAGACTTTAAAGGGCCAGAACTCCTTTAAAAGTTGTTATGATTTATTAACATTTCTTACATTTATATACTGCCCAGAACTTGTGTCTCTTTTGAGTTGAGGGGGGTGGGAGGAATTCTTGTTCAGCCATTAGAATTGCTCTGCATTCCTCTGGCTAGAAAAAGTAGGAGTACAGTACCACCTGCAATAAAGGAAAGGGAAAGGTACTGCATGTGATGATGGTGGAAGCCAGTGTCTTTAGCCGCTTGGCTGCTCACTTGGGGCCAGTTGCTACTCAGCCCCACAATGAGTAGCAAATTTGGATGCCTGCTTGTTGATGGCAAACAAGCAAGCTGAATTCAAATGTTGATCTTTAATCTAGCCATCTACAGTTCTGAAAAGGTATTAGTTAAAAGTAAGAACACAGTTAGTTCTAGATGATAATATATCCTCATTAATCATGCTTGTGAAGAATATATTGGTAGTATTTATATGCAGATACCATTAAGTACTGCTAAACAACTTGCTGTGATGCAGTAGATGGAATGCGTAAAATGACAGTTCTTAACAGTTTGTTTATGCATATTTTAGCTGGCAGCCAGTTATTGACTACATTGACAGTAAGTTTGAAGACTATCTCAATGCAGAATCACGTGTGAACAGACGTCAGATGCCAGACAACAGGGTGCAGTGTTGCTTATACTTCATTGCTCCTTCAGGACATGGGTCAGTAGCAAATGCAACTTATTTTCTATACTCTAACCTTTAAATCTTCTCCAAACATAGACATATAAGTCTACTTGATCAGATTTCTCAGTATTGGGGCTGCAAGGCAGGTCTAATTGCCTAAGTAACATGACTTCTTGTCACACATTAACAAAGATATATTCTACTAAATCAGTGTAGCAAGAAGCAGTATTACACATAAGATGTTCGTAATGCTTAATGGACTTAGTGGTTCACCTACTTGTGTGATGGAGGTTTTCTCAAAAGAGCCATTACTTTTCTGTTAAACTTAAAAGGAAGGAGTGGAAACTAGTTAAAACCTACATACTGAATTTCTCGGTGCTTTATACAGACTACTATACAGTCGTCCCTTGCCAATCACGGATTTCCCAATCACGGATTTGAGTATTCATGACTGGAAAATTGTGACTGCCCTCACAAACTGTTTTTGTGATTTCTGGGGGTCAGAAAGCAATTTGTGGGGGTTCGAGGGATCTGTTTTTCTTTCTTTTACTGCTGCCACTGTGCAGTGCTGGAACACTAGGAATAGCAGCAAGAGATCTGCCAGACTCCCAGACGTTCGTGTGCTGGAGGTGGTAGGAGGTCAGGTGCTGGAGGTGGTGAAAGAGCTCCTTACTCGGGCCTGCCTTCCTCCCAAATGCAACAGATTGGGCCGATTTCTTGCACGCACCTGATCTGTAGCATTTGGGAGGAAGGTGGTCCCGAGTAAGGAGCTCTTTCACCACCTCCAGCACCTGACCACCTGCAGCTTCCGACCATTTGGGAGGCAGGCAGAGCTCTCGCCGCTGCCCCTGCTGTGCCACTACTGCACAGCGGCAACGGTAAACATAAGAAAAAGATAACTTTCGGAGACGGGGGGTTTTTTTTGGTTGTGATTCCCCTAACCCCCTGTTTCCCATTCATCACAATGTCACCCCAATCACAAGGTTTTCCCAGAACAGAATCCTCACGGTTGGCAAGGGACGACTGTACACTCTTTTTCTCTGCCCTTTTGTCTCGCCTCTGATTTGGTAAGAAGGAAAAAAAGGTCATTAGTTGAAGTTAGTTATATAGGCAGTGTAGAAGATAGTCATTTGTCTACCTGGAGAGAGTTACTAATAGCAATAGAAATGCATGGCTGTTCTGTTGATGCCATGTTTTTAACCCCAACTTGGAAGGGTTACTAACAAGTTCTACTCATGTACACCACATAGTAGTGTGTAAATAATTGTGTGTATTGCTTCTTTCATGCTTGGGTATAACTGTTTAAACAGGACATAAGCTCAAAGGTTACATTGAACTTTTCTGCCACTATTATCTGTACAGGTCACATAAGAGGTCAGCTTAGCAGGAACCTTATTTACTTTTGGTCCAGCTTTCCATGTTGGTCTCAGTATTGTTAATACCTTACATTTAAAGGTCTAGATTGTGATATTTGGAGCTCAAAATGATGGCTTCTGATCCTGAATCCAGCACTACTGTCCTGAAGTTGGTGGCAGGAAGCTGACCTCGACGGGTGATTCATAAATACATTCCTAAGTCATGGGGCCTGCCAACCGTCTTTCTTAAGCCTCATCTGGATTCTGTTTCATTCAGCTTTCCTGCTTCCAGTTCCCAAACCAGAGCTAGACAGAGTGAGTGTAGAGTCTGCTGGGTCAGTGTCTGAAGAAAGCAAGAGCTGTCATCAGGATTGAAAGCAAGTGATTGACTGAAAGTTTGGTTGTTAAAGACTTATTGATTCTTGTCATTCAACAGATTTTTTTTTTTTTAAATTACTGGATTGTAGCTTATCTGCAGATTATGAACAATTGTTTATTTTATTATAAGACTCTTCTGTTTTCTTAACCCGGAGTTTTATAATGATGCAGTGGTTTAGGTTTAATAAAGGAAATTACTTTACCTGATGTGTTTGGCATTTTAATAGGCTGTTTGGTTTCCCCTTTGCTCCCCCGCCCCCACATTTTTACAATTTAAATTAGAACTTCCCTTTTGAAGGCGAAGAAGTATCATAAGAAGTGAATCTGGCTCAGCATTCTAAGCAACTTTGCCAAATAGTCTTGCTGGAGACAATGTCAAAAGGGCAGCTTCAAACCATTTTCCAGCTGAGGTTGTATTGTGTGTCCAGTTCTGTTTTGAGGTTTAGCTAGTCTTAACTAGATACAAAGCCTCTCCAGAGTAAAAATACTGGCTAAAGCCAGGAATGCAAGGTGACCACATGCTCTATGGTGTAAAAGAATGGGGGAGAATAGTTGGGACAGTTTCTCATATTCTTGTTGCTTATTTTTAAGTGAGGCTGCCAGGGGGGAACTTTCTTAGCAGAAACTAACATACTGCTTCAAGAGCAAGGAGTATTAAGAGAAATGACTGAGGGTGGAGAGCAGTTTTCCTTCACATTGGGACAGCAGGCTGAAGGCTGCATATGGTTTTGCATCATATGTCCATAGCATGTATACGTAGCCCACACATTAAAACTTTGTGCACACCAGAGAGCCAACAATTAGTTAAATGAACATATGAAGCTGAAAAATCAGAGTTCAGAATTGCTTGACTTAGCTATTGAAAACTATTTAGGATGCTCCACAGAAAAACAGTTTTAAAAAACAACCTTTTTAATCTGGAGCTAGCACCAAATCCTTTGTGTCATATTAACCATGGAATCAAGAAATTGAATCACATTTGCAAGAGCCAATTCCTTATATGTTAACAGATGCACATGTTGATTTTTAAGGCCATAACTTCCCACAGATAAAAGGTTGGATTTTTTGCTGCTCTCACGTAAATTTACATGAAACCATCTATTTTAACTTGATAATTAGTACAGAAGCATAACATCTGTAACCACCAAAAACAAATGGAATAAGGAATACTAGCCGACCCCTCACAGAGCATCTGTGTGCTCTTTGGGGATGGTGGTTACCTCTCCCCCGCCTTCTGCCCCAGTCTCTGCTTCTGAGCCCAGCCACCTCCCCACTGCCACTTCTGCCCCCACCACTTTCTCCCCCCCCCCGGGCCTTGCCTCCACGGCCGGGCCAGGCCCACCACCTCTGGACTCCACACCTGGGCCGCCGCTGCGGCAACCAATCCTCTTGGGTGCGCCTCAGCCAATCAGGCGCGTCCGCAACTCAGCCAATCAGCTGGGCTCTGGGACACACATTCCAAAGCACACCCAGGAGAATTAATATAATAGAAGATTCTAGGGGTGTGCACGGAACTGCCACATTGCGGTCTGGCACTGGGGTGGGGGGGTAGCTTTAAGAGTGGTGGGAGGGTTTACTTACCCCTCCCGCCGCTTTCCCGCTCTGGCGCCGTAATCTTCAAAGTAATTGGGGCGGCAGGATACCTCCCTGCCGCCCCTTCCCCGCTGCTGTCTGCAAACCTCCCAGGAGTGCTTTGCGCGCGCGGGCAAAGCACTCCTGGGAGGTTTGCAGACAGCAACGGGGAAGGGGCGGCAAGGAGGTATCCTGCCGCCCCAATTACTTTTAAGATTACGGCGCCAGAGCGGGGAAAGCGGCGGGAGGGGTAAGTAAACCCTCCTGCCGCTCTTAAAGGTACCCCCCGAACCGGACCGCCCAGGTCCAGACCGCCCCGGACCGGTCCGGAGGCTATTTCAATGGTCTCCGGTCCGGTCCCATCCCTAGAAGATTCCTCTCCTCTACAATCAAGAACTTCTTCCAACCAGTAACAGTTGCATTCCAACTGACCTTAACCATCACAGCCGCCGCCTTCTCATCTGCATATGGAATCCCCACTGCCCAATCAGGTGCTTCTAGTTGCAACCTCTGTCAGCCAATCGCCTTCTTTCTACCACGTCCCCACGCATGGCCCGTCTTGGAGAATTAATAATATAGATTTTAGGTGAGGCAAACTGTATATATAAAAGCCTTAGGTTGGGCTTTAGCCTAATGGGATTTCTGAATTGGGCTTCTTCCTGCAAACGCCATTTTGTTGTTTGCAGTCCATTTTTAATTTAGAAAACCATTTATAATTATAATTTATAAACCTGTAGAATATAATGCAGCATTCGTATATAGTGAAAGCGGGAAACACTCTTCAGTAGCTAGTTCCCAAACTGCTCAAGATTTTGTAGCCATCACTTTAAGTGTCACCTGGAAACAATAGCTGGTACTTCAAATTAGTTAACATGCTTTTGGAAAGCAGTGTAGCTAGAACACGTGCTGACACTAGCTTGAGGTTTCAGCTGTGCAAGTATGCAAGGGATCTATCTCTCTCTATCTCTGAATCTATGCTTTGCTCTTCCCTTTCCTGTTTGGAAGAGAGGTTGGATTCAGCTCCCCTAAACACATGTGGCAGTGTCAAAACAGCCAGTGCTGATCACCCAATTGACCAGGAGAAGAGTACGTGCAAGTCTACTTTTGCATGTACACTGCCCTCTTGAGCATATTTTAGCAGCTGAAAGCATAAATATGTCTGAAATGACACTGCTTACTCACAGATGAAAAGGATATTGATCTGTAAGCCTGGAGTTCAAATATTTGTTCTCTAATAGGGCCTTGCTTCTGCAACCAGAATTACTTGTGATTACTTATTCATTTTTAAGATGGTTGCATTTGGAGCTCAAACTAAATATTTTAGCAATTAGAGAGCTTGGTCACGTTATCTAATTTAGCATATATCCCTTATGAAACTACTGATTCCTGATTTTAGAATAAAATGAGCATCAATAATGCTGCTTCAGTTTATGGTAGCAGGTTTCTGAGAAGCAGAGATTAAGCAGTAGGGCATTCACTTTAAATAATTGTAGATGGCTTTAAGTAACTGTGAATTTCTTTCAAATCACATTAACCCCAGTGGATCAGGCCAAGGACTCTACTAGTCCCACATCCTGTTTTTCTGCAGTGACCAGCCGTACGTTTTCAGGAAGCCCATTAGCAGGATATGATCTGTTGTCCACTAATTTAGTTAACCACTGCTCGCTCCTGATTTCCGATCATTTATTAATGTTAAATAGTACTGTACAAATCCTTGAGTCCCCACTGCTTACTTACAAGTGAAAACGACTCACTTATTCCCACCCCCACCCTTGTTCTCTAGTAAGTTACAAATACATAAGAGGATCTTCCATCCCCCAACTTCTAAGTTTACTCGGAAATCTTTGGTGAGGGTTTTTATCAAAAGCTTTTTGAACATCAGAGTATAGTTCTACCAAATCATTTCTAAATCAGACTTGCCTTTTCAAGATAAATGCTATTTTTCCCCCTCAGCAATGCTTGTTCTTTTAAATATGTAATAATGTGTTTCATTAATTTACATAGGACAGAAGTTAGGTTAACAGGCTGTAACTTCCTTACTCCCTCTGGTTCCCTTTTTAGCCTACTTTCCAGTAGGCTTATGAGATCACCCGGTATTCTGTTTGTGTGTTTCCTTGTGTGTCCCCCACTATCAACTTCGCAACGCCTGGACCAATATGAACCAAATTGGGTACAGTTGTAGGAACACATGGGGCACCTCAATGGTGTAGTTTGTGATGTCATCCACCCAATCCAAGATGGCGGACGCGTAAACTTTGGAGACGCAAGTGGGCTAACTTGTGAGTCCCTCAACACATTTGAACCAAATGTTCTACAGCTGTAGGAACACATAGGGGTGCCCAAATGATGTGGTGTGTGATGTCATCCACTCCAATTCAAGATGGCGGCCGCGGGATCATCCAAGGCGCAAGCGGGCTAATTTGTGGACTGTCTAACCAAATTGTGTACAGTTGCAGTGAGTGACACACAGGGACACCTCAACGGCATAGTTTGTGATGTCATCCACCCTGATTAAAGATGGCGGATGCATAAACTTTGGAGGCTCAAGTGGGCTAACTTGTGAAACTCTTGAACAGATTTGAACCAAATTTTCTACAGCTGTTGGGACACGTAGGGACACCTCAACGACGTAGTTTTGTGACGATGTCATACACCCCAATCCAAGATGGCAGACGTGTAAACTTTGGAGGCGCAAGTGAGCTAACTTTTGAACTGCTTAACTGATTTGAACCAAATTTGCTACAGCTGTAAGGACCCATAGGGATGCCCAAATGGTGTGGTGTGTGATGATGTCATCCACTCCAATTCAAGATGGCGGCCACATGAACATCCGAAGCACAAGCTGGCTAATTTGTTGACATTCAAACCAATTTAAACCAAATTGCATACAGTTGCAGTGAGTGACACACAAGGACGCCTCAGTGGCATAGTTTGTGATGATGCCATCCACCCCGATCCAAGATTGCGAACACATAAACATTTGAGGTGCATGTCGGCTAACTTGTGAACTGCTTAACCGATTTGAACAAAATTTGCTATAGCTTTAGGGACACGGGGACACCTCAACGGTGTTGATTGTGACAATGTCATCCAACCCAACTCAAGATGACGGACAAGTAAACTTTTGATGTGCAAGTGCAATAACTTGTGGACAGTCTAACTGATTTGAACCGAATTTGCTATAGCTGTATGGACACATAGAGATGTCCCAATGGTGTAGTTTGTGATGTTGTCATCCACTTTGATCCAAGATAGTGAACTTTTGAGGCGCAAGTGCACTAATTTGATGACTTTCTAATCCATTTGAACCAAATTTGATACAATTGTAGTGAGTGACACACAGGGACATCTCAATGGTATAGTTTGTAATAATGTCATCCACCCTGATCTAAGATGGTGGATGCATTGAACATTTGAGGTGCAAGAGATCTAACTTGTGAACCTTGATTTGAACCAAATTTAGACCAGTTGTAGAGAGAGTGAAAGGAAAATAGGCTGATCAGTTCTTACTAGAACAACTTGTTAAAAACTAGTGTTGTATCAGCTGCCTTCAAATTATCTGGTAAGGAGGCCAGTTTTAGTGGTAGTGCATTGGTTTTAGTGGTGGTGCATTGGCAGCGTGGTGTAGTGGTTAGAGTGGTGGACTAGGACCGGGGAGACCCAAGTTCAAATCCCCATTCAGCCATGACACTAGCTGGGTGACTCTGGGCCAGTCACTTCTCTCTCAGCCTAGCCTACTTCACAGGGTTGTTGTGAAAGAGAAACTCAAGTATGTAGTACACCGCTCTGGGCTCCATGGAGGAAGACCGGGATATAAATGTAATAATAATAATTATAATAATTGTTAGAATATCATTTTGACATTTCAGTTCCTTGAACCCTTAAGTGTATGCCATTCATACCCAGTGACTTCTTAAATTTTTAATACATTAGCTAGCCCTACAACTTCATTTTCATCACAACCTATATTTGCCTCTTCTCAGAAAGAAATGAAATTAAGCAATGTCAAACAATACAATTCAGCAAAGTACTAAAAGGTGACAAATAGGAGGACTTACCCTTTTCTTTGTTCCCAGAGAACTAACTATATTTGCCTGATAATCTGTCAACTGGAACTATTGTAAGGTGGTGATTGCTTACAAAACTCAGAACCCTACTGGATCAGATTGAAAATCCATCAAGTCCAGCATTCTGTTTCCCACAGGAGCTGACCAGATGCCTCTGGGAAGCCCACAAGTAGGATTTGCCCACAAGTAGAAGGCACTCCCCATTGTTCCTCCAGCTACTGATATTCAGAGGTATAATCCTCTGAACATGGAGGTACCACATAGCCATTATTACAAATTCCCTGTAATAGATAATCTCGATGCTTTTTTAAAAATCCTCTTTTAAAGCTATCTAATCCAGTGGTCATCGCCTCACCCTGTAGTATTGAGCTCTTTAAACTCCTGTATAGCTTAGCCTGAAGGTATGCCATACTTCTAAACCTTTTCTCTTCTCCTTTTAGACTTAAGCCTTTGGATATTGAGTTTATGAAGCGCTTACATGAAAAAGTGAATATCATTCCTCTTATTGCCAAAGCAGACACACTTACACCTGAAGAATGCCAACAGTTTAAAAAGCAGGTGAATGGAAAACTTAATATTTAATTGTATTTTTATTTCTTCATAATACTGAATGTTGGGGATTCAATCCTAAAGTTGCATTTGGACACAGGAGATAATTTATGGCTCTTCAGCAAGAGAATGCATATTTTGGATGGTGGTGAGCTAACTTCTTACCTGAGGGCAAAAAGTATGAAAGGCATAATACAACTCCTGACAAGGGAAATGTGTTCACTGATCTTATCTTGACAATGAAAATGTTAGTTCTTTCCATCTAAGCTAAAAGTGAGTGTTCTTAATTGCCAAGTAGGTAATGCCCCAACCCCCATCTAAAACATGTTTTGGAATGTTGCCAGATTTGTGAAGGGCCATTAAAGTTACAGATTTGTCAGACATGTTTGTTGGCTAGATAGTAATACTTAATCACTGCTTTCATGTTTACTTTTTAGGTTAGTGATATACTTGATGTAATTATGGTTTTGAAATAATATAGTTCATTTAATTGTGGTGGTTTCCACACACAAGATTACCACTGTCTATGGAACATGTTGGAGGCTGAAAAGATTACAAATGAGTCTCATTGTGTTCAGTGGAAATTACGAGAGAGAGAGAGAGAAAGAGAGAGTGTGTATGTGTGTGTGTTAAGGATTTAAACTTAGTCAAATGCACTTCATTGCCAAAAAATAAAATTGCACCACCCCAGTATGCAGTTTACCATCCAGTTTCAGCTCTAAGGCATGATTCTAATAGTGCCTGATATAAAACCAAACTAATGTGTGCCGTAAACAGAAGGCAGGATATTGTAAAATTAGTCACTTAAAAGTTAGTGTTCCATGTTAGTGCTGGGGAGGGGTACTACAAACTCAGACCAACCCATCAGATACTGCACTAAGCTGTCTTAGCTCAAGAGGACAAAGTGTAAATTTTGCTGAGCTATTGAGAATCTTGTAGTAAAGCTAGTGAGGAAATTTTACTGAACAGTGAAAGGTCAGAGGAATGATTCATAATTATGCAACCTAGGTTTTAAGAAAATGGAAATGGAAATATTGTGTATCTGTTTTGGCATGACCTTCTAATACTCAGCTTCAAGCATCAGGGTGTTGACATAACTTGAGGGTGAAAACAGGAGTGCACAACCTGCTTCAAAAGCACACTCAGTCATTGTTTCAGTCTTTCTAATAACAATATTCTTATTTTCAGATAATGAAAGAAATCCAAGAGCATAAAATTAAAATATATGAATTCCCGGAAACAGATGATGAGGAAGAAAATAAGCTGGTTAAAAAGATAAAGGTACAAAAACAGACCTGAAGCAAAATATTCAACGAAGTATTTCCCACCACCCCTCGCCCAGAGTCTTTGCATGCTTGGGAGCTTCACATGTATATTAACTATCGGCAGATAGTTATACATGCACATCAACTATCTGCAGAAAGAAAAATATTGCTCTTGGACTGTTAATAACAATGAAAAAACTTCACTGTGTAGAAGTGTAGAAAAAGGTAGTTGGGGAAAGCTATCATGGGCATCTGCAAGAAATTTGGATGGGCAATCTGTGTGTGTGTGTGTGTACATTTGTGCACACACTCAAAATATATAAAAGTAGAAATCTAATCTGGCTATGAATGGTGGGGGTGACAGTGGGCATGGATACCCATTAAAAACTATGTAAGGGCAGCAGTGATGGATTTTGGAATTCTTGACTTTCCCAGGGTCTCTTGTTTTTCCTTCAGTGTAAAAGAATGACACACATTAAGATGGTATTTATGACTTGAGAGTTAAGAATATACTTGTTTGTTATGGTCTCTGAAAAATTATGGTTTGGTTTTCATATTTGCATATGTTGTGGACTATTTTAAATTAGTGATGATTGAAGGGCCCCATGTTTTCTTTTTGTCAGATTTCCCTATGTGATTGAATGATAAGAAAATGTTTGAATGATCCTACTTTAGTGTTGCTCATTGACAGTAAAACTGCTATTGTAAAACCATGGAAATTGTGCATAATTATGGAAAATAAAAGGGCAGCATCAGACTTGACTTTCTCCTTTTTATAAATGAATAAACAGTGCAATTGCAGCTTCAAATAAAATCTGAGGATAGAAATCTACCTCCTTCCCAATTTCTAGTATCCACGTTGTGACCCAGGCATTAAAATGTTTTTGCTTAAATGAGGTGCAGTATTTTCAACTTGCTTGCAATTCAGTTGAATGAATGAAAATAGATATGCAAAAGAGAGCCTAAAGCACCCCCTGGTGGGCCATATGCTGACATTTTTATGTAGATGAATGATAGTATATCAAACTAGCTTCATCAAAAGGTTATTCATCTATCTATTGCTTATTCATTTACTCAGCCTCTTTTTCACAGATTCTGAAAAGAGGGGATTGTGGATTGATTGCTTGTGTCTAGATTGCTTGTGTCTATATAGGATAGTGCTTCCGTTCTCTTTTGTGGTGTAATTGGTACACGGGGAAATGTCTGCAGGACTATTCTTAGATGAAGAATCGTAAAAGCTAAGTAATAAAGAAACCAAGACCAATGCTCCATCTGCCTCACTATTGTGTGTTCCAGCTGGCTAAAACCTATACAGAATACTTCAGTGAAAGGGAATGGTAGCCATGATGTGGTTGCAGAGTTCCTTGGAACTTGGGGGGAGCTAAGATGCACTTTTTTCAAAGCTAGACAAGAGTCCAACGGATGAGTGAATTGCCCTTCAGAGAAGCTTTCATAGATAATCTCCAAAAATCCCAAGTATCATTAGGTCTGGAAACCAATTTCAGTGCCTTATCTTAAAATACATAAATATATATATTCTGTCTTGTAGGACCGTTTACCTCTTGCTGTAGTTGGTAGCAATACTATCATTGAAGTCAATGGCAAAAGAGTTAGAGGAAGGCAATATCCTTGGGGCGTTGCAGAAGGTAAGTGCATAGAAGTGTGTGTTAACATTCCCCTAGTTGTGCATAAGCTGGTAGTGTTAAGGTACAACTTCGAAATGCCTCACTTGAGCAATTACTCTGTAGGTGCAGTCTAGATGAAATGGTTCCAGATTGAGGAAACCAAGTATATGATGGCACAGTTGGTGATGAAAATATTGTATCGGAACACCTTGTGGGAGGGGGAAAATCTGCAGGTTTTTTTCATGCTTGTGACTTTTCATTTTTCCACTGTAGCCTGAAAAACTATACTCAGAATCCTGATTATTTTTGTTCAGTTAAGTTTTTTAAAAAGAAGAAGAAGAAGATCCTCTTGACCATTCTGTTCTAGCCACATTTGCTCCATAACAGATGATGGTCCAAATAAATCTCATAAACATGTTTCAGCAATTCAGTGTTGAATGTATTGAACAATATAGTAACTTGCGTTACACAACCTGTCAGTTCTCTGAGATCTTAATTCCAGAGTGATTCAGACTGTGTGTGAGATTGAGAGAGAATATTAATTTAGAGCAAATACAATTTAAATTCTTGTCATCTTCTCAGTTTGATGGTAATGAATAGCCTAGGGTGACATAATAGACTGATCTTTGCGGTGATCCATATTCCCGCATAACTTGGTTTCTGCACCTGCTCAGTAACCCCGGCAGAAGAATTCCAAGCTCCATGAGGTGCTCTTCAGCTCTGCCAAATCACATGCATGGTGTGACTGTTATTTTTGGCTGGAGAGCGCCTTTCTCCCCAGTTCCTTCTCGACCACTTCACTGCTTGCATCATGAAGGATTCGATCCATCTCGTCCCAGTTCTTATTATCATAAACATTTCTTGATCCTTTGGCTTGATTATGACAGTTTTACAGCTTATTCTCTGGATTTCATTTCCACTTTGTTCTTTCCCTAGCTTCAACTACGGTCTCTCTTTGGGTTTGTGAAAGCCTGCAAAATTTGTTTAGCCTTTTCAAGGCAAACCAAAAAGAGCAGAGTTAATCTCAGAGCAGTGCTCTACAAAACTGCCAACTTTGCTGAAATCACCACTTCCATCGACATCAACAGCACCAGTGTAGGCCGACAGCCACCCCTTGGGTTTGAGGGTGATTTGGGGGAATTCCAATGCCTCTGCACCTCAAGTTCCTTCTAGTAAAGAACACAGAGACTCAACCTTTAAAAAACCTGAGACAGTAGACATGGAAACCCAACACTGACTCTATAAAAAACACTAGCGTGAGCAGTTGGGCTCACCAAGTCCCAAACACTGCCACACATCTACCTCCAAACCATCAGCATTGACCATGTCGAAGCAGTTGATGGCATCTAAGCAGTAGGAACAGCAGTAGACACAGAGGCTATCCCCTTGCACTCCCTCGCCTTTGACCGTGCAGGGAGAACATCATAAAGCAAAACCCTTGACATTAAGCCCACCACCAATGTTGATATCAACACTGATAACAGCCTCTACACTGACATTGATTATACCCATGTTTCTCTTGATGAAATGATTGAGGTTGGTTCGTGCACATCCCTATTCTGCTCTTGCGCGGATGGATTAGCTAGCTCCTCATGACACCCTTTCTCACCTGCATGTGCTCTGTGCTTCCATAAGCAATCTGTTTATCCTTCCCCTGATGAAACTGTGGCACATTCTCCATCTAGGTCACCTACAGAGGAGACCAAGTCATACCGAATTCAAATGACAGACATGGCAAAAACTTTAGGCTTGGAATTGAAGGCACCAGCGCCTGAGATCAAGGACCCCGTGTACGACTTCATGGACATTTCCTCAGCCACCCAACCAGCATCTCTGCCATTGGTGCCTGACCTTGCCAATTTTGTGAAGGTGTGCTGGGACATGCCATCAGCCTCAACAACAACTTCAAAGAGGCTGGAAAGTTTGTACAGGATACAAGAGTCGTCTTGCCCTTTCCTCTTCAAGCACCCTCTGCCTAATTTGCTGGTGGTTGATTGCAGTGTCAGCAGTAAATCAGGCAGAACGCCCTTAGCCCCAGTAGATAAAGAAGGGAGGAAATTAGATGCTATGGTGGTGGAGGTTTTACTCTACGTCATACTTGGCTGTTAAAATTTCCAGTGATATGGCCTGCATGGTGGAATACCGCTACTCCATCTGGGATACTCTAAAAGAGGACTTGAAGGACGTCCCAGAAGAGTTTCATGAAAGGTTTGTCAGCACTGGCTAAATCTGCTGATCTCCAGAGACATGCTTGGCTGCACTCTATGTCATTTTAACATGACATGACAGATATAATCAAGAATTTACCATTTGAAGGGGACGGTCTATTTAATACTCAGACAAAACAGTGGAGAAGATGAAGTATACAGCAAGGACTTTCTCTTTGAACCCACAACAGCCGCTCTATTCCCATAAGTATAGGTCTTTTGGTAGGCAGAAATAGTAGTACAAGCAGTCAGAGCAGAAAGACTATAAGAAGTCTTTTAGATACACAACTAAACATCAATACACCCCTAGGCAATGAGAACAGCAAAGGTCCAAGTCGCAAGGCCAGTCCAAGCAGACTGTTTGACGCTTTGGACTAAGAAGTGTCTTCAACATAGCTTCCTTCTTCCATACGACTCGCTCCCTTTTCCCCAAGCTTGGCGTCCCATCACATCAGATTCCTGGGTGTTGTCCATTATGACAGGCTGCTCCATCAAATTTACAAGCCGCCCCGTATCCACAGGGATAAAATACACCCCCTCAACTCCTGTCTTAATGGAAGAAGTGCTATTCCTGCTAGAAAAGGGGGCAATAAAACCTTGAAACACCGGTAGAAAGGCTTTTATTCAAGATATTTCCAGGGGCCAAAAAGTGATGGAGGCCTCAACCCATTATGGAACTATGCAACCTAAACAAATATGTAAAGGCCAGGAAATTCAAGATGATCTTCTTGCAAGGCATTCTTCCCCTAATAACAAGGGAAGAATGGTTTGTGACGCTAGACCTGAAGGATGCCTACTTCCACATGAAGAGTTCGCCAGAACAAAGAACAAAGGAAGTACTAGATTCACACTGGGCCAACAAAGTTAACAGTACACAGTCCTGCCTTTCGGACTCTTGACAGCATCCTGTTTCTTCATGTGTGTCAGCACCATTGTAACACACCTGAGGACATGGGGCATCTCAGTTTGCCCTTACCTGGATGGCTGGTTAATGATATCATAATGCAAAGACATCCTAGTCTCTCTACTGCAATACCTGCTAGACCTGCTAGCATACTTGGGGATAAGGGTGAATCTAAAGAATTCGGTCCTAACACCGCAAACACGAATTCAATTTATCGGAGTAGTTCTGGATCTGCAAGCAAAGACAGCATACCTTCCATATTAAAGGAGACCGTTTATCATAGATCTGATCTCCACATTCTCCCTCAATCCAAAGAAAAGAGCTTGGGTAGTGCAAAGACTGTTGGACCTAATGCATGGCTACCACGCCCCATGCAAGACTGAATGCATGTACTCCAAAATTGGTTTCTGTTGCTGTTCAAACTGAACGCCGACAGTCAGAACATGTGGATGAAACTTCCATCACTTGTACTAAAATCCCGACAGTAGTGGACCAGGACGGACTCCCTCTTAGTGGGTATGCCTTTCAAGCTTCCAAGTCATTCTCTTACAGTGACGTCAGATGCCTCCCTGAAAGGTTGGGAAACCCACTGTGAAGAGTTCCATGCCCAAGGCAAATGGACACCACAACAAGAGTCACTTCACATAAACTTCCTGGAATTACTAGCAGTATTCTATGTCCTAAAGTCCTTCTAACCCCTTCTAAGGAATCGAGTAATCCAAGTCCTGATAGACAACACAACTGCAATTGCCTACATCAACTGCCAAGCGGGGGACGGTCTCCTGGTCTCTTCTCAATCTGGCGCTACAGTTGTGGGAATGGAGCATAAACCACCACGTCCATCCTCTTGCCCTACACATCAAGGGTACAGACAATACCCTGGCAGATGCACTAAGCAGAACCCCTTCAACAACACAAGTGGGAGATAAAGCCGGAACTTCTTCAGAACATCTTTCGGATCTATGGAACCTCATTGATGGACCTGTTTGCAGCGCAGTACAACAAAAAATGCAAACTATACTGCTCCAAGGCAGGCATAGGAAAGAACTCCATGGGAGATACCTTCCAGATGCCCTGGACAAAACACTTCTACCTCTTCCCTCCCTTTTCCCCTGCTCACCAAGATCATGAGCAAAATCCTGCAGGAAAGGACTCAGTATGTCTTACTCACCCCGTGGTGGCCCCAACAGCCATGGTTCTCCATCCTTCTGTCTTTCTGTCTCAGGGTCATCATCAATGCTTCCTGCTCCACCAAAACCTTCTTTCACAGGGAGTAGGCCTTGTCTTCCATCCCAACCTCCAGGTGTTGAACCTGATGGCCTGGAAGTTCAACAGATACTATTCTCCTGAATGAAATAGAGGAGTCAAGAAATTACATGTGCAAATGGGAATGTTTCACATTACATGCTGCTTCCAAGGGCTTTGACCCTTACAATCTGGCTGATCTTTCAAAGTCTTCTCTCAAAGTTCACTTAGCAGCACTCTCTGCAAGACACCTGGGCTGGGATGGATGCACAGTGTTCTCCCACCCTGACTCTAAAAGAGTCTTCAAGGGAATAAATAACTTCTTCCCACCTGTCAGAGAAGCCATCGAACCATGGAGTCTCTCATTGGTCTTATCTTCCCCTACCGAAGCACCATTTGAACCTCTCCTTTCTCTCAAATCTTTATCCTTAAAAGTTGTCTCTCTGGTTGCCATAACATGCAACCAGAGAGAGTCAGTGAGGTAACAGCTCCTCATGCTGACTCCCCTTACACCAAATTCTATCCAGACAAAGTCATTCTGAGGACAGACACTCCTTTAGATCAAAAATAGTTTTCAAATTTCACCTAAATCAGGACATTGTACTACCTACCTTCTTAAATCCATCCAATTCCTCTGGAGAAATCCATACATTTGTTGGTTGTCAGAAGGTCTCTCCTATACTACATGGGTAGGACAAAATCATTTAGACAAATGATCAAACTGTTTATCTCCTATAAAGGAGAAAACAAAGGACAACCTATTTCAAGACCAAGACTATCCCACTGGCTCGTAGAACTCATTTTCACATGCTGCAACCAGCAATGGGTAAAGTCTCATTCAAGGATCAAGGCACATTCTACTAGAGCCATGGCCATTTCAGCAACCCAATGTCATGCATCAACATGAAAGACATTTGCAAAACGGCCATGTGGTCTACAGACCTGCCAATCGTCGGGCACTATGCTGTAGACATACGCTCAGCAGTGGAGGCCAGCTTTGGTCAGGCAGTTCTTTAAAAAGTACTCTAAACCTATCCTAGCACCCACAACCTTCTAGGTGAGCTCACTTATCACCCAAGTAGTGAGGAAATGTGGATCACCTCAAAAATAAAGAGGTTGCTTACCTGTAACAGGCGATCTTTCTGGTGGTCCATGTAACTCACCATCTGATTGCTGTTGGTAACTGCTGTCTGTTTATTATTGCTGGTCAATGACCGAAATAAAGATATCTATCTGTCTGGTGATCCATGTTCACTTGCAACACCTGCTCAAACTACTCACTGCTAGGATATTTCCATAGTAATAAAGACTTGCCTGACTCCATCAATCCACAGTATTTGCTCATCATAGTGGTCAGTCAAGAACTGAGGAAAAAGGCACTCTCCTGCTGAAAATAAAGGTTGCACTATGCATGCGATTCAGTAGAGCCAAAGAGCGCCTCACGAAGCTTGAAATTCTTCCACGGGGGCTACTGTGCAGGCGCACAACTCATGTTGTGAGTGGACATGGATCACCAGAAAGATCACCTGTTACAGGTAAGCAACCTGGTTTTTTAAATAATAGTTTAAACAAGTTCTTGTGCATCACTCATGATGGAAAATAAATTTCTAATTAATTATCATTAGAGTTGGTTAGATTAGCTGAACTGCTTTGTGTGATCAGTCAGGAGGGAGTTTTCTTGTATCGCTAATATTAATTATTTAATCACTACATATCCTAAGTGCATGCAGCACAAGCAGAAGTTCTATTTGTGCAAGGGGAAAGTGTGGTCTTCCCTTCCCTCTAAAGTCCCCTGTGCACCTGAAAATCTGGTGGTGGTGGGGACTGCAACAGGAAGTAGGAAACAGAACAGAGGCAAGTGCCCCTTCCCCCTGTGTGAACAGAACTTCTTCCTCTTATGCTACGAGTGCTTAGTGTACAAGCCTGGTGTGCTACTGCTTTCTTAATATATGTCTCCTTTGAAAGTCTGCCACTGCTGCATAATAAATTATATGTGAACCTGGATGTAAAAGGTTAAAGTAGACAGTTTAAGTTAAAGTAGACATTACTTACTACTTACATTACTTACCTAACTAAAGAGTAGCTTTCAAACAGCATTAAGTACCTCTGCTTCAATAAAACTGTTTAATGGAAACACCATAGAACAGATTCTTGGTTAGTATTTCCCATCAGGTGTATAGGGGTGGGGCTTTTTGAGAGAGAGAAAGGCAACAATATCTGACAAATGCAAAGAAATTCTTGTTGCTCTAATCAGTGCAGTTTGATTAATTTGAGTTATTTGACCTCCAAAAAAACCCAGACATTTAATACCAACACTAAGAATCTTTGTGCAATTAGATTCATTTGGAAAGATCAACCCTTTACATTTAAAGTTCTTATTGTGTTGGCTTTTCTGTTTAGTTGGGGAAATTATTTTGGGTACTTTGAGATCCAAAACGCCTTGTGGAGAGCTTCCACATGTATGCCAAGGTTTCTAAACCCCCTTTCCCTTTCTAGTACTGTCCCTGACACCATCTGAAAAGCAGCTCTGCCTCCTGTGTCAGGGACCTTCTAGAACAGCAGTAGCATGAGGAGCTGCAATATAATTGTAGAAGTCAGCACCATTCGAATTCGAATTCTGTCATGATAAACTTTGTAATCATAACTACAATCAAAGCTCACCAGATAATTTCTAGAAACAAAATCAGATTTATCAGACAGATAATGTAACTCTCTGCATAATTACAAATGGCTGAATTTCTTAAATGTAGGATTCTTGGGTAAACTAGAAAAAAACAATTACTTGGAACATAGTGGTTATGTTGCATCCCTTTCTTTAGTGGCAGATTTTCTGCAAGCTTCCTTTTGAGATTTGGCCTTGATATCTACAAGCTTTTATTGGGCATTATGAGTATGTGAGTTCAGTGTTGAGATGTTCATACCATTATCTGTGATGACTTGAAAGTTCAAAGTGACTGGGAAGAAAAATATTTGGGGATGAACAAAAATGAACATGAACCTTCCCTAGGCTTTAGATGTGCTGTAAACTTCTCAGTGGGCGTGCTTTTTTAATATGTATCCTGCTTCTCATTTGCACACCCCTGCCTGCCTTCTGCTGACAAATGTTGATTCTCTGTAAAAATGCAACATTTTTTCCCTACAGTTGAAAATGGTGAACACTGTGACTTCACAATTCTAAGGAACATGTTGATAAGGTAAGCAAGTAACATGTAGCAGGGATTTTTAAAATCAATTTTGTTAAATGGGAAGTAGTAAGCTTTACAGGATTTTTTTAAAAAAAACCAACATTGCCTTTTCCAAAGGGATCTGCTTTATAAGAATATTGGCAGAATCTGTCGAATGCTTTCATTGCATACCTTTGTTTTGCCATCACAAAGTATATGTGGCACAGACCTTTCACATTGGTTGACGTGGTGAATATCTTTGAAACTTCCAGAGCAAATTGAAAGACTAGCTATCTGCTTGTAGGCCATGAATATGGCATATATATGAATATTTATTGGACTTCATGACTTTCAGTTGAAGCCCTGACATATAGAAACTATAATCTTAAACCCTAATACTTACCTGAATGCAGATTCTATTGAATTCAATCCAGTTTTAATTAAATTAGACACATTAAATGTGTCTAGATCCAGCTCATTAAACATGGATTGCAATTAACTTGATGCTAAGGGACACTGGATCCACAGATCTGCATCTTAAGTGCTTCTACTAAATATTCCTGTATCCTACCCATTGGGTGTATATGTATATGTAGAATTTTCAAAATGTGAAAACATTTGCCTGAGGTCTGTATAAAACATAATGTGCAAGCGGCTATCAAACTTCAAATACCTATGCCAAGTAACTTGCTAAAATAAATGTTGCTTTTGGCCAACATTTTAACCATTCAAGAACGGAAAATTGCTGACAGTCTCCGCTGACAATTTCCCTTTTTTCAAACAGAACTCATATGCAAGATCTGAAGGACGTAACTAATAATGTCCATTATGAGAACTACAGGAGCAGAAAATTAGCTGCTGTTACATACAATGGAGTTGACAACAACAAAAACAAAGGGCAGCTAACAAAGTAAGTGGTGGCTCAGGTCCTTCAGCTTGTTATACACAATGGAGTTGACAACAGACACAAAGGGCAGTTAAAGTAAGTGGTGGCTTAGTTGCTTTCACCTCTTTACCAGGTGATGGAATGGTATGTTGGATTATATTTTCTGCCATTAATCGGAGTTTTAAAATGTCAATTAACACAGAATTTGTTTTTTCTTTTTTTCTTATACATTGCCATGATGCTCTTCCTACAACCCAGCTGTAAATCATCTGTTTGAGTACCATTTGAAATTTGGTGAACTACTGCATTCATGTTGCTTGTATGTAGAGTTAAGATTCAGTTGTGCAGACTTCTTTAAAAATGTGTATTTACTTCAAACTTGGGCAATCTAATGGTTTTGGCATTTGTTTGTGAGGGTCTGAAATTCCTTAAAGGTAATGAACTAGTGAAGAAAATTGCTTGCCATTTTGGAAGGAGAGGCAATAGAGCAATGTTTCAGCCTGTTGTTTTTAATGTATAAATATAGCTGCTTGTATATACAGATTGTTGTCATATTGAAAACTGAGTGTGTTTGATCTATCCAGCATAGTGGCTATTCCAACCATTTGTACATTTAAATATTTATCTGTATACACCCCTTTGAATCTGCCAAATTGGGTTGTACTCATAACTCCATACTTAATCCCCTATTTACCTGTGCAAGAGAAGTCGGTACAAATTAGGTCAGATCTGACTCTTATGCTAGTGGTTACTAACCATTGTGCAATGATTTCTTAACTCTATTCAGAGCAGAACCGTGACTGGCAAGTTAAGAAGATGATGCTCCTAGTAGAGATTGGTATTGCTACTGGGCCTTCCTAACCCAGAAGAGAAAATGCTTGGGACTATTAATGCTGAGTACAGTCCAAACATGAAGGGTGTAGGACTCCTTCCTCAGTGTGCATTACAACATATGGAAACATGAAGGTTGCTAGGGCAAGAGCCCAGCTTTAGAGTAAGAATGAAGAGCCTTGTTTCCTTAGCAAAGTACTCATGGGTAGAATAGACCACATGAGAGCAAACCTGCAATGCCATTTAAGCCTGAGGTATCTTGAATGCTCTCCTGTAAGACCTTGCTTGGAACAGTTTTCCAACTGATTGCATTCTCATGTTTGTTGTAGATTGAAGAAATGAGAACAATCACAACTCTGTTAAATGTATACCCTTCACAGAGAGATCTTCACATTTCATATTTTACCAGCAGCAGCTGCCCTTAGGTGATGAAGGAATGGCCAACCAGCCCTCACTCCATCACATCTCAGAGAACATGAGCTGGGGTCTCTACACTGATGCACAGTTGTGCAGAACTCCTGCTCACACCATTTATCTCCCTTAGTGTGGGGCCTTAGTGTGGGGCCTTATCTCCCTTAGTGTGGGGTGTGATCAGGCTTTTAGGTGGAGGCTTTCACTCTCATATTCTTTGAAGTGTGTGTTGGAGAATGGCTGCCTGTACTTCAGCTAGGGATATGCACAGAACCTGTTTTTGCAGTTCGGTTCAAATTTGAACCACCGGTCCAACTGGTGATTCAGTCAAACCAACTGGCGGTTCAACGGGCTGTGCTTATAAAGGGGGATCCTGCCTTTAAAAGGCTTTTAAGGATGGGGGGGGCAGCAAGAGGGCACCTTACCACCGGTGGCTCCTCTAAACCCTGCTGCTCCCTCCACCAGCGTGACCCACGCAGCAGTGCAGTTCCAGCCTCCAGGCACCTCTGTGCATGTTCAGGGACCGAAACTGGCTCTGCCGCACGGGCCGCATTGCTTGGGGAAGTGCCAGGGTTTAGAGGAGGAGCCAGTAAGGTGCCCTCTTACCACCGCCCCCCCCTGGCCACCCTTAGAAGCCTTTTAAAGGCAGGATTCACCTTTGCATTTAAAGGGGAATCCTCACCACATTCCCCTTTACAAGCATAGCCTGTCCAACTGGTCTGTAACGGACCATGCTGTTTGGCTCAAACTTGGACCAGCCACTTTTTTGAGGCTAGTTCAGCTTGAGGTCAAACCGGTCAAACTGGGCTGCACAGAATCAAACCCGGTTTGATTCAGACCTGTTCTGCACACTCCTAGAGGGAATGTGGGGTTACTGCCCACTTGACGAGGTCATCTGAGGGGGCTCTGCTCTGGGTGCCAACAATGAGGGAGGCTCGGTTGTCGTGCACGCAGGACAGGGCCTTCTCTGTTGCTGCCCCCAGACTCTGGAATGCTCTCCCGGTGGCTATTTGCTCCTCGGTCTCCATCACAGCTTTTAGAAAGAGTTTAAAATCTTGGCTTTTTGCCCAGGCATTTATTTGATTCTCTGCTGCTGCTCGTTGTACTCTGTATTGCTTTTATGCTTTTGTTTTAAATTTTTAATCAGATTTGTTTAATATTTTTCACAATGTTTTAATTGTGTCTTTTTTCCCATCTTGTTTTTAAATTTAGCTGTAAACCGCCTTGGGATTGTTTTAATGAAAGGCAATATATAAATTTAACAATAAATAAATAAATAAATAAATAAATACCGTATTTTATGGACTATAAGACTCACTTTTTTCCTCGAAAAATATCCGCCAAAATTCAGGAGCGTCTTATATGTTTTAACAGTTTAATATGTTAAAACTCCGAAAAACTGGATTAAAATTAAGGTGCGTCTTATAGTCCGTAGCGTCTTATAGTCCGTAAAATACGGTAAATCAATCATGTGAACAAGGGCACTGACAGCAGTAGGTGGGGTCATTAAGGCCTAAACATGGAGGCATCTTGCAAAAAATATTGCTGTTCAACCTAGCTTCAGGCACTTCTGGGTAATATGGAGTTCTTGCATACCTTCTAGGTTAGCTTCTGTTGATCTCAGTAGACTCTTAATGACTTCTGATATTGGTTAGCACCTACAAAATTGGATAGGAGTACATGAAACAGCTATTAATTTATTTTCAGACTTTATTTTAACACTGTGGAAACTATCGTGTGGTGTACCACAGGGTTCTATCTTGTCTCTGTTGCTGATAAGAACCTGCTGGGAATGCTCTTTAAGGATTTGGGGGAGTTGTTGGTTTGTTCCTACTTTGTTCCACTTTCCTTTTTTCATATGAATGAAGAGCAGCTATCTCTGTTTTTAAAACACTGTCAAGGGGCAGGAGAATACACAATAATAGATAAGATGAAGATAAATTGTTTGAAGCTGAATCCAGGCAAAAAGGGAACTGATTATGCTTGGGGATTCTTGCTGTTTTGTATATTTACCATTGGCTAAACAAGTTTGTAGCCTGAGGTTCTTCTGGATCCTCAGATATCTGTAGTGACCAGGAGTACTCTCTAGTTAGAATTGCTTCTCAGCTATGCAGATCTAATATTCACACTTGAAAAATCTCAGGTCAGCTAGTATAATGTGGCCTGTGAGGAGCTGCCCTTGAAGAATGGCTTCAAAACTCCTCCAGAAGGCAGCTGTTGGTCTAATAGAGACAATATGCTAGCAACATACACAACCATTTTGGTTTGGGTTTCAACTGCACTGGCTTTCTGTTAACTTCTGGGCCCAATTCAAAATCGTTTCCTATAAAGCTCCAAAAACTATGATTTGGGTCAGGGAAATCCCAAAGAGTGCTTGTCCCCAGAGCCTTGTTGAATAGGAATTACAGCTTAAATAATATCACCCATTCTTGTATATCAGCACATTCTATAGGTTAAGTTTTCTCAGAGGTGAGAGGAATCTATTTGCATTTAGTAGTTCTTTATTCACAAGATGAGCACAAATAGAATATGAATAACTTTGAATTTCATTCTATATGTGCCAATCTTCTGCATAATAAACTATTATTAAGATTCCTCCCATCTGTATTTAGTCTATAGTGAGGTCAAAGCACTTTAAAAATATTAATGAACTCTGCTCTCACATGGAGTAATTGTGCATCTATTTTCTGTATAGAGGCACTAGCATATGTTTATAAATCATAGATTTATTTTTGTAGATTAGATATCTGACCTCTGCATTCCATTGGGTGAGCTGAAAGAGGTGATATTACTGTAACAGCTGTTTACTGCAGAGACATTCCGGTAATTACACTTACAGGATAATTCTTTCTCATTTGCGCAACTTGGATACATTGAGAATATAACCAGTCACCATCTGAGATGCGGGAAAGTAGATATGCTCTCCAACATCTGGCTACTTTGCATGTGCAAACTGAAGAAGAGAGAGATGTAAAAAAGGCTGTGGTCTGTACTTCCCCTAAGATCTCAGGCTTTTGTTTTCTCAATTTCATTTGCTTGAAAGTTAACTTCCACTTTCTATCTGGACCAAGTCAGTCTCCTGGGTTCTTTACCTTTTTACCACAATTAGGTGCTCGCTATTTCCTCAAACACAGTTGGATCCAGATAACAACCAACTGAGCTGTCAGAGTGATCCTATCCATCTCTGCAAATACCAGGGAAGTGGGGAAAGTAACAGTCTTCATTTAGTGAAGAGACTCTCACTTGCTGTTCATCTCTATTATTTTGAACTGTTCAAAGATCAGTCCTATTATGGCACTACTATTTTAGGATTTACTTCATGGCAGTTAATTTTTGGTGGCTTAACTGCAGAGTTTTCTACTGTATCAGACAGCTTGATTGTCATTTTAAAATTACTGCTCCGAATCTGAAGTCACAACTGATCCTCAAGATACCAGAGAGTGTAAAACACTTTTCCTGACCTCGACTATTTTAGATTTAATGTGTCTTCCTGCAGTAAGGCTAATTATTCTACATCATTTCCTTACCTGTTTGAAATTTGAGACCAGTGGAATCCATTTAGAGTGAGTGGTGGAAAATGAAATACATGTCTGAACGGGAGATTGACTAAATAAGCCCAAGTATATTTTTGTTCTATTTTGTTATGTGTCTGTGCTGTTCAAAAGGTAGGGCCAGTCATCCTTTGCACAATGTGCTTTTTATTGAGTCATCGGTATAGATATTGACTTCGTACGTTACTGTTCTATAAACAACTCATAAATGTTTTTCATGTGCAATTGGAAAATCACAGAGTTTAGATCCCAGAATTTGGTTTGCAAATCTGATATTGTGAACAGATTAGGTTTTCCCCAAAATGTAGAAGGGTTATGTGCTTTGCTTTGGAAGTCCATTTTTTGCTCTTGAATTGGTAGTTCTGTGCTTAGAGAACTTGTTGGGCAAATAATTCAGTAGAGAATGCTTCAGAGGGAGAATGGTAGCTGTGATTGCAGAATTGATCCGCAGTTGTCAGAATCATGAGATGAAGCAAGTGAATTTCTAGGACTCCAACAGCTAAGAAACAGCTTTTTAAGCTAGGCAGGAGCCCATGGGTGAGTGGAGCAGCTTCATGTAGAAGTGATCCCTACAATGCATTTAGACCAGTTAATTCAAAGTTAACAAAGTCCAAAAGCTGTTTTTGTGCAGGAAGGCAACTGGAGATTTCTTTGCATCTTCAGTTGTGTGAGCAGGTGCAGCCAACAAAATTACTTAGCTGAAAATGCAGCATCCTTCAGATCAAGCAGATGCAGCATAAACTTGAAATAAACCAGTCAAGGAGTTTAACCCCAAAATATGGGGTGTTAATGTTTTATAGAAAATTTCTTGGGAAAGGGGCCCTCTGATTTTCATTTAGCGTGCAAAGTTAATCTTTCATATTCCCAAAGAACAAAACTACATTTATTTGCAATTAAGGGTGTATACTCTAGATCAGTTAATGCAAATTTAGTTGCTCCTTAACATATTTTTACTGCTCAGGATAGTTAATGGTGGGATTTCTCCCCACTATTTTGGATGATGTGAGGACTCAAATCTACTTTAGTATTGTGAGTAGGACATCAGGCTTTTTGAGGGTCTTCTCCATACCCTGCCACATACATGGCAACTGTGTTGGGTTTTGTCTGGCTTTTACAGTAAGTGTTTTCAGCACCACCATTTCTTAACAAAGGATACCAAAAGGTGACCTTCAGGTATTAAGAATGTTGGACAGACAAATTCTGTGGATTCACTAAGCTGACCACTACTGTGCTTCTGGTTGCAGAGATGCAACCTAAACAGTATCCTGAGCTTGGTCAGGAACTCAATATGAAATATTAACCTTAAACATAACAGCTGTGTAAGTTATCCCTCTTTAGTGTCGTCCATGCAGTTCCTCTAGCAACTGTTTAGGGAGGCAGGATCTCAGAACTTTATTGGCATGCCAGTATTGCAGTCTCAGATGGTTCTCTGCTGCTAGAAATGGGGCTGGATTTTGGGTACAAAAATACTGTCAAGTTGGTGCCCTCTTATGAAGTGGAAGGGTTTTTTAATTGCACATGTTAAGAAGAGTGGCAGCTATCTTCTGAGGTAGCAGGTGTGGGAGAGGAGCCCTTGTGTTTTCACTGCTCTGTACAGGACCTAAACCTCCCACTATTCTTGAGATTTAGAGAGCAGTGAGGAAGTTATAAGCAGTCATGAGTCTATGGGACACAGGTTAAATATTCTTACGCTTTCTGTGTTAAATCCCTTGTGCCCATCTTGGGATCAAGTCTAGAAGCTGAGAAACCCTATTCTCACACATCCTGGTTCTGTATAAGAACAATGGGATATCTAGCTATATTGCATCTGCACAAAAGCACTTGCTTGCAATCCTACTCTGCTAATGAAGCCTGGATTAGAGGTTAGGGTCATGCTGCCCGGCACTATTTCAGTGGTTTAGTTCATGTTCACTGGGCAGCATCAGTTGAAACAGGCATATGCGGTAGAAAACTGCTTGTGTGTGTTGGTGTTTCTGTGTTGATGTTTTGTTTTTTGTTTTTAAAGCATGTAGGGTGACAAATTACTGGGGAACTAATTTAGGTGGCTTCTGGAAGCACTGTTTTTTTGTGAAGCCCTAGAATGGTTTGTTTATTTTTTTGGTACAAAAATTTCTGGAGGGTAGTTATAGTTTGGTATACGGTAGAAAGATCCTGTGAAATAAAAGTTTTTAGAAAACTTCAGTTAACATGAGATCATCTGAGCTTAGTTATAGTGAGTGTGTTTCAGAAAAGCCTCTTGAGACCTCTGCTGGCCAGTTAAATGGTGCTTTTATAGAATCAATTATTTCATTTTTGAATATACATGCTATTAGCATAGATTCAGAAATGGTCATTAGTATTTGGAGAAAGGGAATTAAGTGAATGTCACTAAAATATTTAAGTTGCCATTTAAAGAGCATGCATCGCATACCAATACAGGTAAATTGTTCTTGAAAGCTTTGCACATCCAGTCTGCATTAATTGTGAGAAGCACTTGACTAACTGAATATTGAAAACAAAACTAGCTTTAGCTTTAACTAACAATCTGTCACTTTACAGTGGACATTTTGCTTTTGGGGAGCATACAAACCTAAGTTGCTTCAAATCCATAATGAATTTGCTTTTTTCAATTGCCTTTTATTTTTGTGGTTTTATTTAAGCATGCTAAGCATCTGTATTTTTTGTTTTTTAGATTTGACACAGTTGAAGGCATGTAAGTGGTCATTTAAATTTTTCAAAAGACAAAAGGCTTAAAACAAATAAGGCTTTTAATGTTAAGTATAATTTTACAACTTTATTTTCAGCTTACATTTGTTTTGCTTTAATGCTTTTTATTCTAAAACTTCCCTAACATTAAAGTTAAATATTTTTAGTGACACATATGGAGTGCTTTTATTCAAGGGGGGAGGGTGTCATTTTAGCTGTTCACTCCATTCAGTAGTTGCAAAGTACATTGATGGTGTGTGAAATGCTCCTCGAGAACTGGTTGACTTGGTTTCTTGTCTCTAAAGCTGATACCAGAGCATTTGAAGGTACTGAAACTGTCAAGTTATAGTGCTGGTGAAGAAGGCAAAAATTTAGACCTGATAGTACACAATCATATAAATGGCTTGCAGAGGCTCGTATTTAGTCTGCTCAAAGTGTTGGCTTCCAGAGAGAACTGTCAAGCTGGAATGAATGTTGCCTGTGCACACTGAGTGGTATTGCATGTTGTTTGGACATGTATCTCCCTGGCCACCAGTTTTCTACCATCTGTTGTGGGCACCAATAGTGTAGTCTGGTAGATAAAGCTTTCAGGTACAGCCCAGCTCGTTTGTAACTTTGTTTTGCAGTGTGTGAACTCTGGCTGAGAGCTCTCTTTGGAACATAACACTCCACTAGCCCTTTTGTGTCGGTTGAATAGCACTAACTTTAGCAAACATTTATATATTGATATAATTTAAGTATTCAGTTCTGCAATGCTTTCTCACATTTTCCTTTTATGAGGAAGTAACTATTTTGAAGAAATGTGAACATGCTGCTCTCATTTTTGAAATTGATGGGATTTCATATTTACATGCACAGGAAACTTCTAAATTCAGTGTGTGTGTCTCTCTCTTTCTCACACCTACCAACATATATCTGGAGAAATACATATTTTTTTTCTAAGCATGTATGTCGCTGTGTTGAAACACTTGATGGTAATGGGTATATTGACAACAGTTCACAGAAGAGGCTCCTAAGATACCATAGTAGTTTCATTGAAAATAAACTGCAGTAAAGAAGACTGCCTATTACTTCATATGCACATAATCTTTGCAGTAGGGCTAGTTCTAATTAATATTATTTGTGCCTAATTATGAAACAGCAACTATCTTTCAAATAAACACAGGCATAGCTTAACTATTACTATTACAGCAGAACCTCAGACCTATGAATTTTCAAATGATGCATTTCAAAAGTCTGTCTGACTTCTTCACTCATCTGTTCTTCCTGGCTAGTTTCCTAGTACCACTTCCTTGTAACCTTTAAGTTCTACTACTTTGAACCTTTTTCTTCTTTCTAGCTCTTTGGAGACTATTCCTTGTACAGTGGTCCGTAATGACTAGATGCAGAATTTTGTTGGTCTTTCCCAATTGAGTGTTCTTTTCTGTGAGCCATTACAAAAGCTCATAAGAGGATGGGTCCCTCCTTCACATGTCTTTGAAGGGGATGTGAAGGGTGTCTGACCAAGCTGATAAATGAAATTGCTGAGGGTTTCCTACCAGCACATCCACTGTGATGGTTGGGGAAGAGTCCCAAGCATCTTTTGGCTGCTGTCTGTGACATAATGAGCTACCTAATGTCACAGCTGGGAAATGACTTGATTAGCAAGCCAAAGGTTGCTGGTTTGAATCCCCGCCAGTATGTTTCCCAGACCATGGGAAACACCTATATCGAGCAGCAGTGATTAAGGAAGATGCTGAAAGGCATCATCTCATACTGCACGGGAGGAGGCAGTGGAAAACTCCTCCTGTATTCTCCCAAAGACAACCACAGGGCTCTGTGGTCGCCAGGAGTCGACACCGACTTGACGATACACTTTACCTTTACCTGTGACATAATACTAGTGAAAAGGGAGGCATTTCTTTTCACCTGTGCCACTTTGAAAATAGTTGATTGGGATCATACTGCCTGAGGTTCTTCTGTAATATCAATTTTTAGGAAAATGTTGATTCATTGTTGAAAAATGTTGATTCAGCATGATCCTGGGCTGTAGAGTGAAGGTTGGATCTTGTTTCATTGGTTGTTACTTGTTCACTGACACTTCTCCCCTCCCCCCCATTTTTGTGTTGCATGACTGTCCAGGCAAGTAGCATTAAACATGTCTACAATGCACTTGTATAATTGGGCACAATGCGTGTTTTCTCTTAAATAATGTAGATGTGGACAGATTGTATGTAGCATGTTCAGATCTGTAATTTTGATTAGGTTCTCTTGTGTTAGAAACTGTGTGTAGTATGAATTCATTAGCTAGATTTAAAAATGATTGATACATTACATACTTGTGACTGAATTTTACAGGTCAGTTAAATACCACAGATCTCTTCAGTATTCCAACATATGGATGAATAGAATACAGTTAAAGCTATTAGCAGGATCCCAGAGAGGCCTGTCTGGTCACCCCTTGAGTATAATGCAATGCTGCTTTGGGAGTGACACTAGGAAAGGGGTGGCTGAAAGCCCTTTTGGATTTATATTGTGCATAATAAATAACATACATATTAATATGTATTGATCAAACTTCAGAATGAAGTATTCATTCTGCTGGGAGCCTCCAGCCAAAGAATTGGCTTATTGATTTCAGCTAATGTAAAATTCAGCCCACCTTACCTCAGTCACCACTTCACACTTTTTTCTGTCCTCATTGCCCCCCTTAGGTTTGCCAGATCGCAAGTGACCATAGAAGCCATAAGTGGCAGAATACTTCTGCCAGATTCTAGGCTTTTAGACAAAGCACACTAGACCCCCTTCAGTGTACCCTCTAGCAGGGATTTCCAGATGTTGTTGACTACAATCCCCAGCATTCCCAGCTGCAATAGCCTTTGCTTGGGGTTATGGGAGTTGTAGTCAGCAACATCTGGGATTCCCTCTTAGAGGGAACACTGACCCCCTTGGCTCTTTGGCCCACATTTCTCAGTGCTCTCTTGCCTGATCACTTCCTACCATTATTGCACAAGCCCAATCCTACTTTCCAGTTTTGCTCCAATTCATCTACCCTTTCTTCAGGTTCCTCTTTCTGAGTCTGTTACCTGCTTTGTACCCTTCCTTCAATCCCCTTTCCTCTGACATCCCTTTTCCAAGACCTTTTCCATGTCTGTATCCTGCCTCATGTGAAATTTTAATCCCAGGCAAGCTGACATTCCTGTCTCTCACTGAAGGATGCAGACTGTTCATTCTCTGGGCATCTGACCAGCTTTCTTGTTTTTATTCCTTTTGATATGTAGATTGCTTTGAGAAGTAGTATATAAATGTTAGTTACACAACCTTTTCAAACCATCTCACCAGCTGAGCCAATCCGTGTTGGAGGCTTCAGTGCCACAAACACACTATAATATGGATACCAATTTTAAAACTGTGTGGCCTAATAAAATAATACCCTTGATTTATGTTGTGTTATCTATCTGGTCCAAGCTTTGCTCATAGTGGAGGATGTTCTGTATCTAAAATGTTTGACAGGTTAGCTCATAATACATTGCCATACAAAATTTCTGATAACATGTGCACCAAAGCTGTGGCATTAAAAGCTTATTGCTTTGGTGTTGCCCTTCACAATGTGCTTTTTCCTAGAAATTGCACCACTGCAGCAGGAACACAGATTCCCATTGCATGGTTTTATCCTTTCTGTAAACTAGATACTCACGTTTGCTTTAAATAGACATTAATGTGATGGGAAAGCGTTTGATCACTATCATTGATTGCTAGGCACCTCTTAACTGTGGGTTACTTCACTGTCAGAGTGCTGCTTGCTTCCTTTCAGTGTCTCTTGATTTGCCTTTTCACCGATCATGAACATTTTTTCTACTGAATAACCCACCATCTGCTCTGGTTTACGGCAGGAGCCCTCTGGCACAAATGGAGGAAGAACGGAGAGAGCATGTGGCAAAAATGAAGAAAATGGAGATGGAAATGGAGCAAGTATTTGAAATGAAGGTCAAAGAAAAAGTTCAGAAACTGAAGGATTCTGAAGCTGAGGTAGAGTTATGGTAGAAAGCTTGTACTATAAATTACTTTCTGGGCAAAGGAAATGTTGTCAACAGAAATATTTCTACCACCAAACTGCATTTGGTTATCTCACTCTTGGAATAGCACTGCATAGATAATTAACTGTAACTAAATTCCCAGAGGAATCAAATTAGCTCTTGTGGATGTATATCTGGATTATCAATATGTCCCTATTCCTATGCATCCATTGGAATGAACAACAGTAGACACATTTCATTCCCAGTGACCTCTTGCATTGTGAGGATTTTCTGGTCATGATGTTACACTTCTTGTGTTACTGATAAATTGATGTGACTTGAGCTGAATGAGTTCATCAAGCTGGCAAAATTACTTTTGAGTTGCAAAACAAAGCAGAAAAAGGTGGCCAGCACCACATCAGAGGACCTTGTGATTCAGTGTTATAGGTTCAATTGTGAACTTCTGTGAATCCAAGAGAAACTCAAACTCATAACTTTCAGGAATGTAGGAGTGTCCTAATTGTCTAAATTGGAGCTGAAATGCAACTAACCCTAAGCTAAGATCCATTTAATACCTTATTGAATTACAAGAGCCAGTGGCAGACTATGGTCTGGGTTCATCCATGATTTGTTATTACTCTTGTTCCCTGTGCTTAGATTCAGATATATATTGGGAAAATAAATTAGACTCTGTGTAGCTTGCATGTGAAAATGCTATACCTGGGGCCCAAAAACCTACTTCCAACGTTTATTTGACTTAAATGTTGTGAATGATTGACTCCATTCTATCACAAAAAGATCCCCCATGAAACTAGCCAATAGAAAGGAAAAAAATATAACCACAATATGATGGAAAATTACTATTTTGCACCTACTTTCACAAGAGCAATTTCTGGAAACAGAAGAGGTGGCACAATATTGAGTATTTCTTCAGCTCAAGTCTCTTTGAGACAAGAATGTTTCTACTATATTTTGCATTACAACCAGTCTATTATCAAGAAATTTGCGTATACTGATTTATATCAACTCAAAAAGTTCCATGTCGATCAGCACTTGATAATGAGCCGTTTTGAAACAGCGATCACTGGGGTCGCCATAGTGTGTGGACAACTTTACCATCAATTTCATCATAGACTCTATTGCTCTATGTATTTTGATACATAGTCCATGGACTCTGTCATTCATATGGTCATTTCTACTGTGGATTCTATTGTTGATTGTATATGTCATTGTTCTGTTTATATCCAATTGAATATACTTTTCAATATAGTAATTTTCCATCCTATTGTGGATATTTTTCTTTCTTTCTGTTGGCTAGTTTCCTGGGGGATCCTTTTAGTTCTTTTTGTGGTGCATGTATATAGATCCCAGTATGCTATATTTTTTGCTTTGACTCCATTATATCCCACTCCATATCACCAACTGTATACAAAGCTCCTCTATTTCAAAGGAGGTTTACCCTCTGGCCTGGAAGGCTGTTCTTTGAGATGTACAAGCCCAAAGCATCCTGGGACATTCAGAAATAATCACATACTTTGCATACTATCCTATGTACATGTTGGTAGTAGGTCAAACTTGATTTAGAAACTTTTTTTAAAAAATCCAAGCATTTATTACTTTCATTTCCATACCAAGCAGTTTAATGCTTCTTAAAAACTTTATTCTTGGGAGACGTTGAAATTCTTTGGCAATTTTAGAGGGCTTTGCAACAGCCACTAGCTTTCTGTAGGTAGGTGGCTTACTACTTTCAGCCACCCCCTTTTTTTTAAAGGAGTGGGGCAGGGGGAAGTGCGGTAATACTATCTTTAGTTCCAGTAATTGGTTGAATGACCAAAAGACCAGGCATTTGCAACTGCTTTTTTCAAAATATGGAAGTATATGGTTTAACATTCTTCTGTCTGATACCTCTCATTTAGATCTTCTTCATACAGTTTATGTAAGCAGTGTCTTGATCTTTTGGAAATGATCAGGCAAGGTTACCCTCTGAGGTACTCTGCTTGACATCTGCTAGAAAGTGACCCGATTAGACTGAATTTATAGTCAAATCTATAAATAAAAGTTTATCGTCAAACCTATTGCAAGGGCTCAGGACACACTTAATAACTGCACATAAAAACATATTTTTTCCTCTTGGTCAGCTCAGCAGATTACCTTTTTAAATAACAGTGTCCCTGTTCTATGAAAGCTTTTGACATTGGTTAGATAGAGTAGTGAAAGTATCAAGTAGCATCTCTGTTTCAAACTAGGCTATGAGGAGGAAATGATGAGAATAAGGCAGTGCTCAGAGTACAAGGTCTGAATGTTAAAGTGCTCAAAACTGAAAGGGAATGTTTGTTAAGTGTTCTGTAGATAATTTGGTAATGTGCTTATCAGATGCAAGTACTGTATCTGCTTCTTGTAGAATAGTCTCTAACACTAAATTTATTACAAAACAAGTATAAGTCAGTTTCTCTTCTATTACATAAAACTTTGTAGAAATGCCAGAGGGAAATACCTACTGCCAAAACATTTTTTTAAAAATAGCCTTCAGCACAGATGAGTAGTTGACCATATTTTGCATTATCGTTTGTTTAGCTCCAGCGGCGTCATGAACAAATGAAAAAGAACTTGGAAGCCCAACACAAAGAACTGGAGGAAAAACGCCGCCAGTTCGAGGATGAAAAGGCAAACTGGGAAGCTCAGCAGCGTATTTTGGAACAACAAAATTCTTCCAGGTAAATAGAGCTTTTTCTGCAGTTACTCCATATAGTGTTCTGATTCAGATTTCAGACATGTGCTTTAGGGTTGTATATTGCTTTACACTTGTGTAACTTGAACAATACTTTGTCCACTGGCCAGTCACATGCAATAAGGATGTGTGCATGCAGTGAGCACATCTTTCCCTCCCCCTCCTGGCATGTCAAGGTGCCTTTTTCTAACCATGTGGAGGGTGGTTCATGCACTTCTCTACACACAGTCTAGCCATGTGTAGAAGAGTGGTCTGAATTGGGGAGACACACCTTGCCACACTGCAGAAGGGGACACACACATGCTCACAGCATGCCCACGTATTTGTGTGGTCAGCCAGCGGCCAAAGTATCATCCAAACCAACTCTCTGACTCTTTCTGATCAAAGAGAGGCCCTTCTTTTTCACTTCCCTCTCTCATTTCAATGTTGCCTTCCATTCTGTTCCATAAGCCTGGATCCGCTGCCACTTCTTTCACTCCAATTCCTCCTAAGGCCTACATCCCTGTAACACAGTATTTGCTAGACCATTCTACCCATAGACTTCCTCCTCTGCCATTGCTGTCTGACTCCCCCCGTCTCATTCTTCTTGTCCTTGTCAATCCCCTCTTTATTTCCTTCACTGTCTAATGTAGTTTATAAGCCTTAGGGCAAGAACTAAATGGTTTTTATATAATTCAATAAAAACCAACAAGGTATGTTTGTTAAATGTGTGTTCATGTGTTCATGAACAAGTGCTGATAATATCTATTGGTCCCATGATGATCCCCTTTATAGTTATAATAAAATATATATGCATTGCCATAGCAAATTAGTTCTTCTCCGTAAATAAATGTTCACCTAGAATGATGTCCATTGTACCTAGATTCTGCAGATATTTCTTGCATTTGCATTTGAGAGCAGAGTCAAAACTTCTCTTAACTATAAATCTCTCATTCCCACAAAAGGCAGCATTTTTGGCACTCTAAAGCCAGCATGGTATAGTGGTTAGAGTGCTGGACTAGGACCGGGGAGACCCGAGTTCAAATCCCCATTCAGCCATGATACTAGCTGGGTGACTCTGGGCCAGTCACTTCTCTCTCAGCCTAGCCTACTTCACAGGGTTGTTGTGAAAGAGAAACTCAAGTATGTAGTACACCGCTCTGAGCTCCTTGGAGGAAGAGCGGGTTATAAATGTAATAATAATAATAATAATAATAATAATAATAATAATAATAATAATAATAAAGAATGTGCTAGCTTGAATATTGTGCTGAGCCTAAACTACTAAAAGATCTCTGAATATATTTTTTCTGTTTTGTTTAACAGAACTTTGGAAAAGAACAAGAAGAAAGGGAAGATATTTTAAATATGCTTACTGACCACCAGTGATATATTAGTTGCCAATATTCCAGCCTGGACATCAGTGTGTGTTGGATCTGTTTGACCAATCTTGCACCAGTTGTATCCATTTCTATGGATTTAACAGCATGACAAAATATTTGTTTATTTTGATGGCAATTGAGATGCCTTGAATTGTTTAAGGTGTTGTATACTTAGGAAAACAGAAAAGCTCTAAGTACCCTTTTTAAAAAGTCATTTTAATGCAGAAGAACATTTTACTGTTGTACAATCATGTTCTGGTGGTTTGATTTGTTTACAGAATATTCCAATATACAAGGACTTGGGAAGGTTTTCCATAAGGATACATTGCCATAATATAATATGAACTATGCTTCTATTACAAAAAATTCCATTCAGTGCAGCATATATAATAATGTAATTTAGTCTAACACAGTTGACCCTATTTTTGACACTTCCATTGTTTAAAAATACACATGGAAAGACAAACATATAGGCTTATGGTGCACCTAAAAGCTTTTTATAACAACCCTTTTTTGTTTTGGATTCTTTGAATATATGCTATTCTCATTTAGTAACTACTTTAGCCAGAATAATTTCATTACTGCTTCATTTTTGTAATAACATATAATTTAGATATTTTTCCATATATTGGCCCTGCTAAATAGAATGTAGTTTCTTTCATACGGTAGGAACCAGTGAATAAAACTTTTCCTTTAACTCCCTTTTTACATTTTATGGTAAGTAGCAGGAAAATGCATTTATAGGTCATTTCTAGGAAAAATTGTGGAGTTAACCACCAACCTGTTTCTACCTGTGTGCAGTCTGTCTTCTACTAGAAATGAGAATCATGGCCTCTTGAGAAAAGTTACCATTTTGCATTTAGCTGTATTCATATACTGCATTTCTGTATTTTTGTTTGTATTGTAAAAAGTCACATAATAAACAATGTTGTGATGTAACATATTGAGGTCTGGATTTCCTTTTGGATAAAATCAAGTCTAGGATTTCACCTTTACAATTAAAAGCAATGAAAGCAAACATTTAACTGTATAATTGAAAAGTTTAGCTCAAGCATATAAACAAACATCTTTGGAGCATTGATTTGTATTCTAGCATACATTTAAAAAGGATTGGACTTGACTTTGCAAAACAATCCAGTTTATTAAACTATTGAATATACAAATATTTTTTTTCTCAATTTGATAAGAATTGCGGGGCGGGTGTGCATTCATGTCACATCAGCTTTTCAGATGCATTGTTCAGTGTACCATGACATCAACTGCAACTTTACATGAATCATAACAAAACTTAGAGGAGCAGGAAAATAGATTATTATTAAAAACTACTTCAGTGAAACTTGAGAGTAGCTGTACTCTGTAGAAGCAACAAATCAAAGGGGCCCATTTTCAGAATAATTCTTAATTTAGAGGCTTTCCTCTTAACATCTTTGAAATATTTTAATAGGTGGTACTTTGAACACTGTGTTGTTGATAGGAAAATCTAATAGTAAATTTAAATGAAATGCTTAAAAATTTTTTTTACTCAATATAAGTATTCTTTTTCTGCTAAACGGAAATGCTAATTGGTGAAATTATTGGCCATCAAGGTGGCACTAGAGAAACAATAATAAATAGCATGGCTGTTGTCTTTCCAGGTGCAGTGACAGCTGGCACATTGATCTAGCTGGTGAAAGACGCTGCATGGCATTTATGCTACTTGGGCCTCTGGCATTGCCACTAGATCTATTGGTGCCCACACTCTGAACCTGATCCTTTAGGGAGAGCGCATCTCCATCCAAAACAGATTGACCACCATTATCTCAGTCAGATGCTAGTATAGCACAGTAGGTAAGACTGAGCTACAAATCAGGACTCCCCTGGTTCAAATCATACCTCTGTCATGACCTCACTAGGTGGTCACTTCCTCTTAGCTGGGGAGCTGCAATATAGGGACCATTTATACTTGCCTTACAGAATTGTAAGGATAACAAGATAATTCATGTGAAGTGCTTTGAACACTTAGCATTAGACCACATAACATTAGATGAACCACCCACCAACAGAACCTCCATCTGATTAAGATTGAGTTTGTTTATTGGCCCTCATCTAGTCCACTACTGATCCCAAACTCCAATTTCATCTGAATCAGATGAACAGAGGAGAGCTGGATGTTGTCAGCACACTGATGGTACTTTACTCCAAACCTACATTGAAACCACGGAGTAAGTATGATTAAATCAAGTTTTATTTGCTTGTAGCAAAGGCCATTGCAACCCTATCCAGATATATCAAGGTATCAAAAGCAGCTGAGAGAGTCAGAATTAGCAGTCTCAGTTATCCTGTCCTTTCAGCAAAGTTTACCTATTAGAATGACCAATGCAATTTCTGTGCTGAAACCAATATATGAAGAATCCCAATCAGAGGATTTAAAGAACTGTTGAACGGTTACATCTAGTTTGATTACATTATTCTAGGTTCACACTTGGTTGTGAGATTATATGGCTTAAAGCCAGTAAATTTCAATGAAAGAACCTGAATTAATGCATGGCAAGTACCCGGAAAGAAACTGGGTGGCATAAGAGTTACTGTGTAACAAAACAATCATAAACAATCATCATGGTTTTCAGCTAGCTATTTTCTAGAAAACAGTTTCATACTGAGCAGATGAAACTGAAAGAGAGCCAAGCAGGGTGTAGCTACAATAGAGACAGGGTGAATGGCCAGGGGCCATGAGTGTCTGGGGGCCACCTGTCACCTTCCCCACTTGCCTGCACTGGATGCTTGGCCCCAACTTGTGCTAGCCACTCTCCGGCAGCTGCACTGAATCGGTGAGGCAGAGCTGTCCCAATGGCAATGAGAGCAGGCCTGCCTTAAAGGGGCTGCCTCTTCTCTCTGGAATTGGGACAGCCTTGCCTTGCCAAGCTGGCATGATGATATCATCAGGCTGTCAGCAAAGCCAGTGATCTGCTGGCATGAAGTTGGGCTGAGTGCAAGCATCAAGGTAGAAATAGGTGAGGGCTGGAGGAGGTCATCCAGTAGGTAGGAATCAACATGGTGGGGGGAGTAGTATAGGCAGAGGGGCCCATCTTCATCTTGCCTCTGGGCACCTTCTAATCTTGCTATGACTGAAGCTAAATAAACAGCTTTTCTAATTTGTTATGACTGTCTTTCTGCAGCCACAGCCGCACATGGACCATGAATCAACTTATTAAATTATCGCTGTGTTGCAGATAACAGTGGCTCACATTTTGCACAGTATTAGTAAGGCACAACACAGCAGCGTGCCTGTAGAAATATAGTATTGGTGCTCAGCCAGTGTATTGCTGAGCACACACAGGGGAGGGATTTTTGCTCTTCTCTTCCTTCAAAAGTATGTTTTGGCTTCAGAAGTATGTTCCAGAGGGTTGCACAGCCCTCGGGGACATACTTCTAAAGCCAAAAAGTACTTTTGAAGGGAGGAGATAGTAGGCTTGTGCCCGAAACGTTTCGGAGGCTATTGTAAAGGCCTCCGAAACGTTTCGGGTGTAGGGGCTGTTTTGGCGCCGGCGGGGGTAGAGCTTTAAGGGCGGGGGAGAGTGTACTCACCCCCCCGCTGCGTTTTCCCCGCCGGCGCTCTCCAAATTTAAAGCCCCTCAGGGCGGCAGCGTTCCTCCCTGCCGCCCCGTTCCCCCCGTCGGCCGGAAGTGGCTGGAAGTCGTGAACACACGTGCGCCCGTCATGCGCATACGCGCATGGTGGGCGCGCACGCGCAAACGACGGGCACACACGCGCTCGCAACTTCCGGCCACTTCCGGCCGACGGGGGGAACGGGGCGGCAGGGAGGAACACTGCCACCCCGAAGGGCTTTAAATTTGGAGAGCGCCGGCGGGGGAAACGCGGTGGGGGGGTGAGTACACTCTCCCCCGCCCTTAAAGCTCTACCCCCACCGTGCCGAAGATTTTCCGTGCACATCCCTAGGAGATAGAATCTCTCCCCTCCCCACGTATATTCGCCTGCTCGGCAGGATGCTGGCTGAGTTCTGAGAGAGCATTTCTGCAGGCACATTTCTGCTCTACTGATGCGCAGAATGTGAGCCAGTGTTTTCTCTTCAACACAAAGCATTCCAGAAAGGATTTGTGGTGTTCATGGTCTTTGTGCAGTTACACCAGTGGAGTCTAGTTAGACGTAAACTTTAGTTGGGTACAGCCACTACAGCTTAAAAAAACCTACGCCATTGGGTCAAAGCCATTGTATTTAAGCCCAGCATCCTGGAATGAAGGCACTTCTGTCAGAGAATGCCAAATTCCACAGACAACTTGTGCCCCATCAAGCTCCTCTGTAGGATCCCCTGGCAGTTTGGGCGGAGGGCAGAGAGCCCTTTTCTGGGTCATCTCAAAGAGCATGTGTGGCATCTCTAAATTATTGGCATTGCATTCATATAGATGACACTTGACATGTAACAAGAAGATCGGTCCGTCTCCCATTGGTGTCACAATCTCAAGGGAGACAACAGAGGAAGGGTAGGGAAGTTGAAACAAAGATAAACTGGGGAATAGCACCTGGTTATTTTGTGTCTCTGTACTTCAGCTTAGTTATATTCCAGTGTGAGGACCGTGGATAGTCACTCCTCGCAGGGAAGGGCTTGGTGGAGTTGCCCTCTTTCCTTGCTGCTGTCAGGGGTGACTGGCTACTTTGGCCACAGAGTTCTTCCTAGATACAGTTGGGGTGATGGCAGTTTCTGAAAAGGCCCTCTCCCTAGAAGCTGCCTGCCACAGCTCATTTGGCAGGGACACTCAGAGCAGGGTCTCTGAAGAAGCCAGGTGCTTTAAAGCTTGAAACCAGCACTTTAAATGGGGCCTGGAAACAGACTGGGAGCCAGGGCAACTGACAAAGCATCCGAGTAATATGATCAAAAGGCCCCGTCCCCATTAATAATATTGCAGGTTTTTGGAACAATTTCAGTTTCCAACTGTTTTTAAAGGCAGCCCCACTTACAACCAACCCATTGCAGTTAAATTGTTTGGGATAGTCAAAGCTTTCACGCAAGTTCCAGGCATGATCTTATTCCCCATATATGCCACTGCAGGCCTCCATGCTGTTTCCTAGCGCGATCTTACTCTCTGCACACACAAGCAATCTGGGGCCTCGCGCAATTTTCACAGCTCCGCCCTTGTATTCTAAGCAAGGTTCCTCTAGTTGCCACTAAAGGGATAATGAAAAGGGCCAGGTTCTTCTCAAAATGCAAGAGCGGGCTAGCAAGTGGTGGTGCTGGAAAACCCTCAGAAGGTCAGCATGGGTACGGAGGGTGAGATCGCACTCAAAAGTAGCATGGAAGCCTGTGGCAGCATTGTGCAAGAAGCAGGACTGCACTTGGAACTTGAGCAGGAAAGAGTAGGCCTGTGCAAAGATTTGGTTTGGAGTGCTTATGCTGAATCATTTTTTTTTTATTTTTACTTTTTACATTTTCTATCCCGCTCTTCCTCCAAGGAGCCCAGAGCGGTGTACTACATACTTGAGTTTCTCCTCACAACAACCCTGTGAAGTAGGTTAGGGTGAGAGAGAAGTGACTGGCCCAGAGTCACCCAGCTAGTATCATGGCTGAATGAGGATTTGAATTCGGGTCTCCCCAGTCCTAGTCCAGCACTCTAACCACTACACCACACTGGGTCTCATTTGCAGCTGATCCTGTATGGAAACAGCTACTCCCCCCCTGCTTACCTCTCTGCAGAGCAGTCTGTGCACAGCAGCAGGGGATGACCATTGAAAGGAATATAAAGTTGTAGGAAGTCATGCCAGGAGGTGTGCAAGGAACCCTGGGAGATGTAATCCTGGAGAAACCCATAGAGCTGGAAAGGAACATTGCCAGCTTTCCAGATGTGGCTTCCCCATTGTCACCAGAGCCTTCCACAGCTGGACTCACTTTAATGGCCCTTCCCAGATGCTGTGCTTGGCACCTCTGAGTGCAATGGTAAGCAGGGGGTGTGGCTGCCTCCATGTGGGGCCAGGAGGAGCAAATTAGCAAAGATTTGTTTCAAAACTGAATCTGCACAGGCCTAGGAAGGAAACAGTACAAGCTAGAACACTACCAGTACTTGAACAGAAGGTGGCAGCATTCTCTGCATTTTGGGATACCACTTACCTCTATTACTGTGAATTGCCATTATGTTTATCTTTTATAATTTCAAGCTAGTCACAAGAAGACTGGACTCTTTGCGTTTCTTGTTCCCATTGGACACTTCTTTTTAAAATTATCTTTCCCCTTCTACACCTACCCATGTTTATATCTACTGAGTTTTACACTTCAGGCATCTGATGAAGCAGACTGTAGTCCATGAACGCTTGTGCTAAGATCCATTGGTTAGTCTTCAAGGTGCTGCAAAACTCTCTTTCGTTTTTGTTAGCAAACTAATCCCTGGTCCTAGACAGCTTCAGAAAAGCAGGCTTTGTAGCCTCCTAATGTCTAAACTCTGTGGAGCTGCTTGCTGCCAATTCCTTGCAGAACCCTTCTCTTTAGCTTTTGCATTTCAAATGTCAAGGCATCACATAGAGTAGAGTTTTGGCAGGGTCTGTTGGCAGTCTTGGGCGAAAAGGAAAAAGACTCTTTCTTTCCCTGCCATCAATGAAATGCTTTAAAGGTGAATTGCATCCTGTAGTCAAGCACACATAACACATGGTGATATTTCCATACTGTTTTTAGAATAAAGAGAGTGCAAGAGATGCAGAGTATTCTGAAGCTACAGTGGGGCTTAAAGTAAACCAAGGAATCTAAAATATGTTCCCCCAAACCATGCAACCAGTTCTGGGAACTTGGGTGTTTCAGAATTCTTCCTCAGACTGCAGCTGCTAATGCCACATGGCAACCAGCTTTAGAGGTGGCTTTCAGAGCAGTTTCAATGTGCCATGGAGAGAGAGAGAGAGAGTGTGTGTGTGAGTGAGAGAGAGAGAGAGAGATATGCTTTTTTAAAAAACAAAGCAAAACCCAGTGCACTAGTGCAACCCCTTGCATGAGCCTACACTGCTGTTTGCATCTCAGGGCATGATTTAAGTGTCAGATCTCATCTCTTGATGCCAGAGTTCTTTGGAACATGTGCAGAGTACATTTCTTTCACCCGAGAAAAACAGGTGTGTGTACACCTGCTCCTGCTAGGATGCTCATGGGTGCAAGTCACGTCATGAGTGTTACACCCATCTTGTGGCGGCGTCACTGGTTACCAGTCTGGCTTCCAGGCTGGATTCAAGGTGCTAGTCTTGACCTTTAAAGCCCTATATGGCTTGGGACCAGAGTAACTATCGGACTGCATTTGCCCATATGAGCCTGCCCTACGTTCGGCATCTCAGGTAGGGATGTGCATCCTTTTGTGGACCGCCAAACTGGTTAAAAAGACTGGCGGTTTGGCCAGTTCAGCGGCAGGTGGGTTACCTTTGAGGATAACCCTTAAAGGTAGTTATCCTTTTTGCAGACAGTGCCAGTGGGGGGAAATGCAGTGGGGGAGGGAAAGAGCACCCTCCCTGCTCCTTAAAGGTAATCCGCCCTCCGCCGAACTGGCCGTCTGTGGTTCTGTGCACATCCCTAATCTTAGGCCTTACTCATTATCCCACTGCTAGCGGAGATCTGACTGGCAGGAACTAGAGACAGGGCCTTTTCGGTTGTGGCCCCTCAAATTTGGAACAGCCTCCCAGAAGAGCTTTGCCTTGCTTCCTCCTTCAGTGTTTTTAAGAAACAACTGAAGATGCATCCCTTTACAGAGACTTTTAAATAGTTTATCCTCTGCTTTTATCTGGTTTTTTTTAGTGTCTATTTTTTTTCATTGATAGCTCATAATTTTTAGTTTTTAAACTTACTTTAATTGTGGTTTTAGCCTGGTATTTTAATTTTTAACTTTTTAAATTTTAATTCTACACACTGTGTTCTTAATTATATGTATTTTATCAATGCTGTAAGCCGCCCTAGCAGTAGCGTACTGAAGAGGCGGGGTATACATATTTTTAATAATAATTAATAATCATACATATACATGCATGCATGCACAGCTGGAATGTATATTGCAGGGCCCAGCTTATTGGCAGGCTTGAGCCCTGTATAATTACCCACTGAACCAAAGCACGATTGTTGGACTAAAGATGCTGAAGTAAGACTTGGCTTGCATTGATTCTTTTGCCATGGGGGATATGCTTGCCATCTATTCAACTAAGAAAAAAGGCCCTCCGAGTCTTCCTGCCCGATCTCCCTCTATTCTGAATGCCTGGAGCTTGTTTAGTTCAGTGCTCTAACCTTGGCTGTTGGATCCCTCCCAGCTGCCAATGAGGCGATTCCACATCAACCAATGAGAGGGCAACAGGGACTGAAACGACAAATGCCCCTTATGAGAGTTAGCCCATTTGGCACAAACATGGTGTTGCACTCCCAGAGCTTCTATTCCAGCCAGGCTGGCAGCATCTGTCTGAGTCAGTGGCAGTGCTGCTTATATATTTTGTGGGGTTATAGGACAGAGGGCATCTTAGCAACCACATGGAGAAATGCTTCACAGACTCTGTAGTTAAATAATCACACGGTTTATAAGCCCACTGAGTTTCTTGCGTCCATACCTCCTTCCCTTGTAGAAACCACCTTCCAGTGCCTTATTGATTCTCTCAAGAATCCTGTGCAGAGAGAATGGCTGAGAAAAGCTCACCGGCTTGCCCAAAGCAACCCAAAGATGACTAAATGAAGCTTCCAATATCACAGTTGCCAGTAGGGGAAGTGAATGGAAATAGGTACAAAGTATTGGCAAAACATATCTGTGCAGCAAAATCTGGCACACACTTAATTTGGCTGAGGTTTGACTGGCTTGCACACAGGACAGGGCATTTTCATTGTGTTTCCAGGCTCTGGAATACTTATTCCTGGGAGGTTCGTGTTGTCGAACCTTTAGGTCAGGGGTTCTCAACCTTGACTTTTAGGTCAGGGTTTTGTAACCTTGGGTCCCCAGCTACTATTGAACTACAACTACCAACCTCCCCAGCCACAGTGGCCAAAGGCTGCTGTGGCTCAGTTTGATGGGTATTGTAGTTCAACAACATTTGGGAGCTCACCGTTCAAAACCCCTGACCTCAAGGCTGAGATGGGACATCATGAACTTCCCAGGGAAGAGTGTTCCAGAGCATTGACAGAGATTCTTCCCAGGGAAGAGCATTTCCGAACATTAAAGACTTATTTGTTCCACTAGGCCTTTGATTTGGGATGAAACAAGCTTCTGTGAGGGCTCTGGGTATGCTTATTTTATGCTTTCTCTGTGTTTTTATTGGTTTTATGCTTATATAATGTATAATTTTAATTTTGTTATCCGATTTGAGACCATTCTGACAAAAAATGGAGCCATAAATAAACATACATATTATATAAATCTATTTAAGCCACAAATCAATCTATAACTGAAATACAATTGTGTAGCTCACAGGTATCTAAACTGTGGTTCTTGAATGAAACATGGCTCCCAGACAATTCACTTGGGAAAGGAAATAAAAATAGAAGCCCCTTCTCTGCTAGGGGTATAATAGAGCTTTGCCTTCCTCCATTGCAATATTTATTATTTTCTCCTTTTCAGACATGGATGATGTCAAGGCATTTGAACTGACTTTTTGGCCTGGTGGCTGGCTGGCTGACATGCCATGGATGAGTGCTGAGGAGGTGGTGTTGCTATGTCCTAAAATGCATCATCTCATACTGCGCAGGAGATGGCAATGGTAAACCCCTCCTGTATTCTACCAAAGACAACCACAGGGCTCTGTGGTCGCCAGGAGTTGACACCGACACGATGATACACTCTACCTTTAAAAGCCACCTCGTATCCAGTCTCAGCCAGGAGAATGGTGAGCAACACTGGGTCTTTGATGTCAAAGCAACCACACATCATTGAATACTCCAAGGAACCTGCGTGGCAGTCATTAAAGAACCTTTTGGTAGCAATCTGCAAAGCCCCAGGATGGTTAACTTAATATATCACTGGTCAATCCCCATGGTTTCACTTGAAGTTCATTAGAGTTGATTGAACAGCAGTGAGATGCATTATGTAGTTCTGTCTTAAACTGTTAGCAGCCATTGCTAGTTTAATTCTGCTGAAAGTCTGGGAGACAAAATAATAGTCTCCCTTGAGGGAAGTCATTAAACTGGTGAGTATAAGCAGTTGACTATATGCATCCTTCAGTTGCTTCAGCCATACTCCTAACTCCCTAGATGTGCCTCCACCTTCTGGACCTGCCATATACTGGACTGACGGTCACCTCAGCTGAGGTAGCAATTACTCATAAGGAAGGGAGATCTGAGAAACAGGAGAACTTGGGACCAAAACTTTGTTGTATAAGAGTGTGCACCCATGAGGAGTACTACTGATAGAAATAGCTTGAGAGAGTTCTTTTCTCTCAGTGCACATCATTCCAGGAAGGACTAATAAGTTAGGAAATAGCAGCCTTCCCATTTAATTTTAGAAATGGCTGTGGCCTTGTTTGGGATAAATTGGGCCCCTACCTTTCCTGTTGACATCCGTTACAACTTAAGTCAAAAGCAGTATGTCCCACAGACAATGCTAAGACACGCAGGAGAACTTTTAAGCTAATAATCTTGTTGTCTAATCTGAGATATCTGTGGTACTTTGCCCTCAGAACCGGGCGGCGGCGGGGGGGGGGGAGTACTCCCCAAAGAAATGGAAGCAAGGTTACTTCTCTCCATTTGCTGCTATTCAAACAGAGAAGTTACTTTTTAATGCTTACCATCGTCCACAGATAAAGCTTGCCACATGTTTTGTTCAGCTGCAACTGAAAGAAGTTTCAAAAATGGTTTTTGACAACAGCACTGGGGAGGAGAGACGGCGGTCCAAATATTAAACATCTAATATTATACTGAGCTAGTACAAACCCCTTGCACATGTTTAAGCAGTTCTTTAAATCCTTCCTAGCTCTAGTGTTTTGGAGGCAACGATGAACCTGCCTGACTCTCACGGTTGGCTGCCGAGGCCATGCTCTCTGGTCTGCCACTGTGAAGGAATGATGGGGCACAAGATCTCCTCTTTTTAAATATAAGACTTCTCTATTGCAATTGCTCTGCTTACTCCCTGAAGCTATTCCCACGATCAGTAGAAAGCGGGCTGAGGGAGCCTAGCTCACTTTCTATGGATCATGGGAACCACCAGGCTTGTGGGTTCCAGGTCTGGTGGTTCCAAGGCAACTAACCCACCTAATTCCTCCTCCCCTTAAACAAGGTTAACGGAGCGAGTACTCTGTTAATCTCTCTCTCTTTTTTTTTGCTCGTCTGCCACTGCGGTGCATGGCGACACACAAGTAGGCCCCTGACTGGGAGGCTGCAGCCAGCCTTCCAGCCTCGGAGGTCTCTCAAGAATGCCCCACTCACTCGTGCGGAGCATCCTGGAACTTCTGGGGGCCAGGTGGCCCACTCTCCCCGCACAAACCCTCCTGGCACTTTGCACGTGTCGTGTGAAGTGCCTCCCTGTGCTAAAAAGCTGAGCAGAGGACAAGTTTTCACAGCTCCTGTTCTACAGTTTGGTTTTGGAGGGAGAAGAAATATACTGGGTTGGTTTTGGAGGGAAGGGAGGATTTGATTTGATTGGGTATGTTTTAAAATAATGGAGGGAACTTCAGTTGTGTTGAGTGGTTTGTTTGGGGGGGGGAAATGGAGAGAAAAAGCATATAAGGAGGCTGCCTTCAGCAGGGTTTAGTGCAGTACAAGTTGGAGAGCTGGAGATTGTTCAAGAGAAGGAATTGCTGTCTGAGAGTGAATCAGAACTGGTGCTGGAAAGAGCTGAGAAATCACTGGGAGAGTTGTGATTCTCTGGATGACCGAATCACTCCTAAAGCAGTGGAAGAAACAGTCTGGGACTGAACCCCCAGAACTGGGAAGGAAGAGCAGAACAAGCCAGGCTTGCTGCAGAAGTTTACTAAGGGTGATGGGAAGAGGTCTCTTAGTGAGGGTTCTGAGTTAGGGCCCAGTATTAGTGCACAATAGATAGGACGCATTTTGCTCATAGTTTATTTGTTCCTTGTGCTCATTTGGTTGCTGCTTTGTACAAGAAATATCGATTTGAACCAAACTATTCTAAAGTCAAAATTTCTTGGTTTGAATTTACAAATTTGTAGCTGCTGTCTGTTTCCCCACCGCATGCTTAGAAGCCTTTCTACCCTTCCTAACTTTGAACAAGACAGAGGTTTGGAAGGCAGTTTTAGTAGACCCAGCCAGAGGATAGGAAAAAACAAAAGTCTACTTGGTGGCAGTGGTGAAGCTTAGGATCATGGGGCTGGTTGAGACCAGCCTGTGACACATGGTAATGGCACTGGAGGATCCATGACAGCCACTAACAGACATTTGGCTGACAGATACTTGAGACAAGACCTTTTTAGTGGTGGCTCCCCCTCCCTAAAGAGGTTAGACTGACTCCCTCTTTCTCCACATTTAGAGGTTGAAATCTGTTCCTATTTTAGTGTTTTGCAGACAAGATTGAGTAATTGGAGTAACCCCTGCTAACTTGGCAAAGAGGCACCTTTTAACTTGGTGATTCTCTTTATTTAGCAGGGGGAGAGTAACTGGCCCTATCCACCCCCAGCACAGTACCTCCAGTGACTGTTACTGGGTGTGTCTATCACAAACGAAGTTTCTGAGAAGCCTATTTCAATTGCCTCACTGTGTGCCTAATGTGATTTTACATTTAGAGGCAGATGTACCAAGTGTGGAAACTAGAGTATGGCTAAAGTAAAGTTGGCATGTAATGGTTAAAGCTTATCTTTGGCACTTTTGATACTGAAGGATGGCTTTCAGTCATGATGGAAATTACTAATAGTGAATAAATTTAATTTTCTTGGATTTTCTCCTGAGCTATTGATTGCGCGAGGCCATGAATGTGCCAAGTTAGCCCTCAGACAAAGGCTCCTAGGTATTGCACACCAAAACGATCTAAGTTATGTTACAAATATGTTTTACCTTGGGAATCAAATATATTATTATTATTATTATTATTATTTACATTTTATATCCCGCTCTTCCTCCAAGGAGCCCAGATCAATATACTACATACTTAAGTTTCTCCTCACAACAACCCTGTCTAGTAGGTTAGGCTGAGAGAGAAGTGACTGGCCCAGAGTCACTCAGCAAGTATCATGGCTGAATGGGGATTTGAACTCGGGTCTCCCTGGTTCTAATCCAGCACTCTAACCACTGCACCAGCTAGGCACGTTAACGGTGCCTAAGTATAGGAGAATGTTATCACTGGCGCATTTTAATGCTCTCCCATCAGCAGTTCTGGAAAGTAGGTTTGAGCAGATTCCTTATGAGGAACAGGTATTCCCACTGGAGATGGAGCAGTTGAGTCTATAGCTCATGTTTTATTATACTGTACTTTTTACTGAGATTCTCGTATTTCTCTTATAGCTCCTTTACTAAGAAATTTTCCAGGCCCTTCAGATGAGTTTTTGGTTTGCTTTCTTTTTGCTGAACTGAACATGACTCTGATAGTATATAAATATTTGTTGTTGTTGTTGTTGTTACATATAATGTAGCCAAATTTTGTGTGGTGGCAAATAGAATCAGACAGACCCTAATACTCAATTCAATTGTTATACTGTAGGATGAATTGTTATTGTTTTAAATGTTATCTGTCTACTTTGTATTGCTGCTCAGAGACCGAAATAAAACTGAACTGATTTAATTTCATTATTTCTGTAAGCAGCTTTATGATCATTAAATAAAAAGTAGGCCATAATTCTAGAAAATAGCAATATTTATTTATTTATTTATTTACTTACTTACTTACTTATTTTTTAGGCCGCTCCATCCAAAGGCTCTTTAAGCATTAGCATCACTTGAAATCAGATCATTCAGTGCAATGGGGACCACTGAATGGGAACCAGCATGATGTAGTGGACCAGAACTAAGTTCAAATCCCCATTCAGCCATGAAACTCACTGGGTGACTCTGAGCCAGTCACTTATCTCTCAGCCTAACCTACGTCACAGGGTTGTTGTGAGGATAAATATAACCATGTACACCACTCTGGACTTCTTGGAGGAGGAGCAAATAGAAATGTAAAAATAAATAATAATAAATGCTGATCACAAGATGACGAGCAGCCTCAGCAGGAATTAGGAGGCAATGATGACCTTAATGCTTGAACAGCAACAATGGTCCCACCTCCATGCCACCTCCAGCCATGCTAACCGATTCCTCTTTTAAAAGCCACTTTTGGCCCCATTCCCAATTTGGCACTGTGATGGCTGCTATGATCCCTGGGACAGCATTATCTGAAAGTGTCCTTAGACTTGGGTCAGCTGATGAAATACAGAATTAAACATTATATCACTGTGCCAAGCCCATAGCCTGGTGCAAGGATTCAAGTCCACTTGGAAACTTGACGCCGATATCTCCCATTATGTCCACAATTAACCCGAGGCTTTGATACAGGCAAAGCACTAGCAGTAAATGGAGCCTCAATTGCTTGTATCGGTCTCCATTGGGAAACTGCAGAAAGACAGCCTTGTCGCGGTAAAGTTACAAAATATCTCCAGTCTGCCCTTTTCCTGGGATTGTTTTGGCATCTCAGAATCTCACAAGCAAACTGGCCAGACTTGCTACTGCAAGAACACTGTTGTTTTGTAACCCTTTTTGGCAAAGGAGTGGAGGCTTTTGTGCAGCCTGAACTTTGTGCTCATTGAGTAATTTGTGGCCGTATCTCTCCGAGGGGTCACTTGTCCAAAGCTGTCAGAGCAAAGTTTCACAGCTGAGCAGGCCATTGGATTTCCCTTCTGGTTCTTCACTTGGTTATTGGATGGCTACTTATGATGTCAGTTGGCCTCATTTTCACAGTTTGCTTTACAAGTCAATGAACCCAGCAGCGGTGGTGTCTTTTCCCTACATCTCACCACCAGACCCCTATACAGGATAGTTTGCATTCCAAAGAAGACATTGCCCTCTCTCCCCTAGATACACTCTCCAAACTTCTGAGTCTTGCATGATAGCGAAGTACTCAAAATGTACACTCAAGGAATCTTACTTATGCTTTGTATTTCTTTGTTGTTCAACTAGGATTAGCGTTCTAGGCTGTGGCAGTGTCCAGGTGTGTTTGCACCAGTTCCACCTTGGAAGGGTGGGATTGCTCTTGTTCCCAGGTTCAGACTCGGCTGCTGCAGGATTCCCTGCTTCTGGAGACATAACAGAACCTAAGCCTAAGCATTTTGGGAAATGCTGGAAGACATGTGTTTGTGTGTGTTTTTCAATGGAACTTGGTTTCTGAAGTGGAATAGTTTGCTATCGGTCAAGGTTGCTGGTACTATATTGGACAGCAGCGATATAGGAAGATGCTGAAAGGCATTATCACATACTGTGCGGGAGGAGGCAATGGTAAATCCCTCCTTTATTCTACCAAAAGGAAACCACAGGGCTCTGAGCACCAGGAGTCAGAATCAACTTGATGACACACTTTACTCTGGGCCAGTCATGTATCTCTCAGCCTAACTTACCTCACAGGGTTGTTGTGAGGATAAAAATAACCATGTACACCACTCTGAGCTCCTCAGAAGAAGAGTGGGATATAAATGCAAGTAAGTAAATAAATCAGTCATGCCATGTGTGTTTCATTCTATCTCAAATGTTCTGAATATGGCACATATATTCAACTTTTACTTTCGGAAATAGAATTTTCCTAAACATGACACAAATCCCTCCTAAGCAGCTCTTGCCCTTTGGCAGTGATTTGAGAGCAGTTTGCAGTTGCTCTTTATGTTCTTAATTAGGAGTGAGTGTCATCTCCTAGCCACCTTTCTTTCTTTGGGTCAAACTGTCCTCTCTTCTGTCTGCCAAAGGGCACCTGGCACTTGCAGTCAAATCCTTTCTGGAAGAAAGGAGGAAGTTGGAGCCCTCTGGCTAAGGGCTAGGGCCAGGTTTCTGTGCATATGTTAAAGATTTGGTTTTTTTAAAAGGCTGGTTATATGTAGCATCATCTTAAGTGGCGCAGCAGGGAACTGCTTCACTAACAAGCAGAAGGCTGCCGGTTTGAATCCCCGCTGGGATGTTTCCCAGACTATGGGAAACACCTATATAGGGCAGCAGTGATATAGGAAGATGCTGAAAGGGATTATCTCATACTGTGAGGGAGGAGGCAATGGTAAACCCCTCCTGTATTCTACCAGAGACAACCACAGGGCTCTGTGGGCGCCAGGAGTTGAAATCAACTTGATGGCACACTTCACCTTACCTTATATGTAGCATGCCCTCCAGCATTTCACCAATGAAAACAGTGGCATGCCTATGAATATGTAGGAGGTGTGGCCAAGCAACCTGCGAGGTGTGGTGTACTTTGTAGGGGCATGGCCAAGCAGGTTGGGAGGTGTGGCATACAATTTGGACTACAAGCATTCCTCAAATAGACAATAAACCAGGCCAGGGTTTCTTAACCTGGGTCCCCCAGATGTTGTTGGACTACGACTCCCATAATCCCCAAGCAAAAGCCATTGCAGCTGAAGATTCTGGGAGTTGTAGTCCAACAACATCTGGGGGCCCAAGGTTAAGAAACCCTGAACCAGGCAATAAGGTGCATACACAGCACATTATTTCAGATTCTTAAAAGCAGGTGAGCCAGTTCCATACCTCCAATATGTTGAAGATAAAAACAAGGGGACATTTGTACTCACCGATTCTCACACCAAGGTTTACAACCCAAGCTGCTCACTCTCCATACAGCTATCATATACTGCTGAAGGCTGGATTCCACCCATTATATGATGCACTCTGCATAATGCCTCAGTGTTGTGTACCCATTTGTATGCAGGTACACTAGAGATACCTTCTAGGGACTTTGGGGAGGTCCCAGTCCTGAAGAATGGCAGCTCTAGCAACTCATGTGAAAAAAACTGAACAAGGCATCCCCAAGAAGCAGAAAGAGGGACAAAAGAAGGACAGTGATTTCCCAGGGACAGATTCCAGAAAACTGGGGTTGTGCTAAACAGGGACAGTTGGACACCTGTGCATAGTCATTTGAAAACTGTAACTCACTCTCTGAGCCTTGAGATGCCTAGAAACAGGGGGGTGGAAAACCAATGAATATGCCAATTATCCAAACTCCACAACAGGGGGAACCCAGAATCTGGTATATTTTAAGAAGAATGTGCAGAACCTTCGAATTCAGTGACCATACAGGCCAATTTCTGCAACTGCAATAAAGCAAAGCAGCCAGATATGTATATGGTTACTTTGCATACTTTGTCAGGGAGCAAATCATCAGCCAGTGTGGGATCACCTGTGCCTTCCCTACCTTTATAAGACTGTCTGATAACATAACCATTTTAATGGCCTGATCATTTCGACACCTACACTTTGGCTTTTGCCCAGTGTGAGGAGCAAATCTATTTTTAGTTTTCTCATGCCGAGTGCCCTTTTCATAAGACATAAAATCAAATACATTTTTTATTCCGAGTTGCTTAATGCAACATGCATTATATCTTCTTAATGTTTATTTTATTTTTAAAGAGTTAGCCTTATTAATCTGTAGCAAGAAACCTGGAGACTTGGGGAAAGCCCCATTTGGAAATGCCTGAAGTCTCGGTGAAATATGTTGTTTTGCTCCCACCCCCACCCCAGGTGGCCTAATGAAAGAAACTCAGCTCAACCCACTTTTTAAAATCTTGGTGCAAAACATATGGGAAGAAAGGCTCCACCTGCAGTTAAATATGGGTCCTGGTACTGAGAATATCTATCCAGCCTTAATATCAGGTATTATTAGGTCAGGTCATGGTAGCGGAAGTTAAACAGGTCTGAGTCGGACTGCTTCAGAACTCTGTGTCTGCTACGTTGTGCTGCTCTCTGTGGGAAAAGCAGGATATAAATATAACAAAGTATGCATTTTATCAAGCAGCTGGATCTGCCCAGTGTTGTACTCCGCTGTTGTATTGGTCACAAGAGGGGCTGTGGAGGTCAGTGCTTTGGGTCATATGCTTTGCATGCAGAAAGCCCCAGTTTCAATCCATGGCATCTCCAGGTATAGCTAAGGAAGACTTCTATCTGAAAACTAAGAGAGTTGCTGGTCAAGAGTAGACAATACTGACTTAGACAAACCAATGGTAAAGCTTAGTATTGTAATGGATTTGGGGTTATTATTATTATTATTATTATTATCAATGCTAGTTTGCCAGCCCCTTTCTTAGGCAGATCACTGGCTGATAATCCAGGAGGCTTGGTGGATATCTCTGAACAGCTTGTTGATGGCTCTGAAGTATCTGGAAGGGGAAGAAAAAGATGGGTAAAATTGTATGTACCTAGACCCATCTGATGGGAGAAGTTGATGTGAGAGTGTAAAGTGATCTCTCTCTCTCTCTCTCTCTCTCTGAACAAAAACAGCAAATTGGAAAAGAGAAAAGTTGTACACAGGAGACACAGACTGTGTTTTGGAGAATCCAGAATGGAGAAGCTAGGCAGCAGGGGCGTAACTACTATTAGGCAAGGGGAGGCAGTCGTCTCGGGGCCCCACTGCCTGGAGGGGCCCCCCAGAGACCCCTCACATGACTCCCCATTGCCCCCTTCCCAGCCCCAAGGCCCCTCAGCCACTTGCCCTGTTTGCCCTCCCTCCTTCTTGTCGTCCTGGTCGGCAATCAAAGCAGCAGGCAAGCTGCTTTTCTCCCCGCCTCTCAGCTGATCAGCGGGTGGGCGGGGCTTCCAGGGAGGCCTCCGTGTAGGCCTCAGTAAAGCCTGAACTCGAGTAGGCTGGCAAGCCCCAGGAAGAAGGCTTGCAGTCAGAGTAGCCACTACAGTTCTCTGCAGCAGACCCTCTTCCCAGGCCAGACAGCTCAGCCTTTGCCAGGTAGAATGTGAATTCCTTTTTGTGGTTACACCCCACCCCTACCCCTATATAGGGAACTACTTGCCATAGGGCTTTGATTGGGGGGGTGGGGAGACTGAGAAGTCTCTGAATATTTAATTTAAAACTGATTGGAAAATTTGCTGGCTTAAAAAAACCCTCTAAAAAGTCCTATAAGTGGCTTGTTTCATAGCAGGAAATTACAAAAACTTCTGGAACAAATTTATTTATGTATTAATTAATTAATTCATTCATTCATAAATACACTTATGTTCAAGTTGTTTTGCAACCCAGGTCTGAGTGAGAACTGAGACGTGAGTGAGAACAGTGACGCATGTGTTGTGCTTTTATATTTTTTCCCCTTAGGGTAAATCTGGCCAACATGTGAATGCAGCAGCTCCATTCCAGAGGAGATGTGTGTTAAAGGGCTTTAAAAGCCTCTTGTGAAAAACCTCCTGGAATCAAACTTGACTGAATTTGTTCAGAATTCTGAGAAAACAAACATAGGCTCACCCTGCATGGTTGAAAGTCTCCTTTGCTAATCTGCAGCAAGGGGCCTATTTTAATAATTAGTGTTTCTAGTGTGTTCTAGGCATTAAAAGTAGCACAAATATATAGTATTCAGTGTATATCACTATATATTGTGAAGTGTGTGTGTGTGTGTGTATTCAGTGAAATGTATTTCTTGGCAGCATACTTATTTTGAAATATCAGACTTAAATCCTTGGAAGCCTGGGGTGTGTGGAGGCCCTGGACTTTGGGGGGGAAGGCATTTTAAAATCTCTTCTCAGGGCCCACTCCAACCTTGCTACACCCCTGAGCGCATTCGGCTCCGCTCTTAGAGCTCTTCTTCGAAAACGGAGCACAATGCAGAGAGCTTCACCATTGAAAAGGGAGCTGCATCTGCTGTCCACAGAGCCACCACCGGGTATTACTTGCTGGCAGACTGGAAGTCGCTTAGATGAATTTCAAGCTCAGATCCTTGGTTTTGCAAATACACCATATGAAAAAGGAATTTTTGACTTGGAAATAGTTGTGCCTGAAAGGTATCCATTTGAGCCTCCAAAGATGCGCTTCCTGACTCCTTTTAAAAAAGGTTTTACTCCCATATAATTCTTCTCTTCTCATTTGCTCAATTTTGTACATCTGTTTTTTGTATGTTTTGAATGAGGACAGAAATGTGAGAATAAAAGTCCCCTGCTAACTGGGCAAAGAGGCACCTTTTTCTCTTTGTAAACCGCGCTGAGCCATTTTTGGAAGGGCGGTATAGAAATCAATTTTATTATTATTATTATTATTATTATTATTATTATTATTATTATTATTATTAAAAAATTTCTCGGCGGGGGGGCCCATTTAAGAATCTTGTCTCAGGGCCCACTCCAACCTAGTTACGCCCCTGCTAGGCAGAGAGTGAAGCACATTACGGTGCAGGATCTGATGTAATCTGTTGCTCTTGTAGGAGTGTTCTGCTATGTATTTCAACTCTATCGAATGCTGAACTTGTATATCTGTAAATAAATCAAATATGACAAAAACACTATCAGTCGCCAGTGATCTTTCCTTCAAAGGAAGCCAGGATCTGAGAAATGCTGCATCTCTGGAACTTCTTCTCACTGTCTGGGGAAATGGAGAGTGCTGTAGCAATATGTTCATTTACCCAGGAGTTAAATCCCATTGAACACAATAAGATTTACTTCTAGAATCTAGATTAACAAACACGGTGTCAAGCTAGAAGTTGCTCTGACCAATACCTTACCTAACTAATTGAATTGACCATCTTTTGTTTACTTGTTAAAACTGGGAGCAAAAGCAAAATATGAATGTTCATCTAATCTTTCAGTAATTTTATCAAACACTTAATGGAAACCAGAAGCCAATTATAGAACTAAGTCACACTAACATGTTTCTTACTCCTGCTGTTGACATGAATGTGTTTGTTGCATAGGCTCTCCGTCCCTCTATCCAGGCAGAGTAATACATCCCTGAGATATATTTGTTGCAGTTGCTATTGGAGAGGCTGCCAGGATTCCACCCACATCATATTACTCTTTTGCGCAAAACCTACAGCTTGTGCTTGGCCCAGACCAGAACTCTTAGAATATCTAGGACAGAAATCCTACCAAGTATAAATGTCCCCCTGCCAACCCCACCCCAGCCTTTACCATTTAAACCCTCTTTACTACTGAATTGTTGATTATGGTGACTCTCAATTTCATTTTGAAAACAGACTACATTTCAGGGTTGTTATAAGACACTTTGTCTCAACGTTAACACCACACCACCAGGAGACAATACGGAGATAATAACAATAGACTACATTACATGTCTTCTTGAAGGACTGAAGGCAGCTTTTTGAATGATTGAACAATCTATGAAAATATTGGGTGACATGCAGACTAACACTGCACTGGTGCTATGGAGGAGTGGCAATTATCTCCTATTTCCCCTTCCCTCTAATGCCCACTGTGTCTTCCAAAAATATGTCCCTGAGGGTCACATGACCCTCAGGGTCATATTTTCTGGAGTCACAGTGGGCTGTAGAGGAGGGGGAAGATTGAATAAAATTGTCCATCCCCCACAGCACCAGCGTAGTGCTGGTTTTGATGTCAGACAATAATAACACGGATAGTATGGGGATAATAATACAAGTGGAACACCTTATAGAACTGATGTAATGATTACTGAAAAAGTATATAAGTGCTTTCAACACCTTATAGTGCAGTATGAATGCCAAGGTTTATAGAACTGTAGTGAAGCTAAACATTGTCCCCACTTCAGTGAAGGCTCATGCAATTTCTTGTGATTTTCAAATCACAAGAAAAATATAGAATAAACTGTTTGGGTTCAAGAAACTTCTAAATTAACTCATGCACCAAAAAGCATGAAAATTGTAAGTTAAGGTATCATTTTTAACTTCCACTCCACATAAGCAGTAAAACATATTCTACGGTCTCATATATTATATTGTTCACAACTGCCATTTACCTTGCCTTAATTTTTTTCCCCAGCCCTAGTTATCTACCTTTTCATGCTTTTTGGTGCAGAAGTGAGTCTGGGACTGGTTTGACTCTGAAGGGTGTATTTAAAAAATAAATAAATCCTAGAATTGTCCTGGGTCATACATATCTCCAAAATTGCCTTTTCTCTTACACTATTTTTACAATAATTTGAAATGTACTCAGGACTAAAATATCTAAGTCTGTAACATGAGGACATGCAGAGATCTGTAATACAATATGAGGGCTTGTCACTGGCTATCCGACTCCTGTGGAACTCCCTTCCCATGGAGATTTGCCAAAGTCTGAGCCTGAATCCTTTGGAAACTCTGTAAGAAGTTTGCTAAGCTGGCATTTAATGGCTTGAATTAAGCTGATATAGGAGTAATTTTAACTCAGTATTGCACTTTAATATTTAACATTTTAATGGGTACCTTATAGGTCTGTTTTGTTGAGCAGTTAGTGTTGTTACCTGCTCCAAGTCCTGAGAATGGGTTGTGTTCAGATTTTAAATAATAAATCTGTTCATTTTTGCAAAGTTTGTGCTTTGCCAAAATAGAAAGTTATAAGAGGATTTTTGCATAATTCTATATTTTCCATGGAGAGGTCACCAATTTTTTTTAAAAGACATTTTGTTTGTAATAAGTCTTTGTAACGATCTCCCATTCACAAACACACACACTTCCATTCTTATGCACACCTCTTGCAACCATTTTCAAACACACACCAATTACACACCCCAGTCAAACATATTCACATCCTTGCTTCAGCTCTTCCCACAAACAGGCAAACTGCTCTCAACAATTTTTGCAGAGTTTAACCCTTTAGGTATTAGAATGTTCATGAACATTCCATGACATCATAGCCCCTTAGCCAATGGCTGGAGAGATGTCAAAAATTGCAGCTTGCATTACTCAAGAGGTTCTTTCAAATTTCTGTTGGGATTTTGGCAAATTTATGCATACATTGGGTTGCATCCTTAACTTTTGCGGAGTGGAAGAAACTTCTGATAGCAGAGCAGTGCTCTACAAATATTAGAATAAACCCCATAGTCTGGGAGAACATCACACTTCTAAGACCATGGTAAGTATCCTAACAGGACATCAAAATGGATGATTTCACTATTATGATATTTGACTTTACAGTTACATGTTGTTATATGTTGACTTTGCTGAAAACAGATGATTTTTATTCAGGGAGTTGAAGGTGGTATGATAGAGTCATCAATGTATTATTGTTTGATCATAGGAAATGGCCATATACTGAGTCAGACCATTGGTCTATCTAACTCAGCATTGTCTACACAGACCGGCAGCGGCTTCTCCAAGGTTGCAGGCAGGAGTCTTTCTCAGCCCTATCTTGGAGATGCCAGGGAGGGAAATTGGAACCTTGATACTCTTCCCAGGATGGCTCCATCCTCTAAGGGGAAGATCTTATAGTGCTCACACATGTAGTCTCCCATTCATATGCAACCAGGGCAGACCCTGCCTAGCTAAGGGGACAAGTCATGCTCGCTACCACAAGACCAGCTCTCCTCCACTTGCATTGATAGCATTCCACTATCACCTCAGTTTACTGGCGTTGCAGGTTTTGCAGCACTTCAAAATCTGCAAAACCTGTGAGACTACATATGACAAAAACCAAAACTGTGTGTGTACATTGCAAGAAATCATGCACCAAGTTATCACCTGTCTTAAAAGCCATTATCTGCCTCCAGCCTAAGTCTTTTTCTCTAGGCAAGCAGATTGCACTTGTGAATTCCTGTGGCTGAGCAGGAGTCACTGAGGTCACATCTCCACTGAAAAGGACGTATTGAGATTTGAAGGAGTATTAATTATTGCATAATTCACATTTCTTTCTCTCCTAGACCTCTGCTAAGCATTGAATGGATACTCTTGCCGTGTAATAAATCAAGTGTACTTGCCTCTTCATCTAAAATGCAGTCAGTGATGGATGGCATAAGAGAGAAACTGGTCACTTGAACACTGGCCAGACAATTCCCAGGCACTCATGCTGGATAAGTTCTTATTGAGCATGGCCAGCATAATATAATCACAGCATGATCATTCCAGTGCTGAGCAAGCAGCATTTCTGGACCAGGGGATTTGGGGCCACTGCATCGTAAAAATAAAAGCAGAAAGTGTTTCTGTATCATGGGCTAGAAGTTAGAACAGCCAGCTTCTTTCATGTAAGGGTATGCCTGAAAGTTTCCTGCATCTAGATGAGAAACAGCAGCCATAATACTCATGACCAGGATGGCATGTTTCAATGCAGGGGTGTAACAAGGCTGGAGTGGGCCCAGAGACAAAATTTTAAAACGGGCCCCTCGCTGATACACACACACATACACACTTCACATGTGACTTGCCTCTGGGGGGCCCCTCGAGGCGTGGGGGCCCCCAGGCAGCCGCCTCCCCTTGCCTAATAGTAGTTACGCCCCTGTTTCAATGTGGCTCACTGTGGTCATGGTGAATTCACAGCCAAGTGGTCACTGGAACTGACTTCTAATGTTCATCTTATCACTGGCTTGCCTATGGTCTGTATCCACAATGGAGCATTTTTCTGACAACTCCTGCACCCTCAATTCAAGAGGAGAGCTGGTCTTGTGGTAGCAAGCGTGACTTGTCCCCTTAGCTAAGCAGGGTCTGCCCTGGTGGCATGTGGAAGGGAGACTAGAAGTGTGGGCACTGTAAGATATTCCTCTTAGGGGATGGAGCCGCTCTGGGAAGAGCAGCTATTCAATTCAATTCAGTTTATTACAATCAAAGATCAGCACACAATTCAAATCCAGATACAAGAGTCCCCAAAAAGTGAACATGTATGTGTGTGTGTGTGTGTGTATACACACACATATATGTGTACACACACACACATACATACACATAAAATATACAACTAAGAACTATTACAGAAAATATAAAATGGAATAAGGTGACAAAATAAAAACAAAATGAATTAGGAAGCTGTATTAACCATCTCCGACACACCATGGGCTGGTCTTAATCGCAGCTGTACAGAATTTGGCCACCAGAAGCGAGACACCAATATATGTATCAGAAAGAAATGAGTTTATATAAAACTCATCAGAATCATTTGGATATCTAAAAACAAGAGGAGCAATAAATCTAAGACGCAGATCATGATAAAATGAGCAATACAAAAGCACATGACCTACTGTTTCAACAATGCCATTCCCACAAGGACACAATCTCTCCAAAAAAGGAACGCTCCTAAATCTACCCTCTAATACCACAGAGGGCAACACATCCATCCGGGCGAGTGTCAGGGCTCTTCTGTGGTTTGGCTATGTCAGATTCTATGGATCGTTGCCTGGTTTTTGCAAAGGCTTAACTGCTCCAAACCACCTGTAGCTTGATGCCTGACCTAAATCTATCTGGTGTCCCATATCGATAATACGCTGCTTAAAGATCAGTCTGGCATTATCATAGCCCAAGGGGAATAGAAATTCTGTTGACAGTCCATATACCTTTGATTTTTCAATGATTAAGTGGGTCCAATCAGAAGGGTATTCATCCTTAAAGATTAAGGGAGCTCAGCCAGAAGGGGGGAAATCAATTTCAGCCAGAAGTTGAAAATATAAATCCAGGCAGAGGACTCCAAGTTTAACAAACCAGCTTCCAATTGCAGCTTGACATCTGACACACAATAGGGGGTTGAAAAAATCGCCCTGAGAAATTTGGACTGGATCTTTTCAAGTAGACAAAAGTCATGATATATGCAAATCTGTGAGCCATAAAGAAGCTGTGAGATAACCTTAGTCTGAAAGACCTTAATGGCAGCTGGAACATATCTGCCCCATGCCGAAAAGAAGACTCTCAGAATCGCAGTAGTAGACCTCAGTGCATTTGTTATGATGCCTTAGTTTGCTCTTTCCTATCACCTGGAAGATGACTCCCAAATATTTATATTGCAATGTCCGCGCTACATCCACCTTGTTAATTTGCCATTTATGCATAATAGGTTTCTTGGCAAACACTACGACCTTAGTCTTCTGGTAATTGATGGAGATCAAGTTTTCATGACGCTAGTCAGCCAAAGCTCTCAGCATTTTTCTCATCCCCACCAGAGATTGTGACAGAAGCATAGCATCTTCTGCATAGAGAAGGATAGCTAGATGTCTACTGCTCAGTTTCAGTGGGTGAAATTCCAAATTAGAAAGTCTGTCCACTATATCATTACTAAAGAAGTTAAAAAGTAGTGGGGCTAATATACAGCCCTGCCGGACCCCCTTTTCCACTCTAATGGGGTTTGTTAAGTGTCCCTGCGGATTGCAGCACACTCTTAGGTGAAAGCCCCTATAAAGATTTTTTTATTAGCAGAAGTTACCTTCGGTCAATTGACGAATTTGATAATTTCCCCCATAATCTATCACGAGAGATATGATCAAAGGCTGCCTTGAAATCAACAAAGGTAGCATACAGTGCACAGCCTTCGGCTTGTTCATATACGTGTGTATTAGATGCCTCAGGACCAGGCCCTGGTCTAAGGTGGATTGTCCAGCTCTAAAGCCAGCCTGCTCATCTGCCAGTACACATTCTCACTCAGTCCCGTCAAGGAGTTTCCAGTATAAGTGTCTGGCATAAAGTTTACCAATTATGGAGAAAAGGCTAATGGTATTCTCCCATCCAAATGCAACCCAAGACAGACAGCAAAAAGGGACAATTCATGCTTGCTGCCACAAGACCACCTCTCCTCCCCATGGTTGTCTGAATCAGTTGCTTGAGCTGCTGTTACCTGGAGCAGAAGCTGCGGGGTAGCGGGGAGAGAACCCTGGATCTAAACTGTGGCAGGGCAAAGGATTTATGCTTCCACCACTGTCCCAATCCAGTGTGCCCCTCCCCATGCATGCTACTTTGCACAGAGAGAATAAGGATGCTACTTCAGAGCACCTGCTTAACGTGATGTCTAGTTTGACCATATGAAAACATGCAGATAATGCAGCCCAGACTACAGCCCAGTTTCTTGTTCATGCAAAAATAAATTAATAGATAAAAGCCTAACAGTCTGTACAATCCTGCAGAGTGAATGATTGGTGTGGCATCTTGATATCTTCTCTGCCACGTAAGCAGTTTTATACCGGGCCATAGGGCGCAGTGAGTGGTACTTTCCTGCAGAGAATGAAAAAACAACAATCCAACATGCAGACACACCTTGGCCAGGAAATCACCTCCTAAGAGTTTTGCTAAACAATTCAAAATTCAACTACACACCTGTTCCCCCAGGTGTTCTGTTAATATCCCTGGGATACACGGGAGGTAGTCTGCTTTAATAAAAGAACTCAGCAGCAAGGTCTGCTGCTGCTTTGTGGAGACCCGCAAAGGGGCAAGATGAGGAGGAAAATGGCAGCTCGCCTGCTCTAAAGCTCTGGTGCAGGCTTCGCACCTGACATTTCACTTTTCATGAGGCCCAACCCCACAGGTAGGAATGCAGAGAGATTCTTCCTTCCACGGCAGAATGTGAAAGGCATGCTTTGGTGGGCGGTAGGTGGAAATTTAGCTTCCTCTCACCTCCCTCCCGCTTGTCCCCTCCAGATCGAAAGCCAAAGTGACAGGACGGGCTTGCAGGAGGGAGTTGCATTGTTCCCTGCGGCGAGCTGGCCGCATCCAGTTGGCTGGCAGCCAGTTGGTCGTGGCCAGTTGGCTGTGGTGAGTTGTCATAGACCGCTATATGGTGCAGTGAGCTAGGCACACAAGGTGGATGTGCGCTCACCTTCTTCCACACCAGCCAAGAGCCTGTCTAGGGACCTTCCAAAAGTGGCGTGTGCTCTGTGCCTCCAAAGCTGTGAGCACAACTCTCTGCAGTGGCAGTTTGCAGGTAATTATGCGACTCCAGCCCTGTAATTATCAAGGAGCTTTCACTATAGCTTTATTAACATCATGACTCAAAGCTGGCAAAGTGCCACTGCAGAGAGTGTGCCTCCCTTGCTTCTAGCATATTGTAGGAGCTGTTTGTCTGACTGCCAGTCAGTCTTGAACTCTGCACACTGTAGAATGTGATGGCTCTTAATTCAGCATAGCACAAGGGAGAAAAACCACTAAATAGGGGAGATATGGGGGGCTAGCCACAGACATCAAAAGAGCAGAAGGGCGCCTTCTTCTGTGTACTGGCAGAAGTGTTATCTTTGACAGCTGGATAGTATACATACTAGTGGCTGGTGTTTACTAAACATGTGCTTTATACTGAAGCATATCTGAAAAATACATATGGAAGGAACTTGCAGCTGTTTGCCTTACACTTACACACACACACACACACACACACACACACACGGGAAATGATATAGAAACCTCAGGGACTCCTGTATATGTGTTTCTGCTGCTTGGTGTCTCATTATTTGATGACTAATGACTGAACGTGAAAAAGAATGGACTCAATGGGAAAGTATTGTGTTTGTGGTGGCATTCGGTAATATGCATGTTCTCTATGTGATGTTAGAACCATGATATATCATTCACCCATGCAAGTCACCACGTGATGATGCCGATATAGAATCCAAGGGAAAGAGTTGTGGTATGCAAGGACAAGGCAGTGGAGTGGAATCAGGAATATGAATAGTTTAATGAAATACATATGATGTACAGAGAGGCACGTGCAGACTGCTTCTCAGTACTCTTGCTGCTGGCTGTTTGTTAGCCCCGCCTCTACTCCAGGACTGGAATACCCCATTCAAAAGCTGACCAGGATCAAGGAATGGATTAACTAAAAACACCACAGCAGTTAGTCATGAAACTGTGAATGTGCATGTGTGAACAAGCCCTAAGTGATGGTCTCTATGTTACCTTGTTCTGTGCATTTCATGCATGCATGGCACTACTAAGAGATGTATTTGTTTAATGCATTTATATCCCACTCTTCCTTCCTCCAAGGAGCTCAGGGCAGTATTCATGGTTCTTTCCCTTTTCACAAGAACCCTGTGAGGCAGGTTAGACTAAGAGATAAGTGACTGACCCAGAATCACTCCATCAGCTTCATGCTGAATGGGAATTTGAACTTGAGTTTCCCCAGTTCTAGTCTAACCACTACTCCACACTGGTCCTCTTGGTCTTGGATAAAACATGATTTGAATGGAGCTGATCTCATGCCCAGGGACTTACAACAATTCAGGGTTGGCCTTTAGAGCAGTTTCTCAATGTTTTTGGAGTCATAGACTGGTACATTCTTTGTGTGTATTTTCCTAGACCAGTAGTTTGTAAAGGGGTCAACCCCCCCTCGCACCCACCCCCAGTCACCCCCCAAAAAACAATTTTGAGTTGGTGGGGGCCACTGCTGCTGGGAGCTCTCCGGAGCTCATTTCTAGGCAGGCAGCCCTCGCTGTTGGGATTACGTTCATTTCGAGGGCTGCCTGCCTAGAAACGCTCTCCAGAGAGCTCCAGGTGGTGGCAGCCCTCACCAGCTCGAAATTTTTTTAGGGGGGTGTTAATTCTTCAGGGACCAGCACGGACCAGCACTCAACTCCTCATGGACCGGCACCGGTCCACGGACCGGTGGTTGAGAAACATTGTTAGAGTGTGTTACACCTTCTTTCTCCAGTTGCTACCACTTAAGAAAATGCAACTCAATTCCTTTAATCCTGTCTTCTCAATAAAAGCAGTTCTGCATTAACTTTACTGATTATTTTCTTTCCAAAATGACAACTTTCTGTAATTAAGGTCATCTTGCCAGGTGTGTAATCATTGTCTGCCAAGTCTCAAATGGTCACCTGTATGTGGTCGTCACCATCTAAATTCCTATTTGCTTTGCTCTGGGAACATTACTATCCTATTTAACTGGGATCTTATTACTCTTTCAGCTAGGACAGATGACACCAGCTGGGCCTTCCCCCTATGCATTATAAGAAATTCTACTCTCTTTATTTCAATAAAAGCCACATTATTTGATGTCTCTGCTATATAATCTGATCTTGAAATCTGTTTGATGGAGCATGTTTTGACACATGATATATGTGTGAACATTTGTGGTTATATACTCATCACACCTTCCTTCTACCCATCTCTGCTTGTGTTTTTCCAGTAAGCTCCTTGACAATAATATATTGACACTTTTGGCATGTGATCAAACGATGCTATGTGAAAGAAACTATATATTGGTAAAGTGCAGAGAATCGATCTTCTGGGCAAGTTGTTTGTAGAGCTCTGCTATAACAGAAATTTAGATAGATAGATAGATAGATAAACTTTATTACAGTCTTTGGCCAGTACAGAAGCAAGAAGGGGGGAGGGCGGAGCACAAAATCAGGTCCATACAATAATATAGCAACAATAACTTTATGAATATACAGTAGTATAGTAGATTACTCCAGTAAATTACTCATTAGATGCTGTCGTATATTCATTGCTATTACACAAAACCTAGCCACATTATGAGTAACGTGGGCTTGATGGTCTGATAAGAGAAATAAAATATATGTTTCATCTCCTCTGCCTGTTAAGTCCTTAATCAAGGGTAAAATTAATGATTCACGCGAATCCCTATAAAAATTACAGTATAATAAAAGATGACCCACATCCTCTATGGCCTGTATGACCCACATCCTACATGGACCGTAACGTTCAGAATAAGGAATCCCACCATATCTACCATATAACACTGCTGAGGGCAACACGTCAAAGCCAGCCAGTGCAAATGCTCTACGATATTTGGAAGTTATTAGGGCTTGACAATAATCAGCTGGCTTGGTGCTAAAAGCATGTCTCCATGATTTAAGTCATTTTGGGGCCTTGCTTATCTCCTGTTGCCATTCCATATCCAATATTCTTTGCTTTACAGCCTTTTTTGCTTGTTCGTAACCCATGGATTGCAGCACTTCAAGGGAAAAGCCATAAAATGCAAGCTTTTCTTTAACAACTGAATTCCGCTGTGATTGGAAACTATCTTCAAGCATCAGTGGGGCCAGACCCATTGGTGAGAATACCACCTTTAGCCAATAGTTAAGGGTAGTAATCCACACTCGAGTTTCCACTCACATGACTCCCAATTCCAATCTTAATGCTGTATTAGAGACACATTTAGGGGCTTGCATAATTGATCTTAGAAACTTAGATTGTACTGTCTCTATCCAGGCAAGGTTGAAGTAAGGGCCCAACCATACATCATATAGTAGCTCCACCACCACTTTTGCCTCAAATAATTTCAAAACTTCAGGGACATATCACCCTTCTTTGGTATGATAGTAGGATATAATGGCCGAGGCACTCCTCGTGCTACTTGTGAAGCACAATCTAGGTGTGTATCTCTCCAACCTGAAGAATGGAAGGTCATTCCTAGATTGTTAAAACAGTGTACCTGGTCTATTTTGTTGCCATTGATGTACCAGCTATTGTTTTTAACTCTCCTGGCAAAGGTCATTATTTACATCTTTTGATAATTTATCAGCAGCTTTTTCTCCTCACAGAATTGTGCAAAAGGTTTTAGGGCTCTTCTTGGCCTTACCCTAGACTGTGAAAGAATAACCATATCATCGGCATACAGAAGAAGTGAGACATGCCTATATGCTAATTTAGGAGGGTGGAACTTTTTTTTATCAATATGTACTACTGAGTTGATATAGTAATTAAATAATAATGGGGCAAGCACACACCTTTGTTTGACTCCTCACATTGCAGGGATTGAATCAGTTAATTGACCCTGAATGCCACATCTAACTCTCAGTTTGGTATTATTATGTAGCCTATATATCAGCATTAGGAGTCGTTTATCAATATTAGTTAACAATAGTTTCTTCCATCGCCTCTCTCTAGGGATGGAATCAAAAGCAGACTTTAGATCTACAAAGGCCGCATGCGGTGGGATCTTAAAACCATGTGCATATTGACAGAAATCTAGGTAATGGGGAGAAGTTCTTTATTTTGGTTTCAGAGAATAATTTTCATCCTAGATACTAGGTACAGTATGAGTAGCTCTGATTTGTACCTTCCTTTCATGAAGTCAGTGGGGCAGAAATTTCTATTAAGCTTCCAGCCCAGGGACTAGTCTACAAAGGGGGAGAGAAGCAAAAACTGGAGCAAACATCTGGAGAGCATCATATCCAGGGAAAGTGAAGGAATTATGCTGTAGTCAATAGGAATGTGCACGAAACACAATTCAGAAACACAATTCGGATTTCACATCTCCTTTAACATGGAGGAGAGCAGGTGCATACCTGCTCCTCCTCTGCTCGCTGCTGCTTCCATAATCAAGGCACTCCCCCAGCTATGCTCGCACCAGTGGGGCATCTTCCAGCTGCCCCCATGTGACGCCAGCACGCACATGGCCTCCACACGCACACAGTGGCTATTTGCATGGTCAGCAAGTGTACTAGAAGCATACTTGGATTGGAGAACCGGGGCTGACATCCAGACCAAGGTCCATATGCAGAACAAGCACTGTTCTGCCAGTGTAAGAGGATGGCTTAGTTGTGCTAAAAAATTGTGATTGTGTAAGACAGCTCCCACCGAAATAGATGAGCAAAGAATCAAAAGGTGTTTTGCGAGTGTCAGATGCAGTAATTCAAACTGCTGGATACCAACAAGTCTCACAGGTGCCTGTGTTCATTACGGATGTTGCAAACAGCAGATTGGGATCTAACTGCAGAATCACTGTGGGTGGCTATGTTCAATCAACAACTGTAGTGCTATACCCCTAAACTTAGGTGCTTCTTACTTGAGGCACCTTCCTCGGCACTTGAAATTTCACACCACAGTTGCTAGGAGAAGTACTTGACTGGATACAATGTAAAATTAAGTGGGATGTATGGTGCACCAAAAAAAAAAAAAAAAAAGGCATAGAAATTCAAGTATGAAGCTCTCTGAAGAATATATATTGTTCCCAGAAGCAGAAATGTAGATTTTAGAAATCTGGAGATGCTATTAATATAATTGTGATATTTATTATTTATTAAGTGCCTAAATTATTACATGCTGTAAATAGCTAAAAGAGATGAAGTCCTGCCTGCAGGCCTACAGTCTGAGATAGATAAGATTTACAAGAAAAGGAAAGCAAATGCAAATAAATAAGCAGATTAAAAAGAAATTACATCCAGACAAAACGCTGGAGAAAGAGGGCTAAAGACATTTAAGGTAGAAGGAGATTAACAATTAGGCTGTAAATAACAGCAAATAAGTAAAAAGTGACATTTATAAGAAGTTCAATAAAGTTTAAAATTGTCCAAGGACAACTCTAATGAAATCAGTCTTGTTTTAGGCATAATAACAATTCAGAAGTCCAAATTCTGCCCACAGCAAATGACTTGGTATTCAGATTGCCGTGTGAGAAAAGCATGAGAACATGAAAACTGGATTCAATTTCACTTACCTTATCTGCATATTACTCAATAGGCCTTTGAGTCTTCACACTCAACACTACCACCACCACTACTACTACTACTACTACTACTACTACTACTACCACTACTACTGTTGGCTCACACACCATACAAGGCAACGTGGGTAGTTGGAGCACAGCCATGAAGTCACTGATGGTGTTGTTTATCGGGACAGCTCCACTCTGGTGTTAAGTTGCACAAATGCAGTTGTCCAATAGAACAGTGGGATACCCATTATTTCCAATGGGCATCCTTTTGTGTAACTGTATTTGCACAACTTTATGCCAGAATGGAACTGACCTAGTGCACAACCCCACTGTTGATTCTGACATGAGCATAGCAGTGTGGTCAGTGCTCCAACCGCCTGTGTTGTCTTGGCAATATGAGAGTCACTGGCTAACATACTGCACAAGAGTACATCATCCTAAAAATGTTGCATTTGCACAATTTGCATAAGGCTGCACAAACACAAAAGTTGCGCAAACTGTGTTACACAAGAGTGTGTCCAATATTTCCAGTGGGCTTACTCATGTGTAACAATATGCACAAATGCAACATTACGAGGCTGACATATTCTTGTGCGGTATGTCAGCCACTTTTATATAGCACTTTTCAAAAAAAGTTCTCAAAGCACTTTACATAGAAAATGAATAAAGTTGTGAATTTTTTAACTGCCATTGCAGACTCTTTTCACTGAGTCCTTAGCGTTCAGGGTACTAGGAGAAAATAACACTGCATTCATCATGTAATTATTGGTCTCAGAGAAGGCTATTTCATGGAGCCAGAATGAGAAGGTGAAAGGTTTGAAACAGCCCAACTGCTGATGCTCAAGTATTAGGACTTTCAGATGCAGTTTCATGCACAGGGCACCAGCTTGTTTGAATCTATTGTCTTCTCAAGACTGAACACAAAGTTCATTTGTTTGATATCATACCAAGGGACAAAAAGACTTTTTGTGTTTATGTTCTTTACCCCATAAACCTCATAACAGCATAGGTCAAATTCATATTTTCCCACACTCTACCTCTGTGACACTGGTCTAATCTGGATAATTGGAACATACATAATTCAGGCTGGACTCCCATTAGGACATGAGAGGTTCAAATTCCTCTCCCCCCACATACACAAGAACAATTCCTTCAGCCTTACATTTAAAATAATAAAAATAATAATAATAATAATAATAAGGGCAAACCTTTCCAGTATCTAATTCCTGCAAACTCCCTGAAATAAAGTTATGTTTCTATTTTCCCAGGAATCATCAGAACACTTCCTTGGGATTCCGTCTCACTGAGGTTAAAGGGAATCACTTCAAAATAAGTGAGACAAAGGCTGAAACCTTACACTCTCAACATAAGGGCAGAGAAGCAATCTTTCTTGTTTGGCTAGCTACAGGCTTGCAAATGTATGGCAATCCATTCTATTCTATCAACAGCTGGATTTCTGTGGTGGTCTTACCTTATAAAACACTCTCTGGAACTATTCTAAAGGCTAGGAATGTTATGTTAACTTCCATTAATGGCATATCAAGTCTCTTCTCTATCTACAGTAGAAATGCCAAGGATAGCTGTTCCAGCCTGAAGAACTCCCTCAGGATTTCCAAACATTAGATCTATTTGGGTGGTGGTGGGGGGGGATATTTGGAGTATTTCTGTTGCTGGCAAAAATAAAATGTGAAGAGGCAGCCCTGGTATTGTAAAGACTGAAACTCAATCCAGTTTGCTATTTGAGTGGAGGAGGGAATCCACTCCTTTCTGCAGCATATACTTGTTTCTTCTTTCTTGTAAAAACCCTCCACTCTGCTGCCACCCCTGGGCTTGCATTTGAGGTCTCTCTCTCTCTAGAGATCCCAATTCTGAGGAAAGGCATTATCTGGAAAATATTTGAAAAGAGTCCTCTTTTTAGGGCTAAGCCATGAAAGCCAATGGCTATCCCCACACATTGCTGTGATGCATACTAACAGTTAATGTGCCAAAAGGTATTTTCTTTCATCAGTCATTAAGCTATGGCCAGTCAATGGAACTCCCATATTATGTGAGAGGGAGAACATTTATTTCCCCCTTGTCCACTCTCTCCACACCATTCATGTTTTAAATTTTATTGAATACAAAGTATAGGTTGCTTTTTCAATGCAGAATCCCAGACCTCCACAGCTAGTTCAGCACGGCATTATTTTTACCCTGTCTTGAATGAAAACACGCTAAGTGCCTACTTCGGGAGGAGAGGAATTAACTACCACATAGAGTACTCTATGAAGCTGTAGCCTATACTTAGTTCTTCCTTGTCCCCTCCTGCTCCTTCTCCACGTTCTTTGCATGACTGTAATGTTTTTGAGGAGCTGGATAATGTGGCAAAGGTTTTCTGCCCTGGTGCACTGCTCGTATAACTGGTGGCTAAGGCTCTTCATCAGCAAACAGCCAGCCACCAACAGTTGCGTAAACAAGTTACATAACTCTGAATTCACAAGTTTATTTCAAGAGTGTTATGAGTTCCTGCTGGTGGACTTCAGGGATAAGCTGTCAGCATTCAAGAATTAACTCCTTCCATGTCATACATAGAATGTTTTTTATGGACCAGTGTAATGAAGTAAAAGACTGCTTATTTTCAAGGATCGGAAGCTTTTTTTTTTAATGTCCAGTTGTAATTTTCAAACTCTTGACTCATGGACAAGGATTGCATATTTTGCTTTGTTTGTTGCCTGTTTGGAAAGGGCTGCGGCTTTTTACAAAGCGTGAAGATTCTTTGAAGCATTTGAGCACAATTATTAAAACTGATTTTAAAACTTGCAATGGTGGTAACAGGAAAGGAAAGAAAGTGGTAAAAGTGTGCGCAGGTATAGAAGCAAAGAGGCATGGTAACAAGGTACACCCGCTTCCCCCATATCACCACACCCATAACCATGCCTCTTATCATTATTTTGTTTAAAAACATATTATTTCAATTAAACTCATTTGCAATTTATTCCAATGAGTACAGATAGATTAAAACTTGGCTTAATGATTATGAACTAGAAATAGGCATGGCCTGGAAAAGCTTAGTAGCAGAAGGATATACTGGGGTGTCTTATACTGAGCCTGATCAATGTTCTGTCTCACAGGACTGCCTGTTCTGTCAGTAGTCTGGACCCCTAGACATGCTAAGACAGACCTGCCAACTGCTCTGATTTACCCGGGATAGTCATGACTTGCCATTTCATTTCCCAGCTCATGACCATGCATAGAAATCCACTGTTCCCACCACCTCCCTCTTTCCTGCTCCCTTCAGAGAGCTGTCAGTCTCTCACTCTCCATTCTTTCCAGCTTTGAGAGAGGAGAGATGCAGAAACGTCTCTCTGAAGGGAGCCTCCCTCAAACGATGTCTCTCCTGTTCGTCAAAGAAGGTGGGGGAGCAAGTGTGTGGCCACCAGGAGTATATAAACCTCTGGCCACAAGTTCTCCCCATCTGTCTCAGATCACACGGATTTCCCTGAAGAAAAGGGTCTGGTTCATTTGACTGAGCACTTGCTTCAGAATGGTTTATATTATATATCTTTGCATATATGTTCAGATTATTTGATAGAGCCCTTTGCTTTTCAGATTAATTTCTTCAGTTTATATTATATATCCCTGCAGAAAGTGTCTGATTCATTTGAGAGAACACTGACTTTGCTTTTCAGATTAATTTCTTCAGTTTATATTATATATCCCTGCAGAAAGTGTCTGATTCGTTTGAGAGAGCACTGACTTTCCTTTTCAGAGTAATTTATTCAGTTTATAGTAGATATCCCCACAGAAAGTGATATATTCCATTTTGGAGCCATATCCTATCCATGGAGAAAGGAAGATACTATATTCGGGAGCATTATCCACCATAACTCATAACTTGTTCGTATTTTTCCACATCCCTGCAATTGGAGAGGTATTTTATTTGGGAGCTTTATCCACATTGCTTAGGAAAACACTCTTTTGAAGATCCTCTAAACACCAGTACGCCTTAGGAGAAATCAAAGCAAAAACATCTTTAAACCACACTTAATTCGTCATCTTCAGGTGGCAGGGGATTTATAAAGCCCCCTAGGAAAGGGAACACCTATGTTCTCTGTTCAACATGTACCTGTGATTTCTTGGTATCCCACAGTGGGATTCATGATGTAAAACTGCATATAGTGACTGTGAAGCACAGGACAAATGCAGAAGGTCAAAAGAGTTTAAAGTCCTCCCATGAACTGATGAGCACTTGGCCCAATCCACACAACCCAGTGTCAGACAAGGCAGTGAAGGCAGAACTACTTTTCCAGGGGTTGGTACTGCAACATAATTTGCCATTTGCTGTGAACGACACTTTCAGCAAACTGATAGGCAGAATTTCCAGACAGTGAAATAGCTAAGAAATGTGCTTGTGGATGCACAAAAGCCAGTCACCTTATCCACTGCACTGGAAAAGAGAGCATAGGTGCCATCTAAAAGCAATTATCATCAAGTTCTGGTGAATTAAAGAGATACTTTTCTCTGAGTACAGATGACAGTTCTGACAAGGATGACAAGTTCTTTTGAGTACTTGTCACCTTTGAGGATTAAGAAGGCTTAGTTAGAACTCACTTTCTGGAGATGCCCACAGTAAACCATGCAGATGCTGAAAATATTGCAGCAGCCACTGAAAAATATCTCACTGACTGAGGACTCCACCTAGAGAACTGTGCTGTTTTTGCCTCAGACAGTGCACTATTGGGAAGCACAATGGAGTCCTGAGGCTTCTACAGAAGACATGGTCTGATGGAACTATTTGTGTTGTTGGCTGTCCAGGCCATTTAGCACATCTAGCAGCAAAACATGGGGCAAAGGCTCTTTCATTTGACCCACATGAATTTTTCATCCATATCTACCGTCATTTTGAAAAAAGTGCTAAAAGAAAAGAACTTAGCAGAGAAGACATTTCATTTTGTGACGAAACATGTCCTAAAAAATGCTTCTACTCAATGGCTGAGCATGTCTCGCACAATGGAGAGAGGGTACCAAATTTTTGAGATGGCCTCAGAAGCTACTTCGTATCTCACTATGGTGATGATAATGAGCCTGCTCCATCCAAACTCCACAAGACAGGAGGGACCCAAGAAAGTAGACCAGCAAATATATCCAAAAGTCCAGTCTGTAAATGATGCATTCTTTTTCTGCATGCCGTTACACCTCACTTTGAGAACCTAAATGCATTGCTTCAACGTGAGAAATCAATGATCCACAGGCTACATCCTGCCATGATGAAACTATACGTAGACTAGGGATGAGCAAACAGGTTCGATGTTGAAAAGGTTTGACATCGAACCTGTTCGGTTTGATGGTCCGATATCAAACCAAACCCCATTTTGGAGGCCACCACACATGACCAATGGGCCACTACATGGCCTGGGTCATTAAACATATTTCTCATTCTGAAATGTTGGCAGGTATGGCTAAGTATAAGCTCTACCATTGAACTACAGATCCTTTCCAGATTGTGTTAGGACTTTTCAGCAGCAGCCATGAGATAGTCCCCTGCTAAATGAGCAAAGAGTCACCTTTTTAAAGTGGTGATTCTCTTTATGTAGCATAGGGAAACTAGAGCAACTGGCCCTATCCATCCCCAGCACAGCATCCATTGAGTGGCTGTTGCTGATGTCTACCTTATGTTTATTTTTTAAACTGTGAGCTTTTAGGGGACAGGGAACCATTCTATCTATCTATCTATCTATCTATCTATCTATCTATCTATCTATCTATCTATTTATTTAGGTCTGTATAAACCACTTTGGGAACTTTTGTTGAAAAGCTTCATCATATTCATATCTGCCGTATAAGACTTGCTCCACATGAAATAAACAAGTGTACTTTTCATCTGCAAAATGATATGCTAGAGAAACTGCACATTTCCAGACCCTTGCCTCTACTAGGAGATTAATAACATAGCTGTTTCTTAATAGAATTTTGCAGAAATACATGAAAATAAAATGTGATTCTTAGATACTGGAGTAGAGGAGAGATCATAAAAGTATCTTAGGCAGACATAATAAGTGGAAAACATATAATAAATCACCTCCCCCCACTGCTCCATCCTGTCACACCCACTCTCCCATTCTCTGTATTTCCTGATACGTGATGAGAAAATATTAAGCAAAACAAAGTCTTTGCAAGACTGATGAGGATCTATTAAGGGGAAGCAGATTATAGTTATGGTGAGTGCTATTTTGTGCTAATGTCCTGCACCATTACAAATAAAAATGATGGATTGAAATTTAAGTGAATCATGTTTACACACTAGGCCAATTCATATGCAACGTGGAAGCTTGGTTGCATTTCATCCTCCTCAGTTTGTCTTTTCATCTGAACGCGCCTCTCACTGAATTCTATGGGGCAAAGAAAATGGACTTGTAATCTGGGACATACCTGAGAGAGGGCAAAGTTTGCCTCAGTCACTGAGTTCACCAGGGCCATTTCTAACTCTCACCCCAGTGATGCCCCAAAGTGCAGCTCTTTACAATTCCTCTTATAAGTGCCAGTGTGTACTTGAGGCCAGTATTTTGCAGGGGCCCATATGAGAGATGCATTGCAGGGCCCCGGTATAAGAAGGTGCAATATGACAGCCCTTCCTCTACATACTCACACAGGGGTGGATCCAGCGAGGGGGTGCAAGTGTTCGGTTGCACTCCCTGTGAATTAATGTTGAATCTCTTGGAGATCAGCAGTAGCAGAGAGTAAAAAAAGGATTAACTTTTCTCCCAGCCCTATTGGTTCTCCTCCCCTGCTTGGAATTTGTATGGAACTGCAGAGCCCAGGAAGCTGGCTGATGGGCTCCTTCCAAGGAGAAAAGGCAAACATTTAGTAAAAACCAAACCTCTGCTGTTTGTTTGTGTGTGATTTGTTCCCCTTGGCCAAGCTACTGTGTTGCTTTCTCCCCCCGCCCCATTAACTGTGTGTGTGTTGTACATGTGAGAGAAGTCCCATCCCATGTGTGTGTGTGTGTGTGTGTGTGTGAGAGAGAGAGAGAGAGAGAGAGAGAGAGAGAGTGTTTTAAGCTAAAAATTCAAAGTATGTGAGAACTGTTCTAGTGCAAACTTGTAAGAAAACCCCTCCCCATCCCAACAGTATACTTTCTTGTGAGGAAGTATAACTTCTTGTGAAGCAAAAGTATTAAAAGCTTTGAAAAGAATGGGGGGACAGGGAGGAATGCTCTGACAAAATGGATCTGTTTTTGTTCCTGAAGATACACTGCTTAAAGCTCTAATCTGGTCTCTGTGTGTGGGTTTCTTTCTCTTCCCCACCCCTTCCCCTTATTAAAAGTATTTATATGCTGCTTTTTAGCAACAGAGTTCTCAAAATGGCTTTAATAGCAAAATATGAGAAAATGGTTCTCTTAACATGTTTCCCCTTTTAAACATTACTATTTTATTTTATTTTGCTTTGTGCTTGTAACATGCTCCCCCATCAAAAGTCTACTTTTGTACACTTGCTTCAGAATAAGGCTTTGCAAATCAGTTCACAAGAAACCCATTTTTAAAACTCCCTTGCCCGTGAAATGATTGGTTGTCTTTAAATTCTGCAAAATTGGGGTAACTCCAAATAGGACATTCTGCTGTCCTATTTGAAATCAAAATGGTGGCTTTTCTTTCTGTAGTATATAGACACTATACATTGTATATATACTCCAAGAGAGAAAATCCAAACCCCAATATTTTTATGGGGAGAATTTTTTATGGGGGAAACTTACCTGTTGCACCCCCTGTAATTTCCTGCTGGATCCGCCCCTGTAGTCACACAAACTTTAACATAGGGCACTTAGCAACTATGTGTATATGTAGAGAATGAGGCGATTCTCACAATCGCCCCAAAGCAGGCTAAGGCAGCCTAGCCTGCTTTTGGGCGATCGTGTGCTGCAATGGGAGCCACGCAGCTCCCGGCAGCTAACCACCCTAAATATCCCTCCCCTAAGACGAGGTTAATGCAGTGAGTGCGCCATTAATCTGTTTTTGCTCGTGTGTTGCCGCGGCACACGGCAACACACGAGTAGACCCCCAACTGGGAGGCTGCAAGCAGCCTCCCGGGCTCGGGGGTCTCTCCAGGATGCCCCACGTGCTTGCACAGGACATCCTGGAACTTTCAGGGGCTGTGCGGCCCCCGATCCCCACAGCCCCCGCCTGCTCCCTGACGGAGCCGACAGTCGTGTGGGTGGACGATCCGGCTGCCCAGGGCTGCTTCTTGATCGTCTGCGGGGAGAATGGGCTAAGCCCGCTCTCCCTGCAGACCTCCTTTTGGAGCCTCACACTGCTCGTGTGACTCACCTCATTAAGCGACTGACAAGTGGGCTATTGACAGAGCTGAGAAAAAGATGTTTGCAAGTTTTGTCTAAACAGGACTGCATTTTACAAAATTAAGGAAAGTTGCAGTTGCTAGGGCAGACAACCAAATAGTTTTTACTGCCTCTCCACTGACTCATCAATACAATGTTCATAATTGTGGCCACTACATTCTAAAATCTTAATAGAGATGCCTTGATAACTGACTACTAGAAATGCCATTTTACACTTTAAAAAAAATCCCAATTATAGTAACTCGCTAGGACCACAACATAAAACATGCCCAATTGGAAGCTGGCTGATTAATGTTGAACCTCAGTTGATTAATCCACTAATATTCCCATGCATTTATCTACCAATTAAAGTGCTATTGTGCAAATGTTATATTTTGCCATGTAACATTGTGCAGTATGTCAGCCACTGCATCCTGTGGCAATGTAACAACCCTAACAACAAGAATTGATCCTGGTTCCTGGAGTTATATTTTAACTAATTAGTTTTACTGCCTTAAATGAAAAAAGATCAATTTGGTCAATGCAAATACTGAAACATTATTTGGATCCCCCCATCTCCATATGTGGGACCCCTCCCCCAAGGCCTTGTGTATAAGCTTCAGGCTGGTACGCTTCCATCTCACCTTTGTTTGAAAGAGGAAGAAAAATGCAGCTTCTGTTTGTGGTTTAAAACTAACCAGAATTTGTCATTGCATACAAACTCAGCAAGTCCAGATTTGTTTTAACCACAGTTTGTGAACAATCCTGGTTTTATATCCTGGCTTGTTCACAAACCAGGGTTAGAACAACTCAGGCTTTGTCAAATTCAGACACAACTGAAAATCGTAGTTTATTTTTAACCACAAAGAGAAGCTGCAAATTTCCACCCTTTCCATGTGAAAGGGAGGAGAAAGTGCATTAGACCAAGGTTTGTTCTGGTAATGTTAAACCATGGTTTAGCATTGTATCTGAACATGCTCTTTCAGACCTAGTACACATATGGATTTAGAGAAGTGAAGCCATCCTTTAATTTTACCTCACTTTTGGATTTTTAGCTTATCCTCTGATGAGTTCAGATTTAATTATTCTGGTGACTGGGTCAAGAATTCATTCGTTTTCACTTCCTTTTTTTCTTTTCCTTTGCTGTAAAAGGCAGCAGATGTTTTTCATCATTGATAAAGAAATATTCGGATATTCAGCATCTGGATAAGCTTTCTTGAAGATTTGAGTTTATCCTTCCCTTCATCCCTCTCTCAAGTGCTACGATTTTGATTTGCATTCAGAGAAGCATAGATTTATCCACCAGCTGTTCCTTGGCATGAAACAGAGAGGAAAACAATGCTTAAAAGTTTGCACAGGTCCCCCTGGAGTATTAATATAAATAGAAAGGGAAAACAGGGAAAGCTGACTAAAACACATAAACCTATTACTGCCTTAGCTTTAGCCCACACAATAATTTTTTTTTAAAACCCTTCTTCTACTCTTCAAAACTGTGAACATTTCGAACTTTCAAAAGGAATTACTTCATTTTTCTTATCTTTCTTGAATAGAAAAAAAAATAGTACCAATCAAAAAGGAATATATTTTCTGGCTGTTCACAAGTCACAACTTCAAGATCTGAAATGTCAGTATTTAGAAAGTACTTCAGCCTGATCCTAAATTAGTATTTCTCAGGTGTAAATCTGGCTGAATTTCAATAGGACTTAGGATCACTGCTTTAAAAGTGCAGCAGCTATTTCATTAAACTGAAGGGGGCGGGGAACAATTAACATTTTGATTAATGAGTTTAAGAATGTATTTAATCAAAATTCTACAGCTTTGCTCTCTCTTCATCAAACCATGGGACATTCAGAGCAACCAGATTCATTGTAGCCTTGTCGTTTTCACAGAGCAAGGAACACCAGACAAATGCCTCCCTCCAACACTGGATGAGGAGGGGGAATAAAACTTTCCCATATAGGCCAGTTCTATCGTATCCCTCTTGGCCATTATACCTCAAGCCTACCTTGAATCATATATACCCACCAATGTACATATGCAACAATACATTTTTTAAACTGCAACTGCTGGTAATTAGGGATGAGCACTAACCTGTTCAGAGGCCCTTTTACAGGCCTCTGAACAGGTTCAAACACTGGCTGGTTAGGAGGCTTGAAGGCGGGGTGTGGGACAACTTTAAGGGCGGGGGAGGGTGCACTTACCCCTCCCTCTGCTTCCCCCCTACTGGCGCTCTGTTTGTAAAGATCCTGTTGGGGTGGCAGCATACCTCCCTGCTGCCCTGTTCCGGAGGCCCCACCCCATCCTTCGAACAGGCCCCTGCTGGTTCCGTGCACATCCCCATGGAATACGACCACCTTCCTGCTCCAGAGATAAAGAGTTCTCTGAAATTCAAAAGCTTGTATTCTCTTATGCCAATTTAAGTTGGCCCAATAAAAAAGACCCTCCTCTTAGAGGAGACTTTGGCCCTTATCTGATCTATTTGGGGGGATTTTTTTTTTTTTTGTTCTGTCTTTTAATATGATGTTTTCACTGCTGTTGATTTCTATTAACTTTGGCTGCTGTGTCATTTTTATGTTTCAATTGATATTCGATTTTATGCTTCTAAATATTGTTGTAAGCCACCTTATGGGGTATAAATGTATTAAATGAATGAATGAAAAAACATAGATCAAAGGCATAATTTTGCTTACTTTCTGCATTCTGTCCTTTAAGATCAGCACAGCCGCCACTGCCTACCGAAGCACCACAGAGCCAGAGCACAGCTGAAGCAGATTGATGGTGTTATTTTTGACCCTTAACCAGCACCTGTTTCTACTATGTCTTTCTCAAGGCAGAGGGTTATTAGTCCCCTTCTTTCAGCAATGTAGCCTTCATTCCCAAAATTAAAAAAAAAAACCAACAATGGTTGCAGAAAGAAAGGGATGTTCATGATTTAGTAGAAACAATGACATTCATTTTCTTGCCAACAAGTGTAAATCTATCTACAGCTCATAGATGGTTGGGGAAGACAGAGAACCAACATAATCTCTGAGCTCAGCAAGAATTATCCACGAATGCATTGAGATGATTTATCATGCATATAACACTCTCACTGTGAAATGCTTTACAGCCGTTTTCTCATTCACCTCTACACCAACCCTGTAAATAAGCTCGCAGCATCAAAGTTTTAAAAACATAGCACAAAGCATTGCTGGAGGTTATTCCATGAATTGCAATGCACTCAAATATCCATTATCATTATGTTTAATAGACTCTAATGTTCTGGAAGAAGAGAAAGCCTGTTAGTAATATTGAATTTCCTACTTGTGTGGTAGGTCTGTAGTGTAATAAGCCAAACCCAGTTAAATTATTACTATTTTATTTACATTCTGTGGAATACTATCTTCCAGAAGTGCTTTCTCTTTGCGAGTTGCCTTGCAAAGTAATGCAAATTACCTATGGACCTCTTAGCCAGCAGCATTTTGCCATTCTAACAGATTGGGCAGGAGAAGATAACATATTGCAGTTGCTAGGCAACCATATTCTTGGCCTACAGCTTTGGCTCTCTATCTCCTAATCATCACTATCTGGAGACAGGGTTGTTTGTTATCAAGAAATTGTAATCAATAAGGGGGCTGGAAATATCCATGACTCCCAACACATCAGAAACATGAACACCAGAGCTTGTTAGTCTTGCACTTATTCTGAATGGGGTCCACTGCTTATGAGGGTCATCTGAGGAGTTCAACCTACAGTTGCCACCAGCTCATCTGGCATGACTCAGGGTTGAGCTTTCTCTATAGCTGCCTCTGTGCTTTGGAGCACACTTCCTGCTGGAATAAGAGGTTTGATATTTCTGAGGGCTTTTAGGAAGACCTTGAAAACACACTAGTTTATGCAGGCTTTTAGCGGGGGTTTTAAATTGTTTAAATTGTTTTGTTTGTCTTAACTGTTGACTGGTTTTGCTGTAGACCGCCATGAGATGTTATAATTTGGCGGTACAAAAATGCTGCCAGGCAGCATCCAGAACAAGAGGGTGTTCTCCATGGCTGGGGAACATGGCGACACCACATTGCACACATAAGAATGCTGACATGGTGGAACGGCTGGCCTTCCTGAAGGCCAGCCTCCCCCCTGTTGGGCTACCCAGAGCTTGCTATGGATGGGGAGTGACCAGGGGCATATCTATGGTAGGGCAGGCAGGGCACGTGCCCTGGGCGCCACTTGAAGGGGGCACCATTTTAAAAAATGAAAATAAAATTAAAAATGGCCACCAAAAACAAACAAAATGGCCACCGTGCATGCTCAAATGGCCTCTGCGACATGGTAGCCATTTTGTTTTCAGAGGCCATTTAAAAAAAAAATTAATGGCCACCGCACATGCTCAAATGGTCCCTGCGAGGCCCTCAGCCTGGGACGGGCTGCAGCAGTGAATTAATAGGCCGGTGGGGGGAGGGGGGACCTTTGCAGAACCCCCCCCGGCCTTTAGGAACCCCCTGAAGGGGCTAAAGGTAATTTTTTTTAAAATTTAATATAATATAAGTCACTGTACACATATTCAGTTTGGCACTATGTACAGAGAATTAGGCCTTGAGAATACTGAGCTGAAGCTGAAGCTTATGAGCTAGGATTGTATTCATTTGCTCTTACTTTTGCTTCTTGTGATAAGTGAGTTAAATGTAATGTCTTAATAATATGGCTATTAATGGTGAGTTTGTCTTTGAATCAGTCTGAAATCCTTAGTTTTAAGGCCCACTGGGAGTTTCTTACTCTCTTTCTCTCATTTTAACTGTCTTTCTGAAATACTAGAATATATTCCAAGCAGTGACATATCTGCATATCCTTTAATTATTTTCAGAGTATCTGGGAAAAGTCAAATTCTCCATTTATTTTTAAAACTTATGTAATAGTGATGCTACAATGCATAGTAGAGAATTAGACAGGCACTTCTGTTTAGCTTTCCAAGTACACCTCCACATAGTATGTAATAGTGAATGCTACAATGCATAGTAGAGAATTAGACAGGCACTTCTGTTTAGCTTTCCAAGTACACCTCCACATAGTATTTGGGTATTTCATGAGAAAGATGGGTGTCATATGTTTGGACAGGGGGTGCAATTTCAGTGCTTGCCCTAGGTGCTATTTTCCCTAGATACGCCTCTGGGAGTGACTGCAACACCACTGGCAATTCACCATGGAGGGTGAGTGACTGCAAGCTCATCCAGAGCTTTCCATGGAGGGTGAGTGACTGCAACACCACTGGCAACTCACCCCACCCTGTCCCTGGCTTCCCCAAACTAGATTAATCACAGTCTGCTCATTAGTGCTGCTGACACACACAGACATGCATGCATTCCACCACCATGGCCAATGATGAGATGATGGACTGGTGCCCTGACCCATGTGTCAGGCTGTCAGCCCAGGCCCTGCACCAATCTGAGGCCATGGTGTTATCTAGACGCAGGCAGGCAGGGATGTACCATGGAGAAGAAAGAAGACTTATTTCATGGTAAGAATATAAGCTTTGTTTCTTGTCAGACCATTGGTCCATCAGGCCATGACTGCTCTGTCCTCCAGTCTCTCTGTGGCAGGCAGGATGGAAGGTTTGATTTTTTTTTCTCTCAGCACTGAATGAATATAATGTGCTTGCTGTGCTATTGCTTGCTGTTAACTATCTGATTTTGATGGATATCAGATTGACAAAGGCAGAACTTGGGTGCCTGCCTTCCTGCTTTGAGTTGTGGTTTGGTCTGTTTGTGAGATGGTGTTGTGGCGAGAAATTTATTTTATTTATTTAATTTATTTTTACATTTCTATACTGCCTTTCGTTAAAAGAAAACCCCAAGGCGGTTTACAAAAATTAAAACATACAATAAAAGCAATAAAAACATCAAGCAATAAAAACATCAAGCTAAAAACATATAAAACAACAGATAACAGATAAAAACACAGAGAAGCCACAGTAAAAACAATTATGCAAAAGCCTGGGTAAAAAGCCAAGTCTTTAAAAGCTTTCTAAAAGCCGTGATGGAGTCTGAGGAACGAATGGCCACTGGGAGAGCATTCCAGAGTCTAGGGACAGCAACAGAGAAGGCCCTGTCCTGAGTGCACGAAAGCCGGGCCTCCCTCATTGTCGGGAGACAATGGACAATGGAAATGGACAATGGCAGCTCAGTTCTATGTGTCTCTGTGTGATCAGAGCTCAGCTCTATGTGTCTGTGAGCTCTTTGTGATAAGCTTCAGACATGGAGCTCATCACAGCACACTAAGAAATTTCTTGCTGATTGTTGTGATGAGCTCCATGTCTGGCCTTGACTAACTTCTGCTTCACTCACTGCTGTGGTCTGCTCTGCAATCTGCATCGCAAGGTGTACTCAGTCAAAATGTGACTGAAGACAAGCTTATGGCTACACTTGCTGCCAAGGGTGCTGCTTTGGCAGCTGGTGCAATGGAGTTATAATTATGTGTGTGAGAGAAATTTGTGCCAGTGATGTTACTGCAGTGCAGGCACAGTGGCTGGCAGTGGATTCTGAGTCAGTGATTCAATTTTGGCCATTTTTGGACTGTGTTTGGGGGGGTAAGTAAGTTCTGTGTCAGGAGGGGCAGAGTGTTAAATTTGCAAGGAAGGGATGCAAAATGCATTGCAAATTGCAATGCAAACCTTGTATGCACTCTGTGAGTGCAGTTTATTTCAGCCATAGGGAACAATGGAGAACTCAAAACACCACATTGTTCCCCATGGTTAGGTCCTACGTACACTAAAGTGGGTTGGGTGGTAGCGATTGATGGGTGCTACATGCCACGCAAACCACAAAAAAATAGGCAAGCGGGCGGTTACATTTTTTTGAACCTTTCCACTAAAAAAAATCCCATAGGACCCTATGGGAATTTTGGGGAAAGGTTAATTTTTTTAAAATAATCTGTTTGCCCATTTCTTATGTGATTTGGGTAGTAATCATAATGCGCTACCACCCAACCCACTCTGGTGTCCCTAGGACCTAACCATGAGGAAGAATGGGGAGTTGCCTACTGTTCCCTATGGCCAAATCACTCAAATCACCTGAATCAATTCGAGGTTGATTAATTTAAACAGCCACTTTGGCTGCTGTTTTGACATATCAACTCAAGTATTTTGCTATTCAATTCTAGCCTGAATCGAATTGCAAAATATGATTCATGCACATCTCTACTCCTTTCCCTATCATATGGGGAGTGGTTTGTCCAAACTGCTTCTCCACACATGCCACAATTTGTAGTGTGTGTAGACTGCCCCTGCATGTGATTAATGAACATCTTTACATGTGATTAATATAATTAATGTACCTCAGCACTTTGGGAGAAGGGAAAGACCTTGTCACATATTGTGTTTAGTGAGTGGGTGGGCGGGTGGGTAGGTGGGGAAGGCAGCTGCAAGCTCACTTCTGTGTTTTAATGTGGATGGGACTTGACACTGAGGCCAGCCCATTTGATAGCTGTAAACTAAAAGTTGTAGTTGCCTAGCAACAGTAACATATACTCCCTTTCTCCTTGACTTGGCAAAAAACCTGGCCCTGGCCTAAGAGATTTCCATCCAGTTGTTTAAAAGAAGTACAAATGAGCATCGATTAAGGGAGTCGTTCAGCTTTGCATGCAGAAAGTCCCAGGTTCAGACCACTGACAACAAATCCAGGTAGGGCTGGAACTGGGAAAGACCCTATCTGAAATCACAGAGAGCCACTGCCAGTCAGTGTAGACAATATTGAGCTAAATGGACCAGTGGTCTGACTCAGTATAAGGCAGTGTTCTATGTTCCTAGAATATCGTTAAATGGATTAGATCCTCTCTAAGGCAATGTTATTGTGTTGCAACAAGGCCACCAAGAGTTTAGACTGAATGCATAGTAGAGAATCAAGTTATACCTTTAGGAAATCTGTGGAAGATGGAATTTCAGCATGCCCAGTTGTCTGCATGATATTAGCAGAACCCCCATGTAGGAGGGAGAATCTGGTAATTGTATCCAGTAGGATCCTTGGCTATGCAGATACCAAGTCAGTCTGGGACATGTGCTGGACTTTGCCCAAATGGGCGCTCTTTGATAACTAATTTTAGTTATAGCATCATTGCTACGTGTTTCAGTCAAGCACTTCAGCTTGAGGTACAGGAATTCAAGAATCCTCTGCAGTATACACAGGGAGTTTGGTAAGCACTGCTCTTAGAGTGAAATATAGTTGCACTTACTTGTACAATATGCTTGTAAAGGCAAAATTAAAAACTCTGATGGAGGTGACTTACCAAGTTAAAAGAGGAAAACTGCTCAATGGGGAATCCAATTTTATCTGACTCTCTAGGTCAGCCTTACGAAATGGTTATATTTCTGCCAGCTTTCTACACTTTATTTTTGTTAGAGGTTGTTGATTTTTACCCACAATAGGTAAAACAGCAGAGCACTAAGGAATGAGCACACACTCCAGTTACAGAGTAGGTAGCAGAGGATGGTTTGGATATTGCAGCTGTTTAGAGAAAACACATGGAGATCCTTGTATGACTAAACACTAAACATTTATTGGTTAAATACACTTAGACAGGAAAGACCTATATCTAATCTAAAGGACTACAAAGTGGATAGGTAAGGAGAGAGAGAGAAATATTTCCATCTGCTCTCTAGGAGGAAAGGAAGGATTGTGACTCAGCACAGGAAGTGCTGCAGAGTCAGTTCAGGGGTCATAGAGTAGGGACAGATAGGGAGACCCTGACTCACTGTCTCTACTCCCAATGCCCCTAGTGGTCATTAGGACAGTTGGTGCAAAAGGTCGATGCAGTGGAAGTTCATCTCCAACAATTTTATTGCAGACCGAAGCACAATAGGAATTGAAACTCAAAAGGTTCTTCCATAGTTGTGATCTCATAACGTTTTATTGTTTATGCCATTTCCTATCTTGTTTTATTAATGTTTACTTTTCTTGGCCACAGATTTAACAGCAACTAATAATATTTTTCTTTCTGCAATCCCCCGATCCCTTACTTTCTTTTTTAGAGTTAAAACAAAGATGGGAAAATGTTTTCAGGGCTCTTTCTAGATCACACCCTACAACAGGGGTAAAATGCTTCGGCTTGGCAGGATCGTATTGAAAACGACCTCCAGAATCTCAAACTCCTATAATGGGAAAATACAGCTATTTTTTCTGCAACGGACTTGCAACGTTGTAGCATTAAATCACAAAGATAAAATCCAAAGTAAGGCATTGGAAATGTGAATGGCACCTTGCTGTGAGCGCTGGGAGTGCGGTGTCACGACACAGGCAGTACGAGAGCACACTTTGCAGATCCGTAGGGACACTGTGATAAGAGTTAATCTGGAAAGTGCCCAGATGAGAACATCCTTGGCGACTGAATTTAGGTATCCCACAGACACTGGTAACTTAACTGCTTTAGCAACAGAGTTCTACACAGCTGCCTGGCAGGTCTCTAAGCACATACATGAAGGAGGGCAGAGAGGGAGGGTGGAGTTTGTAGGCTGGGTTGTCCTTAAGGTGTCAGTCCACAGTGCCCGAAAACAACAAAGCTTCCTTCCCCACTAGCGCTTGCGGGGTCAGACCCAGGTGGCATGACAGCAATTATCAAGAGCTGGTAACCAGGGGTGTAGTCACAAATTCAGACGTGCAGGTGCTCTCCATGACAGGTAGCTGCCACAGCTACACCCACCCCAACAGCCATGCCTCCATTGAACTCAGTATTGTCTACACGATCTGGCAGCCACTCTCCAAGGTTCCAGGCAGGCGTCTCTCTCAGCCCTACCTGGAGATGCTGCCAGAGATCGAACCCGGGATCTTCTGCATGCAAGCAGGGAAATATTTTACAGCACTCACATATAGTCTCCCCATCCCCAAATGCAAACGAAGGCAGACCCCGCTTAGCAAAGGGGGCAACTGATGCTTGCTACCACAAGACCGGCTCGCCTCTCTGTAAATAAAAAAAACAACATTCATTTCCTGACCTCTATAATTTATTTATTTATGTATTTGTTAAATTTATACCCCACCCAAACTTACGTCTCTGGGTGGCTAACAACAATTAAAACACATAAAAAGTTAAAACAGTTAAATATATAACACATATAAAAGTTAAAACAATACAATAATTTAAAAACCATAAAATTAACAAACAGTATTTTTTAATTAAAAACCCGAGAAGGCTTGGGTAAAAAAAAAAAAGCATTTTCAAATGTTTTTTTAAAAATAGCCAGAGATGAGGAGGATCGTAACTCAACAGGGAGCGCATATCACAATCTTGGGGCAGCAGCCGAGAAGGCCCGTCTCTGTGTGACCACCAAACAAGTTGGCGGTAACTGGAGACGGACCAGGGGTGTAACAAGGCTGGAGTGGGCCCAGAGACAAAATTTCAAAATGGGCCCCTCGCTGATACACACACACACACACAACATGTGACTTGCCTCTGGGGGGCCCCTCGATGTGTGGGGGGCCCCAGGCAGCCGCCTCCCCTTGCCTAATAGTAGTTACGCCCCTGAGACAGTGTAGTGAAGAAGACGCTCTCTTAAATACCCAGGACCTAAGCCGTTTAGGGCTTTATCAGTTATAACTAGCACTTTGTATTTTGCCCGGAAACGTATCTGCAGCCAGTGTAACTCCTTCAGCAAAGGAGTAATGTGGTCTCTCCGAGATGACCCAGAGAACAACCTGGCTGCCGCATTCTGAACCAACTGAAGTTTCCGGACTACATACAAAGGCAGCCCCACGTAGAGCGCATTACCGAAGTCCAGTCTGGAGGTTACCAACAAATGTACCACTGTTTTGAGGTCGTTGATCTCGAGAAACAGACGCAGCTGGCATATCAGCTGAAGCTGATAGAAAGCACCTCTGGCCACCACCTCAACCTGTGAAACCAAGGAGAGGTGTGGATCCAGGAGTACTCCCAGACTGCGAACCTGTTCCTTTTGGGGAAGTGTGACCCCATCTAGAACAGGTAGATCAAAATCATCTCTGGAGTTCTGACCCCACACAATAAGTACCTCCGTCTTATCTGGATTCAGCTTCAGTTTATTCTCCCTCATCCAGCCCATTACTGCTTCCAGGCAGGCATTTAGGGAGGATATGCCAGCTCCTGAAGAAGTTGACATGGAGAAGTAGATCTGGGTGTCATCAGTGTACTGATAACACCCAGCTCCAGATCCCCTGATGATCTCTCCCAGTGGTTTCATGTATTTGTTAAAAAGCATTGGAGAGAGTATGGAGCCTTGAGGGACACCATACTTAAGCTCAGATTTTGAAGAGCAACAATCTCCAATCAACACCACTGTAAAACAGTGCCTCCCGCCCCCAACCCCCTCAGACGCTCCAGAAGGATACTGTGGTCGATAGTATCGAAAGCCGCCGAAAGGTCCAAAAGGACCAACAGAGTCACACTTCCTCTGTCAATTGCCAATTGGAGATAATCCATTAGGCCGACCAAGGCAGTCTTCAACCCATAGCACACCCCAAAACCAGTTTGAAATGGGTCTAGATAATCAGTTTCCTCCAAGACTGTCTGGAGCTGAGAGGCCATCACCCTCTCAATTACCTTGCCCAGCCATGGAAGGTTGGAGACAGGCCTAGAATTGCTCAACTCTGAGGGATCTAGTGCAGGCTTCTTTAGAAGAGGTGTAATAATTGCCTCCTTAAGACAAGGAGGCATCCTGCCCTCCTTCAGAGAAGCATTTATGATTTCTACCAGGCTGCCTACAACAGCCTCCCTGCTAGATAGAATAAGCCATGTTGGACAAGGGTCAAGAGAACAAGTGGTAGGCCTCACCAATCAAAGCAGCTTGTCCACATCCTCAGGAATCACAAACTGAAATTGATCTAGTCAAATTGTATAAGAGGAATTATTGGACACCTCCAGTTCAGACATCAAGTTAATTGTGGAGTCTCCATCTAGGTCGGCCTGAATCCGAGAGATTTTGTCCACGAAAAATTCATTAAACACATCACAGCGGGTGACTGATGCTTCCAAATTCTGGTTCAAGGGAGGAAGGGCAGATATGAGCCCCCTCACAACCCTGAACAACTCCACCGGACGTGAACTCGCAGAAGCAATACAGGCAGAAAAGAATTGCTTCTTTGCTGCACGTATTGCCTGAGCATAGATCTTTAAGTGTGCTCTATGTCGTAATCTGTCGGATTCGAGTCGAGTCTTTCTCCACTTGTGCTCCAGTCATCTACCTCGCCGCTTCAGCCACTATAGATCTTCTGTATACCAAGGGGCCAATTTTGAAGTGGGTCAGAGGGGACGCTTAGGAGCAATCATGCCTACTGCCCTGGTGAGTAAGTTATTCCAATTCTCAGCCAGAGCATTAACAGGATCACTGGCAAAACCAACATTAAATCCTTCCAAGGCTTCTTGGAATCCTACTGGATCCAATAACCTCTTCGGGCAGACCATTCTAATAGGCCCCTCGCCCCTGCGGAGGTGGGAAGTGGTTGTCATCCCAACCTTAACCAGATGGTGGTCCGTCCATGACAATGGGGAAATCACAGGAGTCCCCACACACCGAACACCACCCTAATCTGAGTAAAAGACCAAATCAAGCGTGTGGCCTGCAGTGTGCATCGGTCCAGAGACCACTTGGGATAGGCCCATAGTTGTCATGGCTGCTATGAACTTCTGAGCTGCCCCGGACAGATTGGTCCTGAAATGAACATTGAAGTTCCCCAGCACCAAACGTCTGTGAGACTCCAACGCAAGTCCTGCGACCAAGTCCGTGAGCTCATTAAGGGACTCAGTTGGGCAGCAGGGCGATCGGTACACCAACAAGAGTCCCAATCTATCCCTGGTCCCCAAACTTAAGTGCACACATTCAGTATGGTCCGATACCCTAACAGGGACCCTGGTAAGGGAAATGTCATCCTTATAGACCACAGCCACTCCACCTCGCCACCCACGTCCCCTCACCTGCTCCTCTACAGAATATCCTGGAGGAAGAAGCTGGGACCAAACTGGACCACTAGCTACCCCCAACCAAGTCTCAGTAATACATACGAGGTTGTCCCCTTCATCCATAATCAAATTTCGGATGAGCTCTGGCTTATTTTGGACCAACCTGGCATTGCAGAGGAGCAAGATGAGGCTATGTGGGTTGTTGGCAATGCTCCCCAAGGTCAAAGAGCCGGCAGGACAGCCAGACGGGGAGACAGCTGTTAAATTTCTGACTACCCTTCCCCTAGAATGGCCTGCTGACCTGCCAACATTAATTCTTCTGTTCCCCACCACCACAGGAATAGCTGCCACACATTCAGTGAAGGTGCCCCCTGTCTCCCCATCTCCAGGAAAACCCAAACACATTACCCAATCTCAGTGACAAAGCTGGCACACTTACTGCTACAACTCCTCAAACAGTTAAACTGAATAGAGTGCAGCCCAACCCTCAGCTCTACACTGAAGGCTGGCACCAAAGGCTGGCCCCCTTTGGCGGCTGGCTTTGGCGGCCACCTGCACGCTGGCCGTGCCGCTGGCTGCTCCGCCTGCCACAGCCCTTCCCTTAAATAGCCCCCTGAGTCCTTCCTCTCACAAAGGACCCTGGGTAGGGCTGGTGTAAGCACTCAGTGCCTTCAGGTGGTAAAGCATTGGCACTTGGGGAAGGGAGGATCCCAGTTAAGCAGCAGGTCTGGGCTTAGTTGGTCTGGGCTCAGTTGGTCCGTCCAGCAAACGAAGGGTGGGGAGGAGTAGCTCCAAAGCTCTCAGCTGTCCAACAAAGGAGGCTAGATAGTGAAAAGCCACAGCTCACCTCCTCCACAGATGCTCCTGCCGCAGCCCTTCCCTTAATATATAGCAAACTCTTTGCTTCCCTAATCACATCCTTTGCCACCCCTTTGTACCCCCAAACTAGTTGTTCTAGAGTCACCCTTGTCTGCAGTGGTCACAAATTTCTCCACTTTCCCCCAAACATTTCCCTGGGTGGTTATATTGTGAATATAACCATATTGTGCATGGGGTGGTATAGAAATGTACTAAATAAATAAATAAATGGATGCCCCAGCATCCATTTGCTTCCCAGGTCCTTGCACAATGTGTGTGGGGGGGAGGGGGCAAAAAGACTGTGCCAGCCCCTTTGCATCGGGGGCACATGTGGCTTGAGCCTGCAGCCGAGGCTTTCCATACTTTCCATGTGCCATACTTCCTGGCAGAGCTGCATGAAACACTTTGGAACTCCTGCTTCAGCCAATGGCTGAATATCCCTGATATCAGAAAGCCCCTCCTTTGTACTCCCAAGCTGACTCCCCACCGTGACTGCCACATGCTCCTGTGCCACCCCCCACCTGACCCTCTGCCACCTCTTCACACAAGAGAGGCAGCTGGGCCCAGCTGGCCTTTGATGACCCTCTGCACTGCCCCCTTCTGTCTGGGCAAGCTTAACACTGCTCACCTGGCAATGCTGCTCCTCCACTTGAGTGGCTCCTCACCCTACACATGGCTGACTCTTCACCCAGCCTCTGCAGTGCAGAGACTCCTCCAACAGGGCCTCCCACTTGAGACAGCAATGCCAGGGAACCGAAGCCTTTTTTAGGCTCTTCATCCCTCACACAACCCATGTTCTTGCAGCAAGGAATTTCTCACACTGCAATTCACCCGAGAAAAGGCACAATGGATGGGCCCATTCACAAAGTTGCCTAAATGGAACCCTTGACAATATAGTGGCCACCACATATTGTTGCTCAGATATCAGCATCAGCCATGCATGTGGAGAGCTGGATTTGGAAAGGGAAAAGCAGATTTAGTTTGATTTATGTTAGTTATTATAAACTCTAGTCAGACCTCCCTGTTCGCAGTACAGTTATTTTTAGGGTTGGCAAAACATTATAAATGGCAAGTTCCAGAAAAAAATAACTGTATTTTCACACATTTTAGCTATAAACAAATCTGTGGTTTGCTCCAATGTGATTGAGGTTCTTAATTTTAACCACAGCTTGGTAAACAGATGCTCAGTGATGGGTATCTTAGGAATATGTGTATCAGAAGAATCCACTGACTGAAGGATTTAATATATGCAAAGTAGACTTGGTATGATAGTTTAAAACTATATGTACATATATTTTGGCTACAGCCCTACACATGCTCACTAAGCCGCATGGAAGTCAGTGGGACTTATTTATGGATAATCACACTTAGATTGCATTATCTGTGGTATCTAAGTAAAAAAATTAAGACTGCTTGGAAGCTTAAATGGGCCTAGTTGCTGGATTAATCAACTAAAGCTTTAGTTGATCAGTGAGGGAAACTTTTAATCAGTGAGGCTTAAAGTTAAGAACAAACTTTATTTTTTAATCCATCTAGTTCTGGTGTGTTACTGTAAAAAGAAATGGGAAAATGTGTGTTTATTAAATCATAAGTTATCCCATGCTTCAGTAATTCAAAAATAGCAAAGGCACCTAAAATGAAGGCACCTAAAATGAAGTTGTGCTAATATGTAAACTTGTTTAAATTTAATAGATTTGGGGTGCACTCCTATGCACACTAACTTGGGAGTAAACCCCATATTTAGTGCAATGAGCCTTACCTCCAAGTAAAATGCATAGGAATCACCTGTAATCAGCTGAAAAGTATTTAACTGATTGATAGCTCTAATAAAAGTGCAATATTTTTATATTGCTTATTTTTATATTGCAACAGCCTAAACTGCTTTTAAACCGTAAAGGCTTGGCCTAGTTTTCCAGGGTTTTAAAAACTGTTTTAATTGTTTTAATAATGGTTTTGTTTTTACATTTTTCAGTTTTAACAGCTAATTGATTTTAGTGTTGTTTTAATGTAAACCACCCTGAGCCATTTTTGGAAGGGTGGTATATAAACAAACAAACAAATAATACCTGCCAACATGTCCCTATTTTCCCATTCAGGTGAATGGAAAATAGGGACATGTTGGCAGCTATGCAATTTTGGTGCATTCAGATGATACAAAACCCAACATGCAAGCCTATGCATGTTTACTTGGAAGTAAACCCCAATGGGATGTACTCCCCAGTGAATAGGTTTAGGATTGCACTGACAAGCATTTGAGTGGGTATGCCCTTGAAATTCTTGGGAAGCCACACTGTTTTCAAGAAACTGTCTTACATTTCTCATGCTTCTGCTGCTATGTCCATTTGTGCTTACATCCCAGAGCATAATTTGCTCTGCACATTTTTTATATTTAGTGGGCAGGATCCAGACTAAGTGAGTCATAGCTAAATCCCATTGAAATTAAAGGGGAAAGTTAGTCATGACTAACCTGTCTCCTAACTTTGGCCATCACCTCTAGCCCAAGCACGTACTCGAGTTGTGTTTTGTGCACCCTTGGTGTAGAAGGTAGCAACCTTACCCACACTCGATCAGACAGCTGTCATATCACAACCGTATATACACAGCCCTTCTTCCAAAGTATGGCACACATTACTCAAAATATAAAATCCACTGGGAAACTGATGTACTTTTTTAAAAAATTCAGAAGTTAAGGAGTACTTGCTATTTAAAAGCTTGAGGAACACTGTTTTATAAATACACTCTCGTTGTTATCTTGCCTCATTCCACTCGCAGATCTATTCTGCCTTGCCTCATGGACTATTTATTTATTTATTTATTTATTTGATTTCTATACCGCCCTTCCAAAAATGGCTGAGGGCCGTTTACACAGAGAAATAACAAATAAATAAGATGGCTCTCCTGTCCCCAAAGGGCTCACATTCTAAAAAGAAACATAAGATAGACACCAGCAACAGTCACTGGCGGGGTACTGTGCTGGGGGTGGATAGGGCCAGTTACCCTCCCCCTGCTAAATAAAGAGAATCACCACGTTAAAGGGTGCCTGTTTGACAAGTTAGCAGGGAAATGGAAGGAAGTTCCAAAAGCAGTTTGTGATACAGGCTGAAAGCTTGGCAACTGCTGTTCCCACTCAAAAATCTACCAAACATGTGCAAGGCCTTGTACACACCTAACAGAGTCCTTTGGGTCATTCCTAGACCATCCTCCCTCATTCCTACTCAACTCTGAATCACCTCCATTTAGAAGCACAAAAGCTGCTGTTGCAGTTAATTAACTAGCAACCCCTTTTCTTGACTCCCGATTGATTGTAGCTAATATTAACAGCACTAATTATGCCTCATACACATCCTCTTATTTTTGCCGCCTACCAGTGAGCACACTGACAAGCCCAGCAGCTGAAGGTCTTGCCTTTCCTCTAAGGATTCCTCCAGTGTTTCAGTCTCCTCAAAATAGTTAAGAGATTAACAGAAGGTGATATTATTAGATGTAAGCCCTGATCCCCCAAGGCTGCTATGCTTAGAATACATTGTGGAACGTTCCACATTCAGCCCCCTGTAATTCCTGGTTAATGTTGAGCTGCTCATAGCAGATCCTCTTAGCACTGGGCAGTAATCATACCCGGTTTGGCCTGTGCCTTTTCAGCATCAGGAGACTGTCCAATGCAAAACCAGGCTGGATGCCATGTACTGAATAGTCACAGGAGGAGTAACACTAATCAGTCAATGGCATTTCTGGAGCTGCAAAGTTCTGCATACATTGTGTATGCATATATTATGTTAACTCTTGATAGGGCCACATCTACACTGGCTCTTGACCATGGATCTGTGCCAACCTGAGGCTCCTTCCATAAGCCTTTGGCCATAGTCCAACTGGAAATCAGGATGGGCACGTGCTGCTTGCATCGTATTACTGTGCCTAAAATAGCATTGATTTGAAGTGCAGCAGATATTCCCACTTGGGTTTCTTATGCTACTAGGGGGTGGGGGTGGGTGAACCACACATATTCAAATCAGAATCCCACAAATCACAACTTGAGGCCATCGCTTGTGAGAAGAGCCAATTATTCCAGGATGTGTGATGTTTCGCTTCCCCCTCCTGTCAGCCTGGCTTGTGTTTTTGCAGCACTGTGCATATGAACCATGTGGACAACTTTAAGAAACAGATAAGAAACAATTTTAAGAAACGTATTCTGAAGGCCAGCCTATACAGGTGAAACTTGGAAAATTAGAATATCGTGCAAAAGTCCATTAATTTCAGTAATGCAAATTAAAAGGTGAAACTGATATATGAGACAGACGCATTACATGCAAAGCGAGATAAGTCAAGCCTTAATTTGTTATAATTGTGATGATCATGGCATACAGCTCATGAAAACCCCAAATCCACAATCCCATAAAATTAGAATATTACATGGAACCCAGAAGACAAGGATTGTAGAACAGAACAATATCGGACCTCTGAAAAGTATACAGTGTACTGTGCTTGACTGGCCAGCAAACTCGCCTGACCTGACCCCATAGAGAATCTATGGGGCATTGCCAAGAGAAGGATGAGAGACATGAGACCAAACAATGCAGAATTGCTGAAGGCCGCTAATGAAGCATCCTGGTCTTCCATAACACCTCATCAGTGCCACAGGCTGATAGCATCCATGCCACGCCGCATTGAGGCAGTAATTGCTGCAAAAGGGGCCCAAACCAAGTACTGAATACATATGCATGCTTATACTTTTCAGAGGTCCGATATTGTTCTATTCTACAATCCTTGTCTTCTTGGTTCCATGTAATATTCTAATTTTCTGAGATTGTGGATTTGGGGTTTTCATGAGCTGTATACCATGATCATCACAATTATAACAAATTAAGGCTTGACTTATCTCGCTTTGCATGTAATGCGTCTGTCTCATATATCAGTTTCACCTTTTAATTTGCATTACTGAAATTAATGGACTTTTGCACGATAGTCTAATTTTCCGAGTTTCACCTGTATTATTAAGGGTGCAAACACAAGCAAAAGATAGAGAGCATTAGATCAAATGTTGTCAGATTCTGTTCTGAGAATCAATTTGGTTTAGTAGGAAAAAAATGCTGCTCTTGTATCAGAGAGTGTTGGGTTCAAGACCCTGCTCAACCATCAAGCTCACCAGGTTGAAAAGTCAATATCCCGCAGCCTGATGCAAAGCTACCTCACAGGATTATAGTCTGGTAGCTCCAGGTCTTAACACTCACATCAATTTTGGAGGATGAATACAACTGAAGGAAGCCCGGGTGGGTGCACAGCTGGGGGAGTCAGTCATGTGACTTGCCTCTGGGCCCCCCCCCCCAAGGCAGTGGGCCCCCAGACAACTGTCTCCCCTTGCCCTATTATAGTTATGCCCCTGAATATGCAAACTGTATTTCCAAGGCTTGCAGTCCACAAACAATAAGGTGCTGTTGGTTCATCTTGCTCACTATTGTTACAGTGAGTGGCAACAACTCCAGGGTTTCAGATAAAAGTATTTTCCAGCCCAGAGAGTATAGGGATTGAACCTGGGACCTTCTGCATGCAAAGCAGTTGGTTGTGCTGTCAAGTCGGTGTCGACTCCTGGCGACCACAGAGCCCTGTGGTTTTCTTGATAGAATACAGGAGGAATTTACCATTGCCATCTCCCACGCAGTAGGAGATGATGCCTTTCAGCACCTTCCTATATCGCTGCTGCCCAATATAGGAGTTCCCCATATTCTGGGAAACACACCAGCGAGGATTTCAACCAAAAACCTCCTGCTCCCTTGGCAGGTTGCTTCCCCATCGCGCCATTAGGTAGCAGTACTAGTACTAATATGCCAGCTAAGTGACTTTGCAGTGGTGGGGACAGGCCTTTTTATTTTAACCTACAATGCAAGCCCCACTCCCCACCCCCGCTGTAACCTTAGGGTGTTGCACGACAGGTTAAGGGAAATGTGCTTGCCAGCATGGCTGCCAAAGGGTGCTCTGAGCCACAGCCACTAAGGTCAGCCACCACAAGGGCTGGAGAGGGAAGCTTAACTTTGGTTATGGCGGCAGCAGCTGTGCTGATGACTATCCTCTTTTTTGCCTCATGGCCTCAGGGGTATGCCACGATGGTTCTAAGCACATGGAAGCTGTGTGGCAGTGCGAGAGAGGATGGAAGCAAGTTCTGAGCAGAGCAAGACAGCCCAGCTGGCCCTGCTCAATGACTCAGTGTGTCTCTGACGGCACCTCTGCTTGGCACTTCCTGTACCCTGTGTGACTGTGGAGGTTACACACCACTAAAGCAAGCCATGCTATGGCCCTATTGCCAAAGGTATAGCCCCTACATGGCTTGGGGTGGCTATGCTTGCTTTAAAGCCCTACATGGCTTGAGGCCGAAGTACCTGTCGGACCACATTCACCCATACGGACTGCCAGGCCCTCTGTTGGGTATCTCAGGCCCTGTTCATGGCCTCACCACTAACAGAAATCTGGTTGGCCGGGACGAGAGACAAGGCCCTTTTTATTGTGGCCCCTCGACCTTGGAACATCCTCCCGGAAGAACCCTCCCTCAGTGTTTTTTAAAAAAACAATTAAACACATAACTTTTTAGAGATGCTTTTAAATGTTTTATCTGCTTCTTCTCTCCGGTAGGATTTTTAAGTCTTTTAGCTCTTCATTTTTAATTTTAAACTTTTACAATTTGCAGTTTTAAATGTGGTTTTAGTTTGGTCTTTTAACTTGTGTAATTTTATTAATTTTTAAAATTTATAGGGTATCTATTTTATTAATAGGGTATCTATCCTTTATAGGGTATCTATTTTATTAATGTTGTGAGCCGCCCTGAGCAGTCATGCACTGGAAGGAAGGGGTATAAATATTTTAAATAAATAAATAATACACTTTATTTGTTAGCTGTCCTATAACAAATTGTTATCTGGGCAGCTTACAACACAGCACTAAAACATGATATAAAAATACACAACACATTAAATCATAACAGAACAAAAAAGAGGGGTGTGGGGAATACAAATTACAATACAGAAAAATTTAAAAGACATTGTTAAAATCAATTAAAATATTATCAAAAAAATTAAAATAATTATAATAATAAATAAATAAAATCCTACTCCCCTGCAGGCTACACCAACACCACAGATGTAAATGACTACAAGGCCTCCATAGGTCTTCACTGCAGACTAGCTCTAGGAGGTTAGGTTAGTTTTTGGCAAAACATATATTTAATATCATCTATAAATAACATTGTGTTCCAACAGACCACCACTTTGATATGCAGTAGGTTCCAATGTGGATATGCCCAAATTAATTTTTCAGGTGCAAAGCATTATGTCAGGTTTCTTGAAACTGATTAAGGCTTCTTGCATTAATCAGGAACATGCAAAGTGGTGATATAACTGTACTACAAGGAATATCAGTGAAATGTCATTCTATCATTCTTTTTTCCTGTATATTTTAAATGTCTAAAAACATTTATAGTTCAAACAAGACATTTCTTCTTCCCATCCCTTCCATCCCACAGGCAATCTATTTAAAACCAGTGTATTGACTGGTCTTTGACCGTAATAAAGATTACAGTATATATAAAAACAGGGACAATTCTTAAAAGGTCACTTACAGAGTTTAATATTGTTGTATTGTTTTTATGCCTGTTTTAATATGTTTTTATATTTTTTGGCTTGATGTTTTTATTGCCTTTTTATTGTATGTTTTAACTTTTGTAAACTGCCTTGGGGTTGTCTTTTAACGAAATGCGGTATATAAATGTAAAAATAAATAAATAAAATAAATATTATCAGCTGACCTAATTCAGTTCTAAAGAGCACCAATTACACACACCAGCTGAATGGCTGTTTATTTTATAAACTCGTCGGAAGATGCCACTGAGAATCCACATGGTTGTACATGTTGAAAACTTGTGAACAAGAATAATGTATAATCTATGTTGCATTGTCCTTGTGGCAGTGACGCCTCTGGCAGTGGTGTGCTGACTTGTGATAGCTTGAAATGTGCAGCTACTGAAGGAATTAACAGTTTGCAGTCCAGATTCTGTGGGAGAAGGGAATGCTGTCAGTTTGGCTGGACTTGCACATCAGGACATACTAAGATGTTCTTAGTATAGAACAGTTCTATTCTTATCAAATCCAGGGAGGACAGTTCTATTAATGGCTACTAGTCTGGTGGCTATAGGCCACCTCCAGCCTCGGAGGCGAGATGCCTCTGAATACCAGTTGCAGGGGAGCAACAGCAAGAGAGAGGGCATGCCTGTGGGCTCTCCAGAGGCATCTGGCAGGGGCGTATCTAGGGTGGGGCAGGCAGGGCACGTGCCCCAGGTGCCACCTGAAGGGGGCTCCATTTTTAAAAATTAAAAAAAAATTAAAATGGCCACCAAAAACAAAATGGCCACCGTGCATGCTCAAATGGCCTCTGTGAGTCCCTAGGCCACGCCAGGCCTCGCAGAGGCCATTTGAACATGCGTGGAGGCCATTTTGTTTTCAGCCATTTTTAAAAACAAATATTTTTTTAAATGGCCACCGCACATGCTCAAATGGTCCCTGCGAGGCCCTAGAGGCCAGAGGGGGGAGGGGAACCTTTGCAGACCCCCTCATGGCCTTTAGGAAGCCCCTCGAAGGGGCTACAGGTGAATTGTTTTTTAAAAAATTAATATAATATAAGACACTGTACACATATTCAGATTGGCATTATGTATAGAGAATCAGGGCTTGTGAATAATGAGCTGAAGCTTATGAGCTAGGATTGTATTCATTTGCTCTTACTTTGCTTCTTGTGATAAGTGAGTAAAATATGATGTCTTAATAATATGACTATTAATGGTGAGTTTGTCTTTGAATCAGTGTGAAATCCTTAGTTTTAAGGCCCACTGGGAGTTTCTTGCTCTCTTTCTCTCATTTTAACTGTCTGAAATACTAGAATATATTCCAAGCAGTGACGCAGTTTACTCTGCATATCCTTTAATTATTTTCAGAGTATCTGGGAAAAGTCAAATTCTCCATTTATTTTTAAAACTTATGTAATAGTGATGCTACAGTGCATTGTTGAGAATTAGATAGGCACTTCTGTTTAGTTTTCCAAGTATACCTCCACATAGTATTTGGGTATTTCATGAGCTTCAGCATACTGAAATTTGTAATTTTCCAGCATTTTTTGCTCTGGCTATGTCCACTGCCATATAGTTTTTGAAATATTAAAAGATTAACAAGCTTGACTTGTATTTTTCAGCTGATATTATGGTAAAGTTATCTGAAAGATGGGTGTCAGATGTTTGGACAGAAGGACAATGGAGCAGCAGCAGTCTGGATGCTGACATGGATTCACATGTGCCTTGTCAGCATTGGTATCAACCAGTGTCTTTATGCCACCTTTATGCATTACATATTTTGTAAACATTCCTATGGCAAAATACATGTGTTGCTACATTGTATTCATGACAGAATTATGCCATCTTCTCCATAACTGGCAATTGATAGCCTCTGATATAGCTTGATTGATTGGTCGGTCAAGATATTACAAAAACAGCAAAAAATGCTAGTGCTGTTTCCTTTTAAGGAAATTGAAGTGTGCTCCTTGGGCTGCCATGTAAGCATACTTGGAATCAGTGTCCTTGAAAGCATATTATGTGTACAAATAAGCCCTATTCACAAGTTACGTTCAATGCACAAACAATGGTACACTTCATATCTGTAGCCTGTGTTTGAGGGGCCTGTACTCAGGTCCACCTTTTAAATGAATCCATGTACAAGCATTCACAGAAAAATGTGTACATGTGTAGCATTTGTAACATCTGAACATAATCTAACATCTGAATAGGGCTATAGATATAAACAAAATCAGAATTTCTCTGATGGCATTTTCAGCTCAGTACAGAAAGGAGTGCTTACACATGCATTGTAGAATGTGGAGCTGGTTTTATCACCTTTTTGAGACAGAAGAAGCTACTTATGGATGTGGATTTTAAAACATCAGCACATGTGGTACAAGAAGTCCATATAGAGTTTTGTGACCCCTTCTTTGCATTTGTGCATCTTTTGGAAGTTTGGAACTCATGAAGCTATAAAACGAAGGGATTATTGAAAGAATAGTTGGGTGCTTTTAGATTTTATGTATTAGCCCATATGAAATATTAACATAATGGGTATTATTGGTTATTTTAATGTGTATGTATATGTGGTTTTTGATGATTTTAAGGATTTATGTATTGATTTGAGTATATATGTGGGTAATTCTAAAACAGTATATATTAAATATCCAGCAACTTTCATCCTTTGGTATGTTTTGAGAAAAATCCTTACAATATTAGGTTGCAGTTGAATGTGTCCCCTTAATGTCTTTTTTACAGATTTATTTAATATTGCATACAGCAAAGGTTTTGTGTGGGTGGGTTCTTGTGGTGCAATATAGAGTTTCTATTGGACTCACCTAGGTCCTTCTTCTTTTTGTTGCCATTCTTTCACCTGAAACATGTCCTTTATTTTTATTTATTTTTTGTGGGGGGGACTCTTTAAAAAGTTGAAAAACGTCTGTGGAGAGGGGTGGGAAAGTTGGCCTCATGACTGTAAACTATGAGAGCAGGTGCGCCCTTCCCCGTGCCAGGGATGCACCTAAGCAATTGGGGTGCCTCCAACAGCCAACCCTGCACCCGCCACGCCATGCCTCTGTTTTTTGGTTTTGCATAATTCAAGCCACCATGGCATGTGTGTGGCTGAGGGGTGGGCCGGGGGGTGAGCTGAGCAGGACTTGCCTCCCACCCCCTGGTGGTGGTGACCGGAGTGACCACTCGGCCTGTCCATTCAGCCCAGAGGCTCTTGTTTACTGCGAGGTGCTACAGCGCACCGGTGCAGTTAAAATAGATTGCCACAAGCCCATGATGCCACGCGCTGGAGCACCTCGCAGTTATCAAGAGCCACTGGGCTGAATAGACAAGCCCAGCGGTCACTTCGGACAACACCAGGGGAGCAGGTAGGCAAGTCTTGCTAAGCTCACTCCCCAGCTGCCACTCCTCGCTTAAATTATACAAAACAAAAACACCGGACGTACGGTGTGGCGAGGCGGGCACAGGTGGTTGCAGGAGGGAGCCCCCCCTGACCATTTGGAGTCTGCCCCTGGAGGCCATGGACCAGGGTCCCAATGTCTGGGGGTAAGAGCGCCTCTGCCCCCCCCCCCAACCAGTCAATCCTCAAGGAAAAACATTCTGAGCAAAAAACACTCTGAGCAAAGTGACTTTCAACAGCAACTGAGTGCTTCCGTATTTCTATGTGACACCTTTTTGCTTCCTGATAAAATAGTATACTGGAGAGTAATTGCAGTGCTGTTGGTGGCGGCAGCAGCCAGAAGGGCAGGAAGTGAGGGATACATACCAGCTGACAGAATGTCAACAAAACATTAAGCAAAAGCACTTCCAACAACAACATATGGTTTAACTATAGTGGCAGAAATAATAGCTGTAAGGAGGCAATCGCTAGAATGCCTAAAAATGTAAGAGTAGCATCTTTAGCGGGATTCATCCATCCCCTGTGGGTCCATGAGCTACCATGATGGGTCTTTTGAGAGGACAGAGAGGAGGTCCCTTTGTCCAATGTTCATTTTAATGTGCAGTACATCAAACTATATGCAGCAGAAACTAAGATTTTGTACAGTTGGGCCTACTGAGTTTAATAAGGATGTGGGTTGTTTCCTAAGAAGAAACAGAGGGGGTGGGGATAATTGTTTGCTTTCCATTGTCATAACCTTATACTAAAAGTACATTACAGCCTTCTGTTGTGCCCTCTCATTCTTTGTGGGCCATCTTCATTTTGTGTGCTTCCCCTCTTTCTTTGTCCTTCTCATTTCCCCTCCCTCCCTCTCGGTCACTTTCGATTCATTCGCCTTTTACCTTCTGTAAGCAAATTCTGAAGGAAGGGGATGCTTGTGGGTAGGGGTGGGCTGCAGCCGCTGCTTGTGCAGTTGGACACAAAGTTTATAGTAAACCTGCATGCTTCCTTTGTAACATGTAAGAATGCAAAGGCAACAGCCGCACCCACTGCATGTCCCCAGCATCTGGGATTCTGCTTGTGCACCTGGAGGTTCTCTATAGCCATCATGACTAATAGCCACAGAGGGATCTCTCCTCCTCTGTGAATGTTTCTAACCCCCTTTCAAGCCCATCTAAGCCAGTGGTAATCACCGCATCTAGAGGTGGTGAGTTCCACAAGTTAATTGGCTTTCTTTTTGTGTATTCTGAACAGAGACGGGCCTCAGTGCTGAAAGTGATTTAGAGGAATTTCCTAGCTAAAGCAAGTGATTAGGTAGAAATCTAATCTAAGTGATTAGGTGGAAAATTAGCTGGGGACATGCAATGGATGTGGCTGTTGCCTTTGCCCTCTTATATGTTACAGAGGACTCATGCAAGGCTTATTATAAATTTTGTGTCCAACTGTACAAGCAGCAGCTGCAGCCCACCCCTATCCACAAGCATCCCCTTCCTTCAGAATTTGTTAACAGAAGAGGAAAGTCAAATGAATAGAAAGTGACATGTGGGGAGCAGGGAGGGCAGGACTGGGATGACTCGCCCCTGGTGCTCTGACACTTTGAGCTGCACCCCCAAGACAGTGTTTGGATTCAAACCAGAGCCAGCATGACCAGTAACAGTAACTTGTGACTTCACAGTCAGCCACAGAATTCTGCCATCATGGTTCCCCTTGGAAACCTGCGAAGATTCTGCAGCAGGCTCACTTGGCAGCGTTTTAGATTAGCTGAAGCATCTTCGATAAATTGGCTGTCTTCGGCCGTGAGTTTATTAGCAGCTTAGCAGCTTAGTTGTCAAGATGGGTGGCTGTTGGTCATGTGTGGCCTGCAGGTAAGTCTCTGGCATGGTGGGTGAAGCAAAATCTAATGGCGGTGTGGACTGGGTTTTTAAAGATGCCCTTCCGTTGTTTTCGCCTGTCTGGGCAGAGAACTGAAGCCCAGCCTGCTGTGTTCACACGTGTTTGTGCTCTCTGTGGGAACTTCAGTGGTCACAAGTTCACCACCACTATTCACACCACACAGCTTCTCCTTGAAATGCAGGCAGCCCTCGAAGGTCACCTGCTTGGCTGATTTCCACTGTGTTTCTTAAGCTTGGAGGTCCTAGACCGGTGAAGCTGTATCACTCAGGAGCTACTGGCTGGCTCCTGTGGGCCCACTTGGGGGGTTGTGGGGAAATCCTGCCCACCAGCTGAAGCTGACTTCAAAAGCTGCCCCCCAGCACCCCCATGTTATTTCCAAGAACATGCCTAACCTTTTCTTCTTTCATGTTCCCATAGGTCTCACCCAGAGGCAGAACCAAAGTGAGTTGCTCTCTTCTCTACCCTTGACTCCTCTTAATGCTTTTGGCTCTGGTGTGGCCAGCTGAAGGGATGGGGGGGAGTGATGAGGGGGAGGTGTTCAGACATAGCCCAAACCCAGGTGTGGCATATATTGCCTCATCAAGGTGAGCCCATCTCCTTTCCATGTTCAGAATGCCAGTAATTGGCTGCTGAATCAAATGCCAATTTCATCAACTGTCCCCTTGATACCTTTGGCAGGCTGCCTCCCTCCTATTTAAAAAACAAAACAGCATGTATGTGTCCCTTTGGGGACTTTTTTGGGGGACTTTTTTAAAAGTGGGGAAACTACACTGGAGAGGGGTGGGAAAGCTGGCCTCATGACTGTGAACTACGAGAGCAGGCCCACCCCCTGCCCCGCCGCCACCAGTCAATCCTCAATGAAAAATACTCTTGAGCAAAATGCAGTGAGTAACATTCAACAACAATTACATTCACTGCTCCCAACTATGGAATCATCCAAAATTAGCAGGGCCAGCTAGAAGGATTGGGGAGAGGACATACTTGGCTGCATGTGAATTAAAATTAGAGGGAGGGCACATACTAGTAATGCCCCTAGTATTACTGGGGGAGGAGACCCTCTCTTTCCTGTGATTTGCTACTAAGAATATTTCTCCTTATCTCTGCAGGGATGAAGATGAAGAGGGGGCACTGACAGGTAAGTGGATGATGAGAGTGCCTGCTTCTCCTCAGGGCTCCCCAGCCCCCTGGGGAAAGCCTCCTTGGAGAACTGTTTCTCTTAGACAATGGAGAGAGATGGGCAGACATCCATCTGATGGATGGATAGCAGGAGGGCAGGTTCAGCCACCTCTATCCTTTGCTGTTGATGCAGCCGAAAGTGTTAGAGGAGACTGGGGGGGGGGCTCTGTGAGTCACATCTAGCTATCCTCTATTCGAGGAGGAGATGGGGAAAGGGCTGTGGCAGCAGGCAGGTAGGTTTGGTCATTCTCCATTAGAGGTTGGGACTTTTGAAAAAGTCCTGCGAAAAACCTTCGCCCACACCCAGCCCCAAAACATCCTCTTCATTCCTTGCTTATTTCCTTGGGTGGCCGACCTCACCCACAATCCCAGACTACTTCCAAGCTGGCTAACGTAGGCAGAAAAGGGAGGCCATTTCTATCAGGCCTACAAGCCACGATCATTTCCTGATTCCTGCTTTATTTCCTCTCTTTCAGGTCATCCCAGAAACCCAAGCCATGTTGCACTATTTACTGGGGAACTCCCCAATGTTTTGGGGGACACTCTGGAGAAAGAGCTGATCAAGGAGCCCTCCATGCCAGAACCCCTTCCAGCACCTCGCATCACCAACAACATCCTGGGGGAAGAGCTCACTGAGGAACCCTCCATGCCAGAACCTCTTCCAGCACTTCGTATCACCAACGACATCCTGGGGGAAGAGCTCACTGAGGACCCCTTAGTGACAGAACCCCTTCCAGAACCTCGCATGACCAATGACATCCGGCGGGAAGCGCTCACTGAGGAACCCTCCATGCCAGAACCGCTTCCAACACCTGGCATCACCAACAACATCCTGGGGGAAGCGCTCACTGAGCAGCCCTCCATGCCAGAACCCCTTCCAGCAACTCA